>NC_046317.1:92378873-92682882 GCF_009819535.1 Lacerta agilis
TGAAAAAAAGAAAACGAATCTGCATTAAAGAATCATAGAATTGTAGAGTTGGAAGGGATCCCGAGGGTCATCAAGTCCCACCCAATGCAATGCAAGAATCTCAACTACAACACCCATGGCAGATGACCATCCAATCTCTGCTTAAAAACCTCCAAAGAAGGGGAGTCCACAACCTCCTGAGCGAGTCTCTTCCACTGCTAAACAACTCTTTCCGTCAGAAAGTTCTTCCTAATGTTTAGCTGGAATCTCCTTGCTTGTGATCTGATTCCATTGGTTCGGGTCCTACCCGATTACCTAAAGCATGCATGGCCAAACTTGCCCCCCCAGCTGTTTTGGGACTACAACTCCCATCACCCCTAGCTAACAGGACCAGTGGTCAGGGATGATGGGAACTGTAGTCCCCAAACAGCTGGAGGGCCAAGTTTGGCCATGCCTGACCTTAAAGCTCATGAACACCTTTAGCAGGCTCATTTCTAAGTCTCCTCATTATAACAACCACCTAACAAAATAAATATACCCAGATCTGCCCTACCCATCACCAAACTGGAAGCCATATTCAACTAACTTGTTGTGCTAGTGGACGTCAGCGTGGGAATTCTCACTAGCACAACAGGACTTTACCCCACCTTTCCTCCCTCTGTGCCCTCCTCAACTCTGCTCAAGAGGGCTGGGAGAACCCCCACAACAGCACGTGGGGTGGTGGTGGTGAGGGGGAGATGGTTCAACTGGGCAAGCAGAAATTCCGGGGCTGACAGAACGGTCTCTTTAGCACTACACTTGAATGCAGTCCCGTTGGTGGGGCTGGGATGGGAGGAGGTCAATGGACGCTGAAAAAGCTGCCTGAGAATGAGAAATATTCCACAAGGGGTAAAGCAGACACTGTAGTTGGACAAAGACGCAGCACAAAGGCCTGGCCTAAGACGGGCATGAAGCAAAGCACCATCGCAGGCCCAGCGCATTTATTCCGCCTTGCCCTCATTAATGCAAAAGGCTTGCTGCGTGTGAGAGAAGCCAGGCAATTTGCTGAGCACAATCTTTCCCCGGGGAGAAGAGGAGACGCGGCTGCCACTTGCGGCAGACATTAGTCACCCAACTTAACGTGTCACCAGAAAACATTTGGATAGGACGGGCAGGCTCAGGGCTGGCAGCGAGGGAGCGGGGAGCCAGTGCAATTTGTGAAATGTAACAGTAACTATTATAAGTTATCACTAAACACTACAGTTACTGCACTGTTTCCCGTATTGGCATCTGCATTTATAGTTACCAGCAGCCCTGCAAAAATTCATGACGCAAAAGCCGTGACTGGGATCAGGCTGATTCCCTGTCCTGCTACTAAGCAGGATTATGAAACTTCTGCTGTCTGCTCTATGGAGCTGATACCGAGAGAAAAAAGAGAAACTGCAATTCTTCTGACCTTATAAAGTGATTTATTTATACAGGTGTGGAGGGAAATGATCTAGTTACTAAGAGACAGCCCCACAGAGCTGAAGACCTATTTCAAATTTCCAAGAACTCTGCATCACATTTCTAGGTGTTCAGATGATTCCACCCCCACCCCCACCTGAGTGTACCAAATCCCAAAACAATACAAATGCAATCAATTTGAACAAAGCCTAACAAATATAGAAAGTCTAAGGCAAAATCAAAAAGTGGTTGTAACATTTCCAGAAGAGGTATGGCAGTCCGTCAAGTAACTCGGTCCTGAGCTGTGTAGGGCCTTATAGGAACTTGTCGTAATCACGGTGCATTCAACTTCTACAGCAGCATCTGCAGCCAATTACTCATTTCTAAATTATGAGCTTGTTTCTCACTTCATGCTGGGATGACCATCTTAGGCTCTCTTACAGTGCATGAAGGAGACAGCTGCATTTGATAAGCTTGCTCTAGTCAAAATGCTCAAGAAGAAATGAAAAAGTTATTCCACATAACAAAATTGCCCTTGCTGTTATCTGACTTCTTTCCATCGCATCCTTCAAAATAATGCTGGCTTAGCAAGGGGCAGTTTATATTAGGTTTAGTTCTGGGATGCCTACAGTGGCATCTACAGTTATAGTTCAAGCAGTAAATAATAAAATAGGCGGAGGTCAGAGAAAATGCAGGAGTCTCAAGACAATCTAGATTCAGCATAGAGGCATATAGGACATCGAAATTGCAGGAACAAATGTGAACTTCATTCACAAGTAAACAGACCTGTGTGGCCAGAGTACCAAGTTCAAATCACTTCTCCATGCAAGAGGTCTTGGGAACTCCTTAACTGTCAGCCTTATGTAATTTACAGGACAGTTGCAAGGAAAACATGCTAAATCTGGGGTCCTTGGAGAAAGTTACATTTATTGTGGGAATATGTTTTGTAGGTGCCCTTGCACCTGTGCTTATTTATATTTATTTATGCTTGTTTATGTTTACTTGATGATATCCTTCCGCCTTGGAAGGAAGGGTAAAAAAGGGGATCCGACAGGCAGTTCGCTGCATGGATCCCTCCGCGGGTAAAAAAGGCTCCAACTTTAAATAAGGTAACGGTTGTTAGTCTTCTTCCCGCCTAAACCTAGCACGGTAACAGGACTGCAATTGGTTGTTATGCTTGTTATGACGTTGGTTGATCTTCTAATAAATAGTAGCCGCTCCCTGTTTGTGGTGTGGAGAAAGCGCGAGGCAAGTCGAGTAAGAACATCGTTGCGTGGCAAGCACAGAGAGAAAGAGAAACTGAAACCAACCACGCAGGGTAGCAGCAGGCTTCTTCACCAGACTGCAGTCTCCGTTGTATTTATTTCATTTTCGTTTTTACTTTAAAACCTTTTATTTGGCCGTCTAGTTTTTGGCCACCTTTTAGTTTAGTTCTTCTTATTTTCCAGAACATCTTCGAACTCACAGACGCTCTCAGAAGACTCACGAGGCATCAACAATCTGAACTCACAATCTCAACCTTCAGATTCGAGCCAGCGGACCCTTTTTCACGGCGCGGTGGGAGCAGGGCTCCAGAATTATCGGCCGTCCCATCCGCAGGCTGACCCCATAGCTGGTGCCCATTAGGCATTGGCTATCCCCACAATTTATGTTCTGCTTTAACAAAGAAACTTACAAAGCAAGCAGCACAGCACAAGGTTGCCCCGGCACATTGGTATTATTGGAACCCTGGTACACAGTGCCAGGTGCCATATGCTTCTGGGAAGCAATGGGTTTCTGTAGACCCGGCTTCCTCAAACTCGGCCCTCCATATGTTTTTGGCCTACAACTCTCATGATCCCTAGCTAGCAGGACCAGTGGTCAGGGATGGTGTGAACTGTAGTCTCAAAACATCTGGAGGGCCGAGTTTGAGGAAGCCTGCTGTAGACAGACCGAAAAGGGACAAGAGACTATCAGCTCAACAACAGCACACACAATATGCGCACAAAGGAAGTGCAAGGTTCAGACCCTGGTATCTCCTTTTATAAGCATCTCAGGTGGCAGGTTGGGAAAGGCAGACTGCACTGGAGAACTGTTGCCAATTACAATGGACTGCAAAGACAGCCTGTGATGTTCGAAAAGACCTCTCACCTGAAGTCTCCATGTCCTTGCTCAGGGCCCTCAGGGCCTCCCGGTTCTGATTTTGTTTCAGACCCAGATCCACAATCTAAGAGAGAAATAGGGGGAAAAAACCTTCAGGGTGTGTCACAAGAAGATTACAGTGAAGGCCAGTTCACAAGTGCTCCCCTGATCCCCATGTTGTATTTTTATTTTGTTCTAACTCAGGCATAGGCAAACGCTGCCCTCCAGATGTTTTGGGACTACAACTCCCATCATCCCTGACCACTGGTACAATTAGCTAGGGATGATGGGATTTGTAGTCCCAAAACACCTGGAGGACCGAGTTTGTTCTAACTGTTCCTAAGGCCTCACAGATAAGAAATCAATACAACCAGCAAAATTTATGATCTTAAAAAACACACACACCCTCAAAGCAGTTACAAAAAAACGACAAAGCAATAAAATTATCGCTAGGAGAAATTAACAACAGTAATCTGAAGTTTTCAAAAAGTTAAAACAATAAGACTAAAAAAAAAACCAGATTAAAACACGCACCAACTTTCTAAACACCTGGGCAGCCTTGCCTAAATAAGTGAACAAGGGAGGCATTCGTGGTCAGTTCCGGCACCTCTTTTTCTAGGAAAAAATAGCACTGATAATAATAATGATGATGATGCGTGATCCTCGGCCGAAGGCGGCATAGAAATGTAATAAATAATAACAGCAGCTGGTCGTCCAAATGTTGTGGGACTATAAGTCCCATCATCCCTGAAGGCATCTGGGGCGGAGGAGGGGACACAGGTTTAGAAGAAGGGAATGCACACAAAACCTATGGGGGATAATAATAATAATAATAATAATAATAATAATAATGAATGAGCAAGCAAGCAAGCAAGCTAAGGCAGCCTCCGCCCACCTGGAAGCTGAGGAAGACTACCATTGCCATGAACGTGAGCTTAACCATTACCTGCCCTATACTTTTTTAGGAGGGCGGTAGAGATGGGGGAGATCGAGGGGGTGTCTGGGGCGGGAAGGGGGCGTCCGGTCCCTCCTCTCCCCCCCCCCCTCTCCTCCCGCGCCGAGGCCTACCTGCTGCCTCCCGCCCATCACCTCCTCGGCCAGCTCCTCCACCTCCGCCAGCACCCGGAGCGCCAAGTCCGGCTCCAGCTCGCCCATCGCGGCCCGGAGGTAAGGGGAGCCTCGGAGCGGAGGGAGCCCGAAGGAGGCGGAGAGGCCTAGTCGGAGGCCGTTCCGCGCAGGCGCCTCGCCTGCCTCCAGGACGGCGGTAACCATGGCAACCCGGCTAGGCCCGGCCCGGCTCCTTCGGGCCTCCGCCGCCGCCTCCTTTCCTCTTCCCCCGGTTCCGCCGTTGGAGTCCCGGCCCCGGGCGAGTCGGTAGCTGGCTAGCTTCCCTGCACCGTCCCGCTACCGGTTGGCCCTCCTGATAGCGAAAGTTGCTCCGTTGAAACTTCATGGCTTTGCTGCTCTTCCGTGGGAAATGCCGCTTTGTTTATACAGTATATCGCATTTATATCTCTCTCCGAAAAGGGCGCAAAAGTGGGGCAGATGGGTCGCCTCTCCCCGCCCCGTGGCTTGCTTGCTTGTATTTTTCTTTTTCTTTTTAAAGCAGCAAGTAAAAACAGTAATAAAAATAGCACAAGAATTGCAAGTTTGCACTGAAAATGCAAGCAGAACTTGCCTGACATCATTTATTTGTTTAAAATTCAATTTATATATCGCCCTTTCTCAGTGCATGCACACAAAAGCTCATACCAAGAACAAACTTAGTTGGTCTCTAAGGTGCTACACTACGGGACTATTTTTTAATATATATATATATATTTACATTGCAGAACATCAGTGATAAAAAAGAATAAAAAGAAACTGACAGACAGCCTAATAATACAAATACAAATAATGCACAAATCCCACAGCTAAAAGAACTCTTATTTTTAATTTAAATGCTTATTGTCCTCAACGCCATGAAAAAGGGGTTTTACAGTTTTGAAATAAGTATTGCAAGCAGGGGAAGTTTAGACATAAAAGGAACCCAGAAAGGGAAGTTGAGGGAAGTCAGGGGGGGTGGATATGGGGAATTCAATTTGGTAGTATTTGTTATGATGTGATTGTGATAAAAATGTAAAAACCAATAAAAACTATTTTAAAAAGGAAGGGAGGGAGGGAGGGTGGGTGGGTTTTCTGGGGGCGGGGGGGGCTTCATTTCAGGGTATACTTGGCGGCGGCATTTCCCAAGAAGGCCTGCCACTGAGTCAGCACCCATGTTATCCACATACAACAGCCCTGTGAAGTAGGTTGGGCTGAGGAAGGTCACCCCCATTGAGCTTCATGACTGAGCGGGGGATTTGAACCCTGGTCTTCCTCCAGGTCCTGGTAGTCTGACCCTATTGCACCACGATGGCTCTCCAGCCAGGCCCAATGCGAGACCAAGGCTGCAGCCCCTTACCTGGGAGTAAGCTCCGCACTGAATTCAATAGGACTGGCTTCTGAGTAGACACATAAACCTTCATAGTATTTAAAGGGGGTGGCTTTTGAGGAGGGGTCCGAAGGAAGAGGGGGTGAGCTCTAGAGAGCATTTGGAGCAGCAAGGGAGCATGTTCAGAATTACGTATGTTATAAGAATTTAAGGTCTCAAATATATAAATAAAATGTTCATAAATGTACAAGGCAAACACATACGTAAATATATAAACCACATGTCTGAAACAGTACAGGAAGACAGTCCTGAAACAATTTGACTCTCCCAAATTGACCTCAAATGTTTCTCTGCAAGGAGGGAGGAAATGGGAAAAATTGCAATACCTGGGCAGCCTGTGACCTGGATTCAGGAACTACGGTAAGTATTTACCATCACAAAAGAATGGCCAGGCTGCCCAGGTAATGCAATCAGTGACCATTATCAGGTATCCTGGCAGGCAGGATTTCCGCTGTAGATCGCTTCCTGTGATGTATTTCTGCTGTAGACCGCCACTTCAGTGATGTATATGTATATACTGTATTGGGTGGTGGCCTTGAGCTACAGGGCGGCAATTTCAAAAGTCTATATAAGGGCTTGCATACCAATGTCCGGGGTTCCTCCTCCCTCTTGCGTGGGGGGAGGTGAGCACCCTGTTGCAACAGTTTAATGAAGATCAGGCTTACTAGCTGCTTTGCTTCTCAGTGTTCTCTGGTTGGCCTCTGTTATTTCCTCCTACCGATAGGGAACCCACTTAAGGACTCTATACGGGTTCTTGGATACCCCATAAGGGAAAAGGAAAAGATTTTGTTTACAACATGTAAGAGACCAGTTGAAGGGGGCAGAATTGCAGGAACAAAACTAGAGGAACTTGCCTGGGAGCTTTGGAAGAATAAAGGGCAGAAAGGTAAGCTGGTTATTTCTTCTTCTTTGGCAATCACTCGTAGCCAAATAAGATTGTCTTCCAAGAACATGGTCTTAACAGTAAGTGACTTTGGAGGCCAATTCTAGATCCACATATCCTTCCACAGTTGGGACATAGGTTTCCAGGTGGGAGTTGATCATGGAAGCCTTCCTCTTAGCAAATTTCTCCCTTTCGTCCTGAGTTTGAGTGTCTTCAAAACCCATGACACCTTTGGCAAAGGCTGTTCTCCAACTGGAGCGCTTGCAGGCCAGTGTTTCCCAATTATAGAATCATAGAGTTGGAAGAGACCCCAAGGGCCATCCAGTCCAACCCCCTGCCAAGCAGGAAACACCATCCAAGCATTCCTGAAAGGTGGCTGTCAAGCCTCCGCTTAAAGACCTCCAAAGAAGGAGACTCCACCACACTCCTTGGCAGCAAATTCCACTGCCGAACAGCTCTCACTGTCAGGAAGTTCTTCCTAATGTTTAGGTGGAATCTTCTTTCTTGTAGTTTGAATCCATTGCCCCGTGTCTGCTTCTCTGGAGCAGCAGAAAACAGCCTTTCACCCTCCTCTATATGACATCCTTTTATATATTTGAACGTGGCTATCATATCACCCCTTAACCTTCTCTTCTCCTGGCTAAACATACCCAGCTCCCTAAGCCGTTCCTCATAAGGCATTGTTCCCAGGCCTTTGACCATTTTGGTTGCCCTCTTCTGGACACGTTCCAGCTTGTCAGTATCCTTCTTGAACTGTAGTGCCCAGAACTGGACACAGTATTCCAGGTGAGGTCTGACCAGAGCGGAATACAGTGGTACTATTACCTCCCTTGATCTAGACGCTATACCCCTATTGATGCAGCCCAGAATTGCATTGGCTTTTTTAGCTGCTGCATCACACTGTTGACTCATGTCAAGTTTGTGGTCTACCAAGACCACAAACTTGACATGAGTTTATACTACATTTTCAAAGTTTATACTACATTTTCAAAGATTTGCCTTGAGACAGTCTTTAAACCTCTTTTGTTGACCACCAGAATTACGCTTTGCCTTTTTAAGTTCGGAATAGGGTAGTTGCTTTGGAAGACGATAATCAGGCATCCGCACAACATGACTGGCCCAACGAAGTTGATATTGAAGAATCATTGCTTCAGTGCCACTACTGCAGCCCCTGTTTTGTTAGTCCCAAAATGGAAAACAAGTGAGGTCCCAACTAAAGAAGAATGGCAATTTAAGCTGACAGAATATGCACAGCTTGCAGACTTAACATATGAGAGAACAAGAAGAACATAACGTTTAGAGAAGATTGTAAAACATTTATTGAATATATGGGGGGGGGGGATTGTGTACACTTGAAAATGTTGGCAGCATTAAGATAAATCCAAAAGTGTAAATAAGTTTTGATGGATGTAATAATGGAATAGTGATTGGTATAGTTTTTGTAAAATATGCAGGGATTTAGGATATGCAAAATGAACCATGGAAAGAGAAGATGGGAAGCTATTGATAATTTAATTATGTTTAAATGAGTATTCTAAATTGTAAAACAGACAATTTAATAAAAATTATATAAAAGAAAGAAAGAAAATGAAAGGTAAGTTGCAGCGAGGTCATGGAGAGCTCCAAAATCAGGGTCTGGACATAGAAGGGAATGGGGAACAAATGTGCGGGGGAAATGTGGGAGAAAGCAGCCATCCTGTGGTCCCTTTTAGAATTTAGTTGCTATCCAGAGATTTATTGAATGGGTGGGTTTGGCTCCTGCTTACTCTCTAACTAGGGTAGTGGAGGGATAGGAAGGACATTTCCCAGCAAGTCCCATGAAAAGGTGACCATTTGCCTCTCCCTTTTTCCTGTAGGATTTGATCACCCTGTAGTCATGTAAAACTGCATTGCTCGTGCCATGACGCACCATGCATTCACTCTCTCAACATCGATTTGCTTTGTCCTGGATTGCATGGGTGCTGTTTTGTTGCAGCAAAGTGTTGGGTGAGATGGTATGAGCTTTCATGTGCATACACACTTCTTCAGATACTTCAGATACAGTTGGAAAAGTGCATCTCACGCAACACTTTGCTGCACTTTTCCAACTGTATCTGAAGTATCTGAAGAAGTGTGCATGCACACGAAAGCTCATACCAAGAACAAACTTAGTTGGTCTCTAAGGTGCTACTGGAAGGAATTTATTTTATTTTCCAACTTGGTGAGTCTGTGGTTTATAATTTTGGTAGCAGCTTTCAGTGTGTCGGGGTTTGGGTGCTGGAGCTCCTCGTGCACGGCCTTGGACTGGTTATGCACGAGGTACCAGTTGCGGGGAAAGCGGCCAGCGTTCCGCGTGCTTTTGAGCACGGTCGCCGGCCAAGTCTCACAGTCTGAAGGATGTTGAGTAAGCCAATTGACGACTCCGATGAAGTGTGAGTTCCTAATTGCCTTCTTTAATGAATGGTTGCCTCGTGAAATAAAATTTATACCCTGACTCTGAATAGACGGACCAGTTTAAAGAAATTAAAAATTTTACTTTACTCCCCCCTTTAACCCCAAAGGAAGACAGACACCGGTTGTATCTTTAGTGGCTTCGGCAGAACCCGCATAGGCTCGTCCCCTAAGCTAAGTTCTCCTAAGCTTAAAGTCCCTGCGCGCCCGATCTTCCGCGAGGCTAACTAAATAAACTAAAACCGAAATATCTTCCGCGGGCCTAATCCTAGGCTAACCTAAAAGAACCTATCTAAAACTAAAACCGAATGATCTTCCGCGATCTAACTCTAACTAAAGAAAAACCCATCCAACCCATCCAGCCCGCTCCTAGTCCCTTAAACTAAACTTGACTTCAACTAAAACCCAACTAAAAGAACATAAGAAGAACGTGCCTAACCCAAACTGAACATGAACGATGAACCTGCCTAAGCGGGGTGCCTCTGCCTTTTATTAGGGAACAAACGTGACATCATCAATAATGCTTTAACCAATAAAATCACTGTTGCTGCCCTCCAAAAGGGCGGGAAGCAAGTTTAACGCTCATTAACAACTTTGAACATGACCGGAACTATAAAATAAAGGCGGATTAATCTCGTAAGTGAACCACACTATTCATTCATGCTTTCACTTTCGCTTTTACGCGCAGTTATACCAAAAGTAGACCTCGAAAAACTCATAAAATAACCAAATAAATATGAATCCATGGCGGATCCGTGAAACGTATTCCGACATCAGTGAAGAAAGTACTTTGCAAATCTTACCACATTTATCCACTTTATGACTGGTCAGGAATTTAAATCCAGCCTTCTGGCATCCAAAACCATCCATTTATCCACTTCACTTTGCTGGCCCAAATGAAAACAAAAACAAAAACAGGACAATTCCATTTTATTTTATTTTTGGCAAATGTGTGAGGGGGCTCACAAATTTTAATCTGAGAGACCAGGGTTCAAATCCCTGTTCATTCATGAAGGTGACTGGGTAATCTTGGGCCAGTCACCAGCTCACAGCCTAATCCAAAGTTCACAAAGTTGTTGTGAATATAATATGGAGATGAGGAGATCGGTGTCCGCAGCCTTGAGCTCCTAGGAGGAAAGGTGGGATATAAATTCAAAAATAAATAAATAAAGTAAATCATTTTCCCCCCCCCCCTCTCTCTCTCTCTCTCTCTCTCTCTCTCTCTCTCTCTTTCTCTCTCTTTCTTTCTTTCTTCCTGTCTCTCTATCACACACACACACTTTGCCCCATTCTTCCATTGACATCCTTCTCTTGCCAGGGTACCCTGTGATGGATTATTTGCCGCAGAAGCGGCCTCTGAATATTTGGCAGCCTGAAGTGGCGGTGGAGGAAGGATGGCTATTTCTGTGGAAACGAGTCAGCAGAACTTTTGATGAACTGGCAACTCTGCTGCATGAAGTCCTAGATTACGTTAATGTAATTAAACAGGGGCACTTGGTTCATGGGAGGCATCTGCTAAATGCACAAAAGCAATAAAAGTGAGAAATTGTGGCTTCGCGGAGACTCGTCCCTGCCAGAAAGCCAGCCAATTGTCATTAGGAGATTGCAAGCTCTTGGCTTTAGCTGCTGCCTGAGTTCTGTGGCTGAAACTGCATTATGCACGCTTAGAGCTCGTATCTGCACCATGGCTGACACCAGGTTCTTTCGCTATGGGGCAACAGACGAAGAAGCCCTAGAGAAGGGGATTCAGTGTTGTGTTAGCAACAATGGCAATGATTCAGAGAGTAGAGGACCCCTCTGTGGCTTTGGATAGGCCTAGTGGTGGCTAGTCTCATCCTGAGTGATATTTGCACCCTACCCTTGCACCCAAGCATCCATGGGGTAGTGACTGGACCAAGTTCTACCTATGGCAGCCTTCTCAAACCTGGTGGCCTGCAGAGGTTATGGACTGCAGCTCTCATCTACCTCAGCATCGTACGACTTTGCTGGCGTGGCCTGATGGGAGCTACAGCCCAAAACATTTGGTGGGCACCAGCTTGGGGAAGGCTGTGCCCCACAAACCTCACCAGCCAAGCAGGAGCATGAAGCCTTGTCTCCCTGGTCCAAATCCAACGCCCCGTCTGCCACATCACCACACTGGCTTGCAAATGAAAGTAGTGGCAATTGTAATGCACTTTTAAATGGGCTACTCTACTAGGTATATATGGCAAAGCCAGAAAATCCCTTGCTTGATTTCATTTGTAACATTGGCACAGCTTTTGGTACCAGTTGTTGTGCATTCCTTTTTATTGTTTTTGTATGTCCCTAATGTGTTTTCTGATGGCAGAAAGTGAGGAGGAATCAAAGAACCTTTTAATGTGGGTGAAAGAGGAGAGCGCAAAATATGGTCTGAAGCTCAACATCAAAAAAACTAAGATCATGGCCACTGGTCCCATCACCTCCTGGCAAATAGAAGGGGAAGAAATGGAGGCAGTGAGAGATTTTACTTTCTTGGGCTCCATGATCACTGCAGATGGTGACAGCAGTCACGAAATTAGAAGACGCCTGCTTCTTGGAAGGAAAGCAATGACAAACCTAGACAGCATCTTAAAAAGCAAAGACATCACCTTGCCGACAAAAGTCCGTATACTTAAAGCTATGGTTTTCCCAGTAGTAATGTATGGAAGTGAGAGCTGGACCATCAAGAAGACTGATCGCCGAAGAATTGATGCTTTTGAATTCTGGTGCTGGAGGAGACTCTTGAGAGTCCCATGGACTGCAAGAAGATCAAACTTATCCATCCTTAAAGAAATCAGCCCTGAGTGCTCACTGGAAGGGCAGATCCTGAAGTTGAGGCTCCAGTACTTTGGCCACCTCATGAGAAGAGAAGACTCCCTAGAAAAGACCCTGATGTTGGGAAAGATGGTGGGCACAAGGAGAAGGGGACGAAAGAGGATGAGATGGTTGGACAGTGTTCTCGAAGCAACTAGCATGAGTTTGGCCAAACTGCGGGAGGCAGTGGAGGATAGGGGTGCCTGGTGTGCTCTGGTCCATGGGGTCACGAAGAGTTGAACACGACTGAACGACTGAAGAACAACAACAATGTGTTTTATTGTGTTGTGCTGTTTTGCAAGCAGCTCTGACCATTTGACGGAAGGGCAAAGTATTAATGTCTTAAGCAAAGAACCACAGTAAATGCTTCTAAAATACACTGCTTTTATAAGTACGTTTTGCAGTTTAATCTTGAACAGACCCAAGAACAGGCCTTTGGACGCTTGTGGAGCATTTTACTCATCCCCGCTGAAATCTTTGCGCCTTGCCCAAACTGAAATTTGAAATGGCACCTTGACTTAAGAAGTCACATTTCAAATCTGGCGAGGAAATGCACATCACCACATGGCTGAAAGCTGTGGGCAACTAGCTCTGGATGAAATTGCAGTGGTCACACCATGCATTGAAAAGCTGGCACCCTCTAGCTGGCTGGCAAGTCACACCCAAAATACGTAAAGCGATTTTGAGCACTGAAATGGCAGCATAACTTAATTGAAACTTGGAGGGAAATGACAGAGAGGAAGAGCAGAGTGTGGAAATGGAAAGAGTTTGGAAATAAATGGCTGTATCCCCTATGGTGTCCCCATGCACCGTCCAGCCCAATAAATAAATCAGGAGTAGAAATCCGGGAGAGATTGGAAGGGGGGTTGGACTAGATGACCATTGGGGTCCCTCCCAACTCTACAATTCTATGATTCCATCCCCAGGAGACTGTTGAATGAAGCCGTTGACAGCCGTTGTCCAGCTCTATAAGAAGAGCGCTGCTGAATCAGACCAAACGTCCATCTAGCAGAGCAACCTGTTTGTTGGAAAGAAACAGCTGCTCCTCACTCTTTGCACCCCACCCCAAACAAGTGGTGTTCAGAGATGAACTGCTTCTGAACACTGAGGCTCCGCCACATGTCATGGTAGCAATTTCAGCTGTGTACGCGAGAAACCATTTGTTGCAGGTCCACCCACGGACATCTACTTTAGACCTAAGTCCCGCTGCATCAAGTTAAGCGTGCAAAAGGTTGGCACCTGAAAGTTGTCCCTTTTGCACACACGCACGGATCCACGCACCTCTAAATAATGCATGCTTTGTCATACTCAATTCCCACTGCTTCGTTGCCACCACTTCCTCCCGGGTGATGCACTCTGATGCTTGCTCTCTCTCTTTCTCTTTGTAACAATCCACCCATGTCAAACAGATGGGCTCATTACAAGAGAAGGGGGTTGCCTCCTTGCGTTTTGGCTTAGCAGTACATCGCTGAGAGACCACTGGAGAGAGCGGTGCAGCCAATGAGATCAGATTTCATTCTCTGGCCCAAGCACAGACTGCTCTTGCCTCTGCAGGCAGCCAAGGGAAAGTGGGATCTGTCTGCGAGAACAAAGGCAGGATTCTGCCAGCTACGTGTCACCCTTAGTAAAAGAAAAGGCTTGAGAACTGATGCCTTAAAAATAGAGCATTTGTTAGCGTTTGCCTTCTGCAGACAAGCAACACCTGCTGCGGAATCTATTCTGAGGAAAGCAAGACAAGGTTCTCTGTCATTCAGGAACCAGGCTTCAGCATTCAGGGTCAAACTTCTCCCAGAGAGCCTGGAGACTAGCAGCAGGTACCTGGAAGACCAGAAATACATACCGTACACCTGGCCCCCAAAGGCTTCCCACCCACCCCCACCTGCCCACCTCCCTGCCACTACAAACATAATAGCCCTGGGGCTAAGGACTCCCCACAAACATTTTCTTCCAGTGATCTGACTGGCAGCCTCAGATCTTCCAGCAGCAGCACCAAAATCTCCCCCACGCCCTTGGTGCCCCTTGTGAAAAAGAGTTCTGTCCTAAAGAGACTTTTACCAGGACCAGGACCTTCCCCAACTCATGCTGGTTTTAGGATTACGACACGACTAACCTGGCTACTCCCCTATAAGTCCCACAGTGTACATGTTTTTGTGTGTGCCACAAATGAACCATGAATGCGACCCACACATATTTGCAGATGCTGGACTTGTACAAGCGGACTGGCTGGGGCTCACCGCTGAGTGTCCACTTCCTGGCAAACTCAGTGTGTGAAGCATCCCTTCTTTACATCCCTTTTGCTCGCGTTTTGCAGAGAGATGATGACAAATTGCTGCTTGTTTGTATTCAGCCGGCATGGACGATCCGCCAATGGCCAGCCCTGTTGCTGTGCAGCTGTGCTCCCGCTAGGAATAGCAAACTAATCTTCCCTGACAGTTTGGCCACACCTGATCCTACCACGACCCAGCTGGGCTGTCCTCCCAGATAGACGTCTGCCTGCAAGCCAGTTTTGCAGTCTTGACACACGGACTGACATTTGGAGCTAGGAAATTGGATCTGACCAAAGGTGCATGTGTGTGTGTGTGTGTTTGTGTGTGGTGTTAGTGGACTCTTACATTGGAAATCCAGTGGGCTGGCAGCATGGGTTAAGAGAACTCATTTGGGGAGATGGCAAAGGAGAGAGCTCTCCTCCAGTGCTTCGAATCCCTCGTTCGAGCACGTTTCTTCTGTGGTGTCTTTGGCTTAACTCATGAAGTTAAGTTCACTGCAAGAAGTGAAGTTACAGGGAACCAGGCAGGGGGCCTTCTTGGTGGTGGCGCCCTCCCTGTGGAACGCCCTCCCATCAGATGTCAAGGAGATAAAGAACTACGCAACTTTTAGAAGACATCTGATGGCAGCCCTGTATCCGTCAGGAGGTTTTTAATGTTTGATATTCTATTATGGTTTTTTTTATATGCAAGAAGATCAAACCTATCCATTCTCAAGGAAATCGGCCCTGAGTGCTCACTAGAAGGACAGATCCTGAAGTTGAGGCTCCAGTACTTTGGCCACCTCATGAGAAGAGAAGACCCCCTGGAAAAGACCCTGATGTTGGGGAAGATGGAGGGCACAAGGAGAAGGGGACGACAGAGGACGAGATGGTTGGACAGTGTTCTCGAAGTTACTAACATGAGTTTGGCCAAACTGCAGGAGGCAGTGAAGGATAGGTGTGCCTGGCGTGCTCTGGTCCATGGGGTCACGAAGAGTCGGACACGACTGAACGACTGAACAACAACAACAACATGTGTTGGAAGCCACCCGGAATGGCTGGGACAACCCAGCCAGATGGGCTGGGTGTTTTTGTTATTGTGAGTCCTCCATACCCAGCGACGTTATTGTTATCACAATTACCATCTTTCCGCCAAGGAACACAAGGTGATGTGACACACATGGTTCTGCTCCTTCTTTATTTTATCCTCACAACAGCCTGTGAGGTAGGCTAGGCTGAGAGTGAACGACTGGCCCAAGATCACTCACTGAGCTTCATGGCTGAATTTGAACCCTGGCCTCCCAGGTCACAGTTCAACACTTAAACCACTACATCACACTAGCTCCCTGCCAGGTGCCGGCCATGGACACAAGGTGGCTATCAAAGGGATTTGACAAATTCATGGAGAAGTCTGTCAATGGCTTCAAGTCACAATGGTCATATACTGTCTCCAGGATTCAGAGGCAGGAGAGGACAATTGCCCTCATGGCCTGCTTCTGAGCTTCCCAGAGGCATCTTGGTAGCCGCTGTGGGCCACCGGGTGACACACTAGAAAGTCATTTGGTCTGACCCAGCAGAGCTGCTCTCACGTGGTCCCCATGAGCTCAGAGGGCTTTTAAGAAAGCGTTGCTGAAACAGGCGCTTGGAGGAGAGGTCTTCGCAATGGCTCTTTGCTGCAATAGCGAGAAGCGGAATGGAGAGCACATCTTTGATTGCCCCCGAGTTGCACCGATGGCCAAGCCAGCAGCAGCAGCTCTATCCATTTCACTGCTGCTTAAGAGTTTCCTGGGGGCAGCTGGCTGGCCTCTGCCAGAGACAGCGTAGACTTTCTGGCTCCTCGGCCTGCCATCTTTCTTCTTTTCTCTTTAAAAATTGGCTGGGGCAGGAGGCACGGGTGACAGAAGGGCAGAGGAATGGACGGTGACTCATGTCTCCTCTCTGCAGCCTTGGAAGTGGCGGAGGCAAAACCGGTTGTCTCGGGTGTGCGATGAGGGGCTAATTTTTCACATCACGAGCCCGTCGCCATACAAGGGGGTGGCGTGAAGCCTTTGTTGCACGCTCCCTTGGGATTTGAGAGAGGCACGTGATCTATAGAGCCTTCATGTCAGTCCCTTGTGTGATGATCTACTTGATGCTTTGTGGGGCTCACACACCTCAAAGGGGTCTCTGTGACTCCTCAGACAGGACGGGTGCTAATTTGAACATTAACTAACAGGAGGGGCTGTTTAAGCACCAGCCTCCCAGCTGCTGCCCTGCTCGGTTCCATCAGCCCTTCTGTGGCTACCGGAGCTCAGGCCCTCATGCATTTTTAACAGAAAACACAATTAGATCATGATCGACAGGAGCTCACAAGTGCCGTATTAATGGCCAAGGAGGCTATTACACACTTCCTTTGTCCGGGACGGTAATATACTGGGCTAGTTAGCCTGTGATGCATTAGGGCTGCTTCCCTGGCCCTCGGGCTCAAACTCCCAGCTTCTTCCCTTCCTGCCGGCATTTTTGGAGAGGCCTGACGGTGACAAATTGCTGCTTGTTTCCATTCATCCCTCATTGACAGCCTGCCAATGGTAAATCTGGCTGTTCTGCTGATGTTTCAAGGACTGGCTTGGCGCTGGCATTTTATCACTGCTGGAAGCACCCTCCTGTCTCTCTCTCTCTCTCCCTCTCTCTCTCTCTCTCTCTCTCACACACACACACACACACACATGCACACTTTGCTAGCTGCCGTACTTTTCCACTGGGCTGCCGAGAAGTCATTTCGTGGAACCCGGGAAACCAGCATCAAGGGGACGGTATGCGCAGATGGTTAGCCATGCAGACGGCTGCCCCCAAACCGGCGGCGTGAGCTTCCAGAGGCAAAAGCCCTTTATGCTTCAGTCAATGCGTAAAGAGCACAGGGAAGGGTGGTGTGAAATCTCTGCTGTGGTGCCTGGTGTCCGGTTCATATCCCCGTGCCCGCTTCGGGAATGGGCATAGCTCAGATGAGAGCATTTACCTTGCAACCAGAAGGTCTCAGGTTTAATCCCTGCTGGCCTCTCCAAGTAGGGTTTAGAGCGATTCCTGCCTGAAATCCTGGAGAGCCGCTGCTGCCAGCCACTGTAGGCAGGACTGACCAAGATGGAACAATGCTCTGAACAATCATAAGGCAGCTTCCTCAGTGTTCCTGTGTGCACATTGTAGGAGTGGCCGCCGAGACCATATAACACCAGTCCTGAAAGACCTACACTGGCTCCCGGTACGTTTCTGGGCACAATTCAAAGTGTTGGTGCTGACCTTTAAAGCCCTAAACGGCCTCGATCCAGTATACCTGAAGGAGCGTCTCCACCCCCATCGTTCTGCCGGGATAATGAGGTCCAGCTCTGAGGGCCTTCTGGTGGTTCCCTCATTGCGAGAAGTGAGGTTACAGGGAACCAGGCAAAGGGCCTTCTAGGTGGTGGCGCCTGCCCTGTGGAACGCCCTCCCATCAGATGTCAAGGAAATAAACAACTATCTGACTTTCAGAAGACATCTGAAGGCAGCCCTGTTTAGGGAAGTTTTTTATGTTTGATGTTTTATTCTTTTTTTTAATCTGTTGGGAGTTGCCCAGAGTGGCTGGGGAAACCCAGCCAGATGGGCGGGGCATTATTATTATTATTATTAAATTAATAATAATAGTGGTGGTGGTCAAATACAGGATGGGTGACACCAGGCTTGAGAGCAGTACATGTGAAAAGGATCTAGGAGTCTTGATAGACCACAAACTTGACATGAGTCAACAGTGTGATGCAGCAGCTAAAAAAGCCAATGCAATTCTGGGCTGCATCAATAGGAGTATAGCATCTAGATCAAGGGAAGTAATAGTACCACTGTATTCTGCTCTGGTCAGACCTCACCTGGAACTGTCCAGTTCTGGGCACCACAGTTCAAGAAAGATACTGACAAGCTGGAACGTGTCCAGAGGAGGGCAACCAAAATGGTCCAAGGCCTGGAAACGATGCCTTATGAGGAACGGCTTAGGGAGCTGGGTATGTTTAGCCTGGAGAAGAGAAGGTTAAGGGGTGATCTGATAGCCA
This sequence comes from Lacerta agilis, assembly GCF_009819535.1. Lineage (NCBI taxonomy): Eukaryota > Metazoa > Chordata > Lepidosauria > Squamata > Lacertidae > Lacerta > Lacerta agilis. The sequence continues at coordinate 92,397,293 of NC_046317.1, forward strand.
TGTTCAAATATATAAAAGGATGTCATATAGAGGAGGGAGAAAGGTTGTTTTCTGCTGCTCCAGAGAAGCGGACACGGGGCAATGGATTCAAACTACAAGAAAGAAGATTCCACCTAAACATTAGGAAGAACTTCCTGACAGTGAGAGCTGTTGGACAGTGGAATTTGCTGCCGAGGAGTGTGGTGGAGTCTCCTTCTTTGGAGGTCTTTAAGCAGAGGCTTGACAGCCATCTGTCAGGAATGCTTTGATGGTGTTTCCTGCTTGGCAGGGGGTTGGACTGGATGGCCCTTGGGGTCTCTTCCAACTCTATGATTCTATGATTCTAAGTGAAACCATTTGTGAGAATGAAGGTGTCTCATTTAGATTAGGAACCCTCAATCACATCACTGATGCTACACAGTCCTGCAATAATGTCACCAGAGGAGATATGGGGACAGCCCCAGCTGTGACCCAAATCCTGCCGGGATTCACCCTTCAGCCCCCTGAATGATTTGGCAATTGGCTTCCTGCATCGCCAGGGAGCCATCAGATCGGGCCATGCGTAACCAGGCCTGGTTCTCTCCCTCCCACCCTGGATCCCCCTGAGCCATTCGTCCCCCTTCATCTCCCTTTTTAGCAGCTGTTGACTGCCATGCAATTTGTCAGAGGCAATTTAGCATTCCAGAAGTGCCTTGTGAGCCTTTTTTTTCCTGCATAAAGCTGCTACGGAGCAGTCATTATTATCCCCTTCCCCTGCCATTCCAGCCCTGCTTCTTCTGATTAAAATCATACTGTTCCGCATCACCCACAGATTTCTGAGGGTCAAGGGGGGACCAGAGGGGAAGGGGGAGGGAGAAGCAGGTGCATTTCAAGAAGGTTCCGTCCAGTCCTCTGTCATCAGCAGCAGAGGTAATGGGAAATAATTTTGGTCCGAAAAAAGGAAGTCTCAGCCATCAGTCTCTCCCCAGCTGCCTGCTTGGCAAAGACTGTTTGAAATCCTGAACCCTTCAGAATGGGAGACTTTCCAAGCAGTGTGGTGACATGGCATGAGGAAGTCGGGCTTTCAGTATTTTGGTCCCTTTAATGAACAATTCATTATTATCCACGGTATAAGGCATGCTCTGACAACCCATTATTTTCAGATATATGCTTAAGACTTAAAAAATAAAACGAAACCCTCAGCCTCTTCTAGAAAGAACATTTTAATTGTTGTCTGTTGACCATTTCATAGTGTTTACCTGTCATTTTAACTCTGTTTACTTTGGCATATAATTTCTACCTTGTGCTTGGTTTTTTGTGAACTGCTCTGGTATACAGAATGGTCTGTACATTTCATAAGACAAATAAATTTAGAGGACCCGATGAAGGTCAACATCCCCCTTGAATACCTGGGGGAAGCACCCTCATTTTAGATGAACCAGGAGCCCACGCTGTATCCTCTCTTAATTTCAGGGAACAGCCTTTCATCGTGACCCGATAAAACAGATGGTTCTGGGGTGCTCATGTGAGATCTCGCAGGGGTATCTGGGTTCCTGCAAGATCTCACATGAGCATCCTAGAGCCAGCTTATAACTTGTTTTTTGTGCTGGGTAACCCACCTTGCTTGGGTTCAACTTGCATAATAATAATAATAATAATAATAATAATAATAATAATAATAATAATTTATTTGTACCCCGCCCATCTGGCTGGGTCTCCCCAGCCACTCTGGGCAGCCTCCAACAAATATTAAAATACATTAAAATATTACAGATTATAAACTTCCCTAAACAGGGCTCCCTTCAGGTATTTTCTGAATGCCAGGTAGTTGCTTATCTCCTTGACCTCTGATGGGAGGGCATTCCACAAGGCGGGCGCCACTACCAAGAAGGCCCTCTGCCTGGTTCCCTGTAGCTTTGCTTCTCGCAGTGAGGGAACTGCCAGAAGGCCCTTGGCGCTGGATCTCAGTGTCCGGGCTGAATGATGGGGGTGGAGACGCTCCTTCAACCAGCCTGCCTTCAACCGTGTATGGTTGAAATTTCGCGAGCTAACCATGCATACCGGTAAGATCTGATCATACTGTACAGAATCATTTCCATTCCTTTCTGAGCAAGTAGTTCACCTGGTGTGCACCCATAGAAGTCTAGGGTGCAGATTTCCCAGTTCATAGAGTGGATATTTCAACCTGGAAAGCTTTGGGCTCTGCTTGTGGGATGCCCAGGGTGAAGAGGCAATATGATTGACACCACTGCCTAGTTGGCTTTTAGGAACATAGGATTGTAGGGTTGAGAGGGACACAAGGGGTAATCCAGTGCAACACCTGCAATGCTGGGTCCTTACTTTCAGAGGGTAAGTGAGAAAGAAGCAAAACACAGATGGGGAGGACAGGTAGAGATCAATTTCGGGCAGAAGGTGAGGCTCAATAGGAAACAGGGCTGTAAGCAACAAAGTACTGAAGTTTGGTTTGCGGGGTCAAGCATTTACTAGTACCTAGGGGGGGAAAGGGGCCAAACATTTCCCCCTGCACCTTTCCCTTTATTTTATTTTTATAAAGTTTGAAAAGATATACAAAAGTTAATATCCAATATCTTTTTAGAGCATTAAAGATAAGAGAAATGAATCGAAATAAAAACCCGAACCAAAAAGTGGAAAAGAGAAAGAAAAGGAGAACATCTCTTTTTCTTTTTGTATAATCTCAGACCACCACCACCACTGCACCTTTTCCCATAAGGCTCCATGAGGTCTAGGAACTTACTTTGTTCAGAATAATCGCTGAGAGTCTGGAGGAGGAGTTCCATTTCCCCAAACAAAGACTGTTCACCTGTAGTGGTATCGTGCAGTCATGGAAGATCCACAGAGCGGGGCATGAATCATAAAACTGCCCACTGCCACGTTCACGTTTGATCTGGGCCAAGCCAAAAGGTCAAGGAGCCCTGCTGTTTCAACAAACCATACTCTCGAAAGAAAGGCACAGGCCTCTCCTGCTAAATGAAGTTGTCTTCATTTATAAGGAAGAGAAGGTGCAGCACACAAGGATTCTCAAAGGCAGGTCCTTAACCACCAACCAGAAGAAAGCTTTTATCACTCATCCTGAGTGTCTCTAAGCATCAGCTGAAAAACTTATCATTCCTTCCTCTGGAGGAAATGGAAAAGGGAGACAAAGACTCTCTTTAGCTTTGCCAAAAGCCATCATTCTTCTACATTAAGGAGGCTGCAGTAGTCCTGAAGCTATGTTCCTGGGGCAAACACCATCTGAATTATAGGCAGAGCTGTGTGCGTCAAACAACATTCTGAAGTGCAAAGAAAGGAAGAGGGCAAGGAAATTCTGCAGCCTGAATGTGTTGTTAAATGACCAGAAGTCATTTAAAAATCTTTTTGTAAACCACGTTGGGAGGCTGTATACCTGAAATGGTGGCGCTGTGGGTTAAACCACAGAGCCTAGGGCTTGCCGATCAGAAGGTTGGCGGTTCGAATCCCCTCGACAGGGTGAGCTCCTGTTGCTCGGTCCCTGCTCCTGCCAACCTAGCAGTTCGAAAGTGCAAGTAGATAAATAGGTACCGCTCCGGTGGGAAGGTAAACGGCGTTTCCGTGCACTGCTCTGGTTCACCAGAAGCGCCTTAGTCATGCTGGCCACATGACCCGGAAGCTGTATGCCGGCTCCCTTGGCCAGTAACGCGAGATGAGCGCCGCAACCCCAGAGTCGTCCGCGACTGGACCTAATAGTCAGGAGTCCCTTATACCTGAAAGGCACTACAAATCCTAGAAAGAAAATCAAAACCTTAGATTTCCAGGCTTTTGCACCGGGGAGTCTTGAGGATCCCAACCCTACCTAGACTACTCCTTAATTTCCTCTCAGCAATAAGAACTTTTTAAAAAAAAATCTGGACTTTGCAGGACTCCTTCTGGCATTTTCCATTATCCTTAACACAGTATGACAGCCAGCCAGAATATGTCCCCGTTGCCCGTCAGCTAGCAACAGGTACTCCCAAAGCAGTAACAATATTTGGATATAATCTCTTCTGAAAGATTACCTCTAAATTGGAAGATTATGGGTCATAATCACATAAGGCTATTTGTTCTAGTTAGCTAGAGATGCCACTCTGACAAGCAACAGGGTGCGCCACTGAGACAGTGCTGCACATGAGAGCTGTGCTCTGCGATTCCCAATGCTTACGTTGCCCAAGGAATAGGCACACCAAGAACTTGCTGAGATCTCTTCCCCCTTTTTTTCCGTTGAGCAGAAGTTCAGCACTCGGCAACCTGATCCAAAACACCCTTCATTGTTTGCTGGGGGTGAGGGGGGTGAGAGGCTGATTTCTGGACCAGCTCAAAAGCAACATTTCACCCGTGAGACTGTGCAGTCCAGTGAATGAAGCACTGGGCTTAGAAAAAACTGAGTCCAAAACCACCCTTCCTCATTAAGCTCTCGTGCAAAGTATTGCAAGCAAAGCCGAGTGTTTGTTCTCTGCACCAAGCCCTCCTCCTAATTCTGCACAAAGGGATGCTAATTCTGCAGTTCGAATAAATTATGCAGATGTACATGGTCCCTTTGCATAGTGCATTCTGCTTCTGCTGGTTATTAAGAGGAGCGAGGAGCTGCAGGAAGAAATGCGGGGGGGGGGCAGTCGGTTTGCCTCTCCCCTCTGGCTTCCCAGATTTTACCAGGCATTGTCCATATTTTCAAACTTTTCCAATTAAAATTGGAAGCGGAGGTTCTTTGATAGCTAGTGTTTCAATCCATATTTGGCTGAAGTGAATGAAAAAATTCCCACGGAATATGGTGGTTCTGAGTGGCAGTGTTCATAGGGTTCCCCCCCCCCCCGGTACAAAATGGAAATGATGAAACATGTTCCAAAGAGCACATGCTGGGAGAGCAGGGAAGGGTCATGCAGAGGGGCAGGTCCTGTTTGTGTATGTGTGCTGCCTTCATTCCCTGCTTGTAAGCTTTCCTGAGGTCTCCACCCCCATCATTCAGCCCGGATACTGAGATCCTGCGCCAAGGGCCTTCTGGCGGTTCCCTCACTGCGAGAAGCAAAGCTACAGGAAACCAGGCAGAGGGCCTTCTCGGTAGTGGCGCCCGCCCTGTGAATGCCCTCCCATCAGAGGTCAAAGAGATAGACAGAAGGCAGCCCTGTTTAGGAAGCTTTAAGGTGTGATATTTTAATGTATTTGATTTTTGTTGGAAGCCACCCAGAGTGGCTGGGGAAATCCAGCCAGATGGGCGGGGTACAAATTATTATTATTATTATTATTATTATTATTATTATTATTATTATTATTATTATTTGGGCAGCCAGTGCAAGAGACAAAATGCTAGTCCTTGTAGCTGTTTACTATGCCCTCTGAGAGATTGTGATCTACATCAGTCGGTCATGGAACAGGTTTTCTCCCTCTCTTGTAACACTAAAGCTCACGGGCATCTAACACACTGGACACTGAAAGATTCAGGTCAGAATAAGGTTACTTTCTTCAGGCAGCGCATACTTAAGCTATGGAACTTCCTCCCGCAGGAGGCAGGAATTGCTTTAAAAGAAGATTAGAGAAATTCATGGAGGAGAGGGCTATTAATCCAATTAATAGATTGGATTTGTGTGAGCCAGTGTGGTGTAGTGGTTAAGAGCGGTAGACTCGTAATCTGGGGAACCGGGTTTGCGTCCCCGCTCCTCCACATGCAGCTGCTGGGTGACCTTGGGCCAGTCACACTTCTCTGAAGTCTCTCAGCCCCACTCACCTCACAGAGTGTTTGTTGTGGGGGAGGAAGAGAAAGGAGAATGTTAGCCGCTTTGAGACTCCTTCAGGTAGTGAAAAGCGGGATATCAAATCCAAACTCTTCTTCTTCTTCTTCCACATGCAGCTGCTGGGTGACCTTGGGCTAGTCACACTTCTTTGAAGTCTCTCAGCCCCACTCACCTCACAGAGTGTTTGTTGTGGGGGAGGAAGGAAAGGAGAATGTTAGCCGCTTGAGACTCCTTCGGGTAGTGATAAAGCGGGATATCAAATCCAAACTCTTCTTCTTCTTCTTCTTCTTCTTAATGGCTATTAGCCCTGATGGCTATGGTCTGCTTCCACCTTTGGAGGCAGCAATGCTTCTGAATACCAGTTGTTGGAAACCACAGGAAGGGAGGGTTGCCTCTTGTGCTCGGATCCTTCTTGCGGGTTCCCCACAGTCATCTTGCTGGCCAGTGTGAAAACAGGGTGCTGTGCTCACTGAGCCACGGGCCCAATCCAGCAGGCTTCTGTAAATCCGGAACTGTCCCTGGAAAGTAGGGATACTTGGAGGGTCTCTTCAGATTCTTCCTGTGGTTTGCTAAGTTGTCTGGATTGCTTTGAATGGGAAAATTTGGTTTTAAATCTTAAACGCTGATGGTTTTATTGTGTATATTTGATGGTTTAGCTATATATTGTGTGCAAACTCCCTGGGATATATCTCCTTGAAGGGAAGTTTGGGAATCACAGGAGATGGCCTTTTTGTAAGGGTGAGTTGGGCCCTAAACCCCTGGGAGGAGGCTGTTGTAGTCCTTGAGTCTAAGTCCCTATGAAATAAAAGCATCCAGTGCTCTGGACTTTCTTCCCCCAACATCCCACAATTCTGTTGCATTGCTATTTTGACTGCCTGAGATAAAAGGGTCAAAGAGGGCCTGGTAAAATTGTTTTCTCAGGACACCATGTCCTGGCTTCATTAAGCCTGTCAGTAGATTCAGGATTGCAAAAATGGAAATAAGTGCATCCTCAAGAGTTCAGCAGTTGAAAATGTGGTCCAGAGCTGACCACCTCTCCCCTCCGAGGGAGGAAGCAATGAACCAGCGAAGCCCCTGGAAAAAGATGGGATGACTCAGAGCCGGCCTCAGAATGACTGTGCCCCACTTGAAAGTTCCTTTCATCTCTGCCAATGACACGATCAAGGAGATCTAGCAGGAAGGGACCACTCTTCTGAACGAGGCAGGGAAAGTGCCAACAGAAGTTCGTTGGGGAGAACCAATCACGAAATGTTAACAGAGAGTCCATAGTGGACAAGAGGTTTGAGTGTCATACTAGTCAGACAGGGGGTCGTGGGTGGCGCTGTGGGTTAAACCACAGAGACTAGGATTTGCCGATCAGAAGGTCGGTGGTTCGAATCCCCGCGATGTAGTGAGCTCCCGTTGCTCGGTCCCAGCTCCTGCCAACCTAGCAGTTGGAAAGCACGTCAAAAGTGCAAGTAGATAAATAGGTACCGCTCTGGCGGGAAGGTAAACGGCTTTTCCATGCACTGCTCTGGTTTGCCAGAAGCGGCTTAGGTCATGCTGGCCACATGACCCAGAAGCTGTACGCTGGCTTCCTCGGCCAATAAAGTGAGATGAGCTCCGCAACCCCAAAGTCGTCCGTGACTGGACCTAATGGTCAGGGGTCTCTTTACTTTTACTTTACTAGTCAGACAAGCAGGATTCCAGCAGAACTAGCAGTGCAATGGGGACCAGACCCTTGAGTTTGCATAAAGTTATAATCTCACAACATTTAGGATCTGGGAGACCAGGGTTCAAATCCCCACTCAGCCATGAAGCTCACGGGGTGACCACGGGCCAGTGCAGTTGACTGGCTTCCTGCGGAGCATCCGGAAGCTTCCACATTAATGCCTTGCGCCAATGCGCCATGCTCCCAAGCAGTCTGCTAAAGCTTCCAGCGCTTCCCTGAAAACTTGCAACTTCATTGTTTCTCATCTGGGCATTTACTGATGAGGGTGAGTCAGCTTCCTAGTATGGGGTTACTGTGTTATTGGTGGTTTAATATTTCAGCAGATGCATTGGGAAGTCATGAATAGGAAATGAGGGTCCTTATTCAAAACCAGCTCAGTGCTGCTACAGTTCAATGACGGCTGCAGGTCCAGAAGCCAACGGAAATGCAACGCACCCTCCCCGCTCCGCAAGATCCCTTGCAGCATTGCAGGAGATGTTGGGTGGGTAGAGGCTGCTGCTGTCAGATCGCATGCAAGCAGTGATGCCGGGGATGATGGGAGTTGTAGTCCAAAGCGTCTGGAGGGCACCAGGTTGGGGAAGGCTGGCATGGCCACTGCTTCTCCTCTGCAAAAGAGCAATGGGAAGGTGCTCCTGGAAAACAGTACATCTATTCCTACTTCACATGCTTCAAGATTAAGCCAAGACGTGGAGAACATAGGCAGTGGCTCAGTCTTGCCGCAGATATTAAGCCCTGAACCCATCACAAAGACAAACCATTACCGTATTTTTCGCTACACAAGACGTACTCCCCCCCCCTAAAAATTAAGGGGAAATATCTGTGTGTCTTATGGAGCGAATGGTGGTCCCTGGAGCTGAATTGCCCAGGGGCCAAAAGAGGATCATGCTTTTTATTTTACAAAGAGAAAAGGGGATGTTGAAAGGACCCCGCTCAGCAGCTGATCAGCAAGAGATCGGAGAGAGAGTAAGAGTCCCAGCTCCCTTTCAGCCCCTGCCCCTCCTTTGTTGAATGTGCTGCAGAGGGAGGTTGTTGTTTCCCCAGGACATGTGACTGGCTGATTAGATTATCTGTCTGGAAACTGTAGAAAAGGCTCCCTTTCCTTTAGAAGCTGCAGAAATGTGAGTTGAACCCCATAAAAATAGGAGCTTTTTCCTCTTTACTTTTCCCCTTTGCAAAAAAAAACCTGCAAAACTTTTAGCTGATCCTCAAAAAAAACAGGGCTTTTGCCTTTTCCAAAAAGCTGCAAAACTTTAGAGCTGATCCTCAAAAAAACAGGGCTTTTAGAGGAGGAAAACCAGAAAAATATTTTTTTCTTGTTTCCTCCTCTAAAAACGAGGGTGCGCCCTATGGTCCGGTGCGCCTATGGAGCGAAAAATATGGTATCTCTTCAATTGCTGCCCCAACCCTTTCATGTGGGGACCTACCTCACAGGGTTATTGCATGGATTGCTGAAATATTGTACTTGGTCACCCTCCTCTACACACCTTCCATCTTGTCAACATCCTTCTTAAATTGTGGTGACCAAAATTGACACAGTATTCCAGTTGTGGTCTGACACTGCACACACCCCTAAACGCACACTACCTAATACACAACAGCTCATAAAAATTGCAGACTGCTTGTGGTTGTGGAGGAAGAAGTGGCACTCTTCTCATGCTTATTGGCACTCTTACCTTTATATTATCAGGAAACCCTTCTTAGCAAGCCCTGCCACAACCTAGCAATAAAGGAATACCAACCTCTCTAGCTGTTTGAGAAGGACATTGATTGCCAAATGATGGATGTGGAGCAGGATAACACGCTAGGAGAGGCCTCAGAGGACCTCACATGCAACTTGTGAACTCCATTCCTTTAACAAGTTTTATCCAGCCTCAAGGAATTCTCAGAAAACAGCCAAAACTCAGTGTCAGAGGCATCTTCTTTGCATCTGAAGGTCTCAGGTTCAGAGACCTATGTCTGATACCAATGGCTTAACTCATAGGCAGCTCCCTATATACCTGGAACCAGGTTGTTGTTGTTGTTCAGTCGTTCAGTCGTGTCCGACTCTTCGTGACCCCATGGACCAGAGCACGCCAGGCACGCCTATCCTTCACTGCCTCTCGCAGTTTGGCCAAACTCATGTTAGTAGCTTCGAGAACAATGTCCAACCATCTCATCCTCTGTCGTCCCCCTTCTCCTTGTGCCCTCCAACTTTCCCAACATCAGGGTCTTTTCTAGGGAGTCTTCTCTTCTCATGAGGTGGCCAAAGTACTGGAGCCCTCAGCTTCAGGATCTGTCCTTCCAGGAGCACTCAGGCTGATTTCTTTAAGGATAGATAAGTTTGATCTTTTTGCAGTCCATGGGACTCTCAAAGAGTCTCCTCCAGCACCATAATTCAAAAGCATCAATTCTTCGGCGATCAGCCTTCTTTATGGTCCAGCTCTCACTTCCAGGTGGAACCAGGTGGTCCTAGTCAAAGGACTTCTTGCCCTTGTCTCTACCAGGATGAATCACACACTTACAGGGAGGGTTTTTGCATCCTGCAGAGTGCTTGTCATGGACTTCCACTGCCACCAGATTTCAGCTGCTTCCTTCAGTTTTTCTCTGCTTCGAAACATTTGCCTCTCCATAGGTTTCCAAGGAACTCTGCTGAGCTGACTGGCCAAATGTATTTGAAGGGTGAACTTGAAAGCCCCCATTAATCAGTGCTGTGCCTTCTAGCCAAGGCCCACTGAGATATTGAGTATTAATTGGTGGCAAGGCTTTGCCCAGTAAGCTTCTCACTAAGAGCCCGGGGCCGTCAGTTCACAAGATGCAGTTTCCACCGCTGAGCTGAGGAGACCTCCACCTTGGGCAGCAAAGCGTCTTGTGTCAGCTCTGCTTACCATTCCTTCTCATACCCTACATCTGTTTGTTCTTTAAATGGATTGTGTGGTGGGTTAATCATGGGGGGAAGTTCTTACACAGAGAGGGCTGCCTTCTCCCTTCAAGCCTTGGAGTCAGTGTAAAAAAATAACCACCACTCTGTAAGATGTCATGTTTGCTTCTAGGATGAGCTTGTTTACCGAATATTCTAGCTGATTTGTTTGCAGAAGTTTGCAAGGAGGTGATAGAGGTGGCTGTTTATTGGATGTTTGTTCTGCTTTGTTAGTGGGGAGGAGAAAAGGTGTTGTGCCAAGCAATTGTCAACCCACACTTTCCAATCCGTTTCCCCCCTCACTTTCCTTCTTGCAAGAAGTCTGATTTTTCTTTCCTTACTTTGTATCTTTGTTGTTGTTGTTGTTGTTCAGTCGTTCAGTCGTGTCTGACTCTTCGTGACCCCATGGACCAGAGCACGCCAGGCACGCCTATCCTCCACTGCCTCTCACAGTTTGGCCAAACTCATGCCAGTCGCTTCGAGAACACTGTCCAACCATCTCATCCTCTGTCGTCCCCTTCTCCTTGTGCCCTCCATCTTTCCCAGCACCAGGGTCTTTTCTAGGGAGTCTTCTCCTCTCATGAGGTGGCCAAAGTACTGGAGCCTCAACTTCAGGATCTTTCCTTCTAGTGCTTAATATTAAGGCAATTGCTAAGCAGTTTTGTTGTTCAGTCATTCAATCATGTCTAACTCTTCGTGACCCCATGGACCAGAGCACGCCAGACACCCCTATCCTTCACTGCCTCTCGCAGTTTGGCCAAACTCATGTTAGTAGCTTCGAGAACACTGTCCCACCATCTCATCCTCTGTCGTCCCCTTCTGCTTGTGCCCTCCATCTTTCCCAACATCAGGGTCTTTTCTAGGGAGTCTCTTCTCATGAGGTGGCCATGAGAATAAACATGCATGTAAACATGCTAAGCAGTTTACAAAATAGCAAATATTGGAGAGAGAGAGGGGGAGAGAGAGGGAGAGAGAGAGAGAGAGAAGCAGCATATAAAACAATAAAACAGCAAAATCCTCCCACCTGCACAACAAAGCAAAAATATTGCAGCACAATTTTGAAGTGGGTTCATTTCCCCTGAGTGCCAACACCACTTTAACTGAATGTGCTGGTATGCAGCTGAATCTCACCTGCGAAACCGTGACAGTCTGAAAGCGGCCAAGCACAGCCTTCACCAACCTGCATGCTTCAAACTGCCATTCCCATCAGCCCCGAAGCCGGCATTCTTGGCTGGTGAAGGCTGTCCTAGAGCATTTGCAACCACGGGAACCTGCTTTCTGCCCACTTGGGAAGTAATGGAACAGAATTGCCACACCTTGTACAGAAAGAGCAGCCAAGACACACAAGCCTGCCTTACACTGAGCCAAACCAGGGTTTCATATCCCTACTCCAACTAGTGGCAGTTCCCAAAGGGCTATTATTATTATTATTATTATTATTACACTTATTAAATTTGTAGATCACAGTGCAGTTCACAGCATAAAAACACAAATTGAGGACACAAAACAAAATAAAATAAAATAAATTCCTTCCAGTAGCACCTTAGAGACCAACTAAGTTTGTTCTTGGTATGAGCTTTCGTGTGCATGCACACTTCTTCAGATACACTGAAAACGGAAGTCACCAGACTTAAAACCATGGAGAAACCTGGTCTGAACAAAGACATTGGATTATTATCTCATTATACATGACAAAGCTATCTTTAGCTATCTCACCCCTTGCCTTTCCCTGTAAGACCCTGTAATAATTGCAGTCGTTAACATCAGCTGATCACCCATTCCCACCACCCTTCTGAGTAATACCCCTCCCCACCCTCCCACTATATTTATGGGTCTGGTGACTTCCATTTCAGTGTATCTGAAGAAGTGTGCATGCACGAAAGCTCATACCAAGAACAAACTTAGTTGGTCTCTAAGGTGCTACTGGAAGGAATTTATTTTATTTTATTTTGTTTTGACTATGGCAGACCAACACGGCTACCTACCTGTAACTGAGGACTCAAAAGACATGACATAAAACAAACCTGTAACCCTCCCCAACAAACACATCATTATTATTATTATTATTATTATATTATTATTATTATTATTATTATTATCTCCCAAGCATCTCTGCTGCTCCCTGAAATTCTGGAACTAAAATGACTGCAGATGAAATCTGGGTCCTTCTAGATACTGTACAAAGCTTGCGCTCCAAAGCAGTGGGCAAAGGTCTTCTGCAGACATTCCATGTGCTCTTTTAGCACATAGGTGTTCAGAATCAGGGGTGGGGATCTTTGCAGCTCATCTCTTCAGCTCATCTCTTCTCCCTTTTCTTACGGCGCGGCTAGCTCTTTCTTCTCCCATAAGTCTCTTTGCTCCCCGATCCTTTACCAGCTCCTGGCACCAGCTCCCAAGCTTGGCACTGCTGCCCGGCCTGAACATTGGCCAAGCGAGCAACTCATCATGAGTCAGACAAGCACGCCTGCCTGTGAGCGCCTGATCTGACCGCTTCTGACAAAGTGCACCACCGGCGTCAATGAAGCATTTCCATGAAAGGAAAACAACAAGCAAGCAGGCAGGCAGGCAGGCAAACCCCAAAGTGCTAAATATAGACTTTGAAGCTGGCTCTGACCTGTCTGTCCCTTCACCTTTGACTCCCATTGTGCACTGAACAAATCATAGAACTGTAGAGTTGGAAGGGACCCCCCAAGGGCCATCTAGTCCAACCCCCTGCAATGCAGGAATCTCACCTGAAGCATCCCTGACAGGTGGCCATCCAACCTCTGCTTTAAAGCCTCCAAGGAAGGAGAGCCCACAACCTCCCAAGGGAGGCGGTTCCACTGTTAAAAGGCTCTTACGGCCAGAAGGTTTTTCCTGGTGTTTAGTCGGAATCTGCTTTCTCATAACTTGAAGTCATTGGTTCGAGTCCTACCTTCCGTGGGGTCTAGGAGGAGCAGAGGAGCCGTGTGCCACGGGCAGCAAGTGCGGGGGGCAACAAGCAAAAGAGCTTTGGAGGTGGAAGAACTGTGTGAGAAAGAGAGAACCAAGGGAGGCAAAGAAGCCGTGTGTGTGTGTGTGTGTGTGGTGTGTGTGTTGTGTGTGTGTACAAGGTGCGGAGCCCAAGAAAGTAAAGTATGTGCCCTTAAAACAGGATTTGTGAGGACAGGATTTGTGAGGAAAGAGACAATGGGGAGATTTTCCACTTTGACCTTTCAGAGAAATGTTGAGGTCAATTCATTCAGGACCTAATCTGTGGGGTTTCAGACATGTGGTTTATATATACGGTTATGAACATTTAATTTTATATATGACCTTAAAATTCTTATAACACACTCCTCTTTTCTGAGGTTTCAGTGCCAGCGCTGGTCAATAAGCAACCAGTAACACGGAATATGGAAGGAACACTTCGGACTGAAGCCCTGGGGCAGACCACACAGTAGGGGGACCAGGAGTAGTTAAAAAGCAGATTGCGTGATGGGTGTTTAACTACGTTTATTAGACATGCGGGGGTGGGGTTATTACTGTGATCACGTTGTTTATTTTATGTTGTTATGCTGTAAACAGTCCTATTATCTTTGGCTGAAGGGCAATATCTAAATGGAATAAACAATAACTATAACAGCAGTACCATTTAATGTGCACCCAGGTCTCTGAGCCATGAGAGATTTCAGGGGATCCTGCAGATACCTTTTGAATGAAGTCACAGAACACTTAAAGCATTCTGTGATATTTATTTACATATATCCACTGGTTGCACATAGATGGAAATTCACGGCAATAATGCCACACCAGATTTCTAACGGGGCCCTTAGGTAGCGGTGTACACAGCCTAACACCACAATCCATAGCTATCCAGTCTTTTTTTAAAAAGAAAAAAACTGACTTTTGGTGTTGTTGTTGTTGTGTTGTTGTTCAGTCGTTCAGTCGTGTCCGACTCTTCGTGACCCCATGGACCAGAGCACGCCAGGCACCCCTATCCTTCACTGCCTCTCGCAGTTTGGCCAAACTCATGTTGGTAGCTTCGAGAACACTGTCCAACCATCTCATCCTCTGCCGTCCCCTTCTCCTTGTGCCTTCCATCTTTCCCAACATCAGGGTCTTTTCCAGGGAGTCTTCTCTTCTCATGAGGTGGCCAAAGTACTGGAGCCTCAACTTCAGGATCTGTCCTTCTAGTGAGCATTCAGGGCTGATTTCTTTGAGAATGGATAGGTTTGATCTTCTTGCAGTCCATGGACTCTCAAGAGTCTCCTCCAGCACCATAATTCAAAAGCATCAATTCTTCGGCGATCAGCCTTCTTGATGGTCCAGCTCTCACTTCCGTACATTACTACTGGGAAAACCATAGCTTTAACTATACGGACCTTTGTCGGCAAGGTGATGTCTTGCTTTTTAAGATGCTGTCTAGGTTTGTCATTGCCTTTCTCCCAAGAAGCAGGCGTCTTCTAATTTCGTGACTGCTGTCACCATCTGCAGTGATCATGGAACCCAAGAAAGTGAAATCTCTCACTGCCTCCATTTCTTTGGGTGTACTTCCCCCAAAACTAGCTTTGATCCAAACTGAGGAAAAGAATGACCTAGCTGCGTTTTAAGCTTCAGCGCAGATCCACCCCCCAAAAGTCCTGGGAATTGGAGTTCCCACCTCACAAAACTATAACTCCCAACTGCCTTAACAAGCCACAGTTGCTGGCATTCTCTGGGAGAGGTTGTGTCCTTTAAATGTGCATTGGGTGTGCCTTAGATAGATAGATAGATAGATAGATAGATAGATTTATTTATTTTGTCATTGTCCGTATATACACAGTATACACAACAACGAAAATCAAACACCCAAAGACCGGATTTACCATACACATTTGCACATATCTCCAACACCTCATCCTTATTAAAACATAATCTATTAAAACATAACATAATCCAGAGTATAGCATAACCTATTAAAAGCATAGCATAACCTAAAAGCCTGTCTCATTCCTTACTACTCACTGCTACTATTACCTACTACTGACCCTGAGATCATTATTAAGTGCAATCAAAGCTCTTGGATAGAAACTAAATGTCTGGGGTGGATTTGCTGCCATTCTGCACATTGCACAGAAGGTCAGCACCCTTCCCAAAAGGCCCTGGCCAGGGACTGTCCACAGGTGTCTCCAGTCTTCAGTCTTCTCTGGCCTCATCATGACTGAATGTACAGTAAACAGGGTCTGGCTAGAATTTATTGTTTCGGTTGCTGCCAGGACAGGGATGGGAGCATGCACACCTCTCTTATCACTCTATAAACTGTCAAACAAACAGTGAACAATATACAAAGCAGCTGGAAGCGTGGGAGGAAGGCTAAACTAAGTAGAGAAGTATTTAGGAATTTGGGAGAGAGGTCAGGCAGAGGCTGGGTGTGGAGGAGGGAGGGAGAAAGTACACTTAAGAGAATATCAATGAGGTGGAAAAAACATTATTTGGAACATGTGTTCCTTGGGTTGAGTCTGGGAGAACTTTTAGTATCATTGGCCTGGTCCTGTGGAACTCTCTGTCACTAGAGAAAGAGCTCAGGTCTGCAGTACCCCCCAAGGACCACTTCTCCATATGAACCTACCTGGATCATCACCTGAGGCCTTTCTTCACGTGCCTCCTCCACGTGAGGTCCAGAGGGGGCAACACGAGAACGGGCCTTTTCTGCAGTGGCTCCACATTTGTGCGATGCTCCCCCCAAGGCGGGTCACCCGTCACCTTCATTATACACCTTTGGGCACCAGGAGAAAACATTCCTTCTGCCAGGCCTTTGGCTCATAAACACCCAATACATTTTAAAATGCGGTGTGGGTGGGGGGTTATTAGTTTGTTTCTTATATTATTATTACATATTTTGTGTTCTTACCTGTGGCATCTCCTCCCCACTCTCCTCGCTGCCAGACCACCACCACCACCCCTTTTGGTAGCCCCAGATAGACCTGACCCGGCCCAGAGTGACCAGGGGCTGCCTCAGCTTGACCCAGACACACCCCAGGCTGACCCGAATTCATCCAGATGGATTCTGGTGCACAACGCTACTGCAAACCTTGAGGTTTTCCCCCTCATCTACTGCCCCCCTTTTATGCTCTGGGGTGCCGATTCGGCTTCACAAACATCAGCACTCACAGCCTGAACATCGGAAATAGAGTGTGGATGCTGTAAGCTAGCAAGTGGAGCAGCTGGGGCAACCTAGTCAGATGGGCAGGGTACAAGTAATTATTATTATTATTATTATTATATATTATTATTATTAGGAAGTTAGAACAGAGATGTCTTCTCCAGTCCTCTCTTTGTACCCTTAACAGATCTTGGCAGGCAGGAATGAGCAGGGGGAGGGTTTTTTGCAGCATGGAATAAAAGCATGATCACCAGCAAATGCCTGCACATTGGACGTAAGTGTTCATCGAGGGACCATAACTCCATGGCAGAGCACATGCTCTGAATACAGAAGCACAGTCCCTGGCATCTCTAGTTAGACAGCAGGTGTGCATAGCCACCTCCAGTGACAGCAGACAATACTGGCCTAGTTGGACCAGTCGTCTGACCTGATGTGAAGCACCACTGCAATGCCCTGTGGGAAACTCAAGCCATCCTACTTCCCCACCCATCCTTTCAAGGGTTTTCATAGAATCCTAGAGTTGGGAGAGACCACCAGGGCCATCCAGTCCAACCCCCTGCCAAGCAGGAAACACCATCAAAGCATTCCTGACAGATGGCTGTCAAGCCTCCGCTTAAAGACCTCCAAAGAAGGAGACTCCACCACACTCCTTGGCAGCAAATTCCACTGTCCAACAGCTCTTACTGTCAGGAAGTTCTTCCTAATGTTTAGGTGGAATCTTCTTTCTTGTAGTTTGAATCCATTGCCCCGTGTCCGCTTCTCTGGAGCAGCAGAAAACAACCTTTCACCCTCCTGTATATGACATCCTTGGATATATTTGAACATGGCTATCATATCACCCCTTAACCTTCTCTTCTCCAGGCTAAACATACCCAGCTCCCTAAGCCGTTCCTCATAAGGCATCGTTTCCAGGCCTTGGACTATTTTGGTTGCCCTCCTCTGGACACCTTCTAGCTTGTCAGTATCCTTCTTGAACTGTGGTGCCCAGAACTGGACACAGTATTCCAGTTACAGGTGGGTAGCCGTGCTGGTCTGCCATAGTCAAAACAAAATAGAAAATTCTTTCCAGTAGCACCTTAGAGACCAACTGAGTTTGTTCTTGGTATGAGCTTTCGTGTGCATGCACACTTCTTCAGATATTCAGTATTCCAGGTGAGGTCTGACCAGAGCGGAATACAGTGGTACTATTACTTCCCTTGATCTAAATGCTATACTCCTATTGATGCAGCCCAGAATTGCATGTTTTAAGCATGCTCAGCTCTGCATTACTCTGTAATCTCATGTGATGATAATATAAGAACATGCAAAGAGGTTGCTGGATCAGGCCAGCAGCCCATCTAGTCCACCAGATGCCTGTGCAAAACCCGCAAGCAGGATCTGAGCGCAAGAGCATCTCTTCCCCCTCCTGTAGTTTCCAACAACAGGTATTCAGAAGCATTGCTGTTCCAATTGCGGAGGCAGACTTGCAGGGGTGCCAGTTTGAATAAAATTTGGGGGGGGGAGAGAGAGAGATAAGCCCCACCCCACATCATTAATCCAAGACATGGAATATGCAGATCTTTTGAATGGCAATGCCCATCAACTTTGGGCCCACTGTCCCCCTCAAATATTTTATTGGGGAGGGTGAAGTGACCTCAGCCCCTAGGAGTTAGCTCCTATGAGGCAGAGCCTAGCATGTGGCTAGAAGCCACCAGCAGCCCTCCGAAGCATGAATTTGTCTAATTTTAACCATCTTGATCGGTGGCTGCTTCTGCCTCTTGTGGCAGTGAGTCCCATAGTTTAGTTGTATGTCCACTGCGCTTTTCGAAATATACAGAAATGAGGGTGAGGTTGAAAAACATGTCTCCCTGCTCCATTGACTTGCTCTACTGTAAGTGCAACACTAAGGCTAGCTGGGTGGAAAGGGTCCTTGATAAGCGGTGTCCTGTGTCTGTCAGGGGCTAATTAACCACGATGGACACAGTGCATGCTCTTGCGCAACACCTGTTCCTTTCAGTGGGGCTTGAAGAGCTATAGCAGGGGTGGCCAACTTCCAAGAGACTGCGATCTACTCACAGAGTTAAAAACTGGCAGTGATCTACCCCCTTTTGGTTGAGCTTTTTTTAGGAAGGAAAGCCCTGTTTTGGGGGGTTCACGTAAAAGTTGTCGAGCTTCTTTAGGGAAGAGGAAAGCAACCTTGAGCTTTTTTAGGAAGGAAAGCCCTATGTTTGGGGGTTCCGGTCATTTTAGGGGTGCAGGGCAAAGATGTTGAGCTTTTTTTTAGGGGAGCCAAAGTTTTTAGCTTATTTGGGGGGAGCCACTGATCTACAGTGACCTACCACAGGCGTCCAGTGATCTACCGGTAGATCACAATCTACCTGTTGGACATGCCTGGGCTACAGTATGCAGAAGGTCCCAGGTTCAGTCCCTGAAGGCCAGGTTCAATCTAGGTACAGCTGGGACAGACTCCAGAAAGCCTCTGCCAGTCTGTGTAGACAGTACTGAGGCAGATGGACCGATGATCTGACCTCGCTATTAGGCAGCTTCCGACGTTCGACGTGGTAGGGGTGGTGTCCTGAGAATTGGCCAGGGCCCCGAAACACCTGGTTAAGCTAGAAGAGCCTCTTTTCCTTGGCGTTAGCAATGTGCTGATCCGGGCCAAATATTTGTGAGCATTCACAACACCTGCGGTGCCATTCATGCGCTGCAGCTGTGACACAATCTCGAAACCATGAGTTGCTGGTGCCATCGCACAGCCCCCTCTCCCATCCTGCTGAAGAAGACACGACATCCTGCAGATCCAGTTTTTGCTTGAGAGCGAGAATGACAGACAGTTAATCAAATGCCCAATCTCATTCAAGCTGCTTCCCTTTGGTCCTTATCTCTCCTGTTACGCAGGCTTCAAGGCTTGCCCTTTTGCTAGGTTTTCTTCCTCTGGTTAGCAGAGAAACAGCTTCTTTTTCTCCCTACTTATGCTTAATTTCTTTTACATCCTGCAGGAAACTTGTAGAACCTACTGCCTATTGCATCCTTTCACTTTCTGCTCAGGGGATCTGGGCAGCCTCTGGAGAGGACTAAAGATTACTGGGAAATTATTTTCCCATCATTTCTGTGAACCCCCTGGAGAATCCCCTTTGAAACCTTCCCTTCATGGTCCCCGAGAAGCAGGAGTGACATGATGAGGGAGGCCCCATTTGGGTTAGGGGGTCATACAGGCCTGCCATAATGACAGAGAAGAAAACAAAGGCAGAGGAGGAAAGTAAAAGAAGGCAATATTCTGTTCTCCTTTTATTTGATTTCTTGCTCTGCACTTTCCTAAGGCTCCGAGTGGGTTACAAAACGGCAGCATAACAAAGGCTGAAAATGCATCTTGTGTGTGTGTTTTAAAACACATCATCTTTATTAAGACACTGGGAGGACCGATCATCTGGCTGTCTCCTTGGTGTGCCAGAATTATTAAGCCTGCAATCCCATGCACACTTAACCTGGGAGTAAATTCTATTGAATACAATGGGATTTATTTCTGTATACCCCATGCTAAAGAACACCCTGTAAGGGGCATATGTACGAGCTTGAAATCTGACATTTGGTGGGCACATAAGGCAAGGCAGTCTAATTGCTATTATTATTATTATTTTTAAAGGACATTTATGTATCTGTCGTTTGAAAAAGAAGGGGCATGAAATGTTCCCACAAATGTTTAAAGACCTTTCACACTAGCTAGGCAGCTGAAGCACCGGAGGATTGGGAGGGACTGGATTCAAGCATAAGAACCTAAGAGGAGCTCTGCAGGATCAGGCCAACGGCCCATCTAGACCAGTATCCTGATCTCACAGTGGCCAACTAGATGTCTCTTTTGGGAAACCCAATTGGAGCACCAAAGCATTCTTTCCTCCTGCGGTTACCAGCAAATGGCACTCAGTAGCCTTAGAACTGTAGCCATCGATAGCCCTATCATCCCTGGACCGGTCCGGTTCAATTCTCTTTTAATGCAACATGGAGGCAGGGTGGAAGTGCCTTGAGAAGATCTGTAGTCGCCAATCAACAAAAGTACCTCACAGTAGCCAGGACAGGGAGGTCTCCTCAGAAAGAGTTGGTACTCAGCACAGATCATGCAAGTCACAGGAACCCTAGACTGGAGGAAGTCCAATCTCCCACCGCCAAACATTCTCTGTGACATTGGCAAGAACCAACCTACCTACCTAACTACCCTCCCTGTGTGTTGCGGTGCAATCATCGGGGTTGGCGGTGATGACTCCAGACACCCTGCCCGCTCCCCAGTTTAAATGGCTAAATCCCCAATAACCTTCTTACCTCCGAGGAAAAACTCTCCCGGCTGATGTGATTTGCACAGCACCGAGCACATGTGTGGCCAGGGCTACAGCAATCTTAACTGAACGGTCAAGGCAGCGGCAGGAGCCCCACCCAGGAGATTCTTAGCCTTTGTCAAGCCCCCCCCCCCACACACCTGCACGGGAAGATAGACCCCCTCCCCTCAAATGATAGAAGAGTCCCCAAACCGGCATGAGGTGGGAGGGGCAGCAGCATCCTTCCAACACCATGCATGCTCTAGATTGGGGCGGGGGGGGGGAGAGCCGTAGCCCGTTGCCTCCCACCTTTGAAGAGGGGAGCAGGGAGTCCCCGGCAGGATTAGGCATGGGGAGCAGGGAGGCGTGGCAGGCCGGCGGTGGGGAGGAGGAGGAGGGAGAGCAGAGGCCGATCTGGGACCCCTGCAAGGCGGCGAGTGAGAGCGTGGAGAGGGCGCCGCCCGAAGCAGCTCCGAAGGGAGCGCGTGAATGAGCCGAGTTAGAGGAATGAATGGGGGGCGGAGGGAGCGGGGCGGAGGCAGGCGGCTCTCGTACTCCTCCAGACGCCCTCCTCTCCTGATCTAGGGAGGTGATCGAGAGAGGAGGGAGAGGGAGAAAGAGGGCGCTGCCTGCTTGCCTGCCTGCCTTCCTCCTTCCTTCCCTCCCTCCTTCCCTCCCCCACCTCCTCTCCTCCATCACCTCCTCCCCTTCCTCCCCCCACCCCAATCTGGCCACTCTCCTCCCTCTTTCCTCCCTCCCTCCCTCTCTCTCTCTCCATCCCTCTCTCCCTCTCTCCCTCCATCCGGAAGTCTCCGTCTCTCCCTCCTTTCTCCCTCCGCCTCTCCTCCAACATGGCCGCGAAGTCGGATGGAGGAGCGGCAGGCGCCGCCGCCGCCTCCGCCTCGTCGTCGCTCGTGCGCCGGGAGGGATCCGGCGGCGGCGGTGGAGGGAGCGGCGGCGGCAGCGGCGGTGGCGGCGGGAGCTGCAGCTCGAGCTTGGCCCGGGGGTCCCGTCGAGGAGGGCCGCCGCCCCCTCCGCTGCCCAACCCGGGCAGCCCCGCCGCCTCTGGCTCTGCCTCGGCCGCCGCCCCGACGTCTCTGCTGCTGCCGGGCCGCGAGTACAGCCTGCTGGACTGCTGCTGGGTGCTGGGCGCCCTGCTCGTCTTCTTCTCGGACGGCGCCAGCGACCTGTGGCTGGCCGCGCACTACTACCTGCGCGGCGAGTACTCCTTCTTCGGGCTCACGCTGCTCTTCGTGCTGCTGCCCTCGCTCGTCGTGCAGCTGCTCAGCTTCAGGTGGTTCGTCTACGACTTCTCCGCGCCCAACAGAGCCTCGCCGGGGCCGCCCGCCGCCGCCTTCAGCACCAAGGACAGCGCCAGCACCAAGGACAGCGCCCGAGCCGGCCTCCAGCCGCCGCCGCCGCCGCCGCAGCAGCAGCCGCCTTCTCCGCGGGCTTCCTCCGGCGGCTGCTGCCGCCTCTGCGTCTGGATCCTCCAGTCCCTCATCCACCTCCTGCAACTCGGCCAGGTCTGGAGGTGAGCATGGCGAGCCAGGGGACCCGGGGGGCTGGGTGTCTGCGAGGGGCTGGGTTGCGAGCACAAAAGGCAGGCCGAGCGGTGGGCTCCCTCCATGTGCTCACCGGGGAAGCGGGGCGGGGGGCGGAGGCAGATCGTGGGAAGCCCTCCGGCTTATCCCCCCCAGGCGCTGCTCCCCATCAGAGGAAGTTTTAGGGTGGTGGGGGGCCGCGCCTCGTGAACCTCGGGGAGCAGAGGAGACGCGGCCCGCCTGGAGGGGGGCGGGGGCTCCGAGCCAGAGGGAGGGGGGAACCATCCCCGTGGCAGGAGGAAAAGAGAGCAGCCATACAGCCCTCTGGCACGCCGGCGGTTCCTCGGCAAACCGGCCGCCGCCTCCCTGCCTCTTTATCCTTGCCCTGCCCAGCAGCACCCCACCTCCTTCTCCTCTCTCCAAAAGGGCCTGATTCAGGCCAGGGAACCTCTGTGCTCCGTTTCCCCATTCTCTTGTTCACCCCTGCAAACCAGGGGGCAGGAATTGAGCCTGTGCTTTCTTTAAGCTACACTCCCTAAAAGGTGGGCTAGAAATCTAATACACAATTCACTTTATTCTGCCATGCCTCCCAGCTCTAATTTGTAGCCTGGGGCTTTAAGGGGTCCTGGACATAGAGATACTTGTCAGCCCTTTAGCCCTGCAAGGCAACAAATCTGAGACATTTGCTGAACCATCTGGCTCCAAGCAGGGGAGGGGAGGGGAGAGGAGGTTAGCAGCACCTGGCTGGTCCCTGTTATGTATCTGAGGGACAAATCCCTCTTCCAGACCAGCTTCAAGGATGCTTAAAGGGGACTTGGCACCCTCTTTCTCTTCAGGGCCAAGTCTTGGCTTGGTATCGAAAAAGCAGCATTGATTTTGTTAAACGAATTCTCACCAGTGGGAAAGGAAGGCGACATTGGAGTCACTGATTTGGTGCTCTGTGTGGAGATGTTTTAAGTGCTGTACTAAATATGATTTATCTAAGGTACTGCAATGTGGGGGGGGGGGGAGAGAGAGAGAGAGAGATAGAGAGAAGGAGGGGAGAGAGAAGGGTTGCCATGACATAACTGGGTGTCTCTGCTGTTAAACTGTATCCTTGCATATCATTGACCAGAGGGAACGGGACCCATGAAATGAAAGGTTGGAGGGCAAGGCAATCATGGGTTCTTTCAAGGGGAGAAGGTGTCAGAAATAGAATTAGATTCTTCACCCCAGGAGACACATGCGTGACGGGGTGAGCAGAAGGTTAGAAGGTTATAGTGCATCCCAGTCATACTTCACTGTCATGACAGCCCTGTTAGGCAGGCATGGCGGGGTGGGGAGGGGGGCAATGTAGTGTCCACCATCCCATTCTGCTTCTCAGAGAAACCTGAGAAGCACTTCCTCCTCCTTTACTCCACGCCTCCGACTTTCTAAGAATTCACCAGAGCGTGCTGAGCTGTCCTGTTCATAACAGGTCCCCAACCCCATTGGCTGGAGCCCTGGACATTTGGAGGGCACCAGGCTGAGGAAGGCTGATCCGAGACATTGTTTGGTTCCTTTTGCTGGCACTGGTGGTGGTGGTGGTGGGGAGTGCCATGCCCCACCCCAGCAACTGAGGCTAGCAGATCATTGCTACATGGGAGCTCTCAGACAACCACAGCCTGTTTTGACACAGTGCCTTTGATTCCATTGAAATGAAAGGCCCTCTCCAATTTGAGACGAGGGCAGAAGCTGTGTGCGTGTTTTCCAGCCAGAGCTCTCCTCTTCACCCCCCACCCCACCCATCCTCCTCTTCTTCCCTTCATTTTATCCACAGCCCCCCACCCCACCCCACTCCCTGAGACCACCTCCAAAGGAGCTGAGACCGGGGAGGAGCCAAGTAGGCCCCTGGGAGGCGGCTTAAGAGGGAGAACGCAGATGGAGTAGGTGCACTGAATGACTCTCCAGCAACCACCTCCACTCCAGGGCTCTTAGATGATCATTTCCTGGCAGGTCTATTTCCTCAGGCCAGACTATTGAGCTGACCTTTCGCTTCTCCCCCCCCCACCCACCCACACACTCCAGACAGCTCTCCTTTTCCTGAGCCTCAGAGCTCCCTCCCTCCACACGGCACAACCGGTCTGTAATGGATCTTCCTGCTAGGGAAGTTGGAGCTGAGCTGGAGACAATGGTGAATTTCTGAAAGAGTCTGCTTAGCTTATTCATCGATCGCTGCAAATTGGAGCTGCAGAAGGGAGTTCTCGCCCCTTACGCTCCAGTGTAAGGTGAAGTCTCGTCTGGCTCCCAGGGATGCCATGTGGTGGGTGTTCCCCCCGCTCCTGCTACCCGTGGCCTTGCTCAGGCAGGACGGGTGGACGCCTGGAGAAGGAAGGAACGCAGAGCGCACATCCTTAATACGGTACAGAGCTTTGCCTTCTTGGCTGCTCCTCTCCCCATTCAAAAGAAGGCAAGCCACGTCCCCCTCCCATTCATGATTCCAGCCCATTCTCATCGCAGCTGTTGACATGGGGAATTGACAAGGGAAAGCGGCAGAATGTGCTCTTCATGGAGAAATGCAGCCTCAGTGGATTTCATCGGTTTGCAACATCGCGCCAGTCTGAATTTTCCCTGACACTGGGGATTGCCACGTGTGGAGCTTGCAAAAGGCTCTGGCAGGTTTCCTTTTGTGCAGCTCACCATCGAAAGCTTTTTGTGGTTTTGTTCTGTGCTGCTTGGACGTTGAGGAGCCCCCCCCTACCCCCCCCCACACACATTTATTCAGCTGCTGTAAGGACGGGCTCAAGTTGTTGCAGATTCATGAAGTACAGCTTGTCGGTTATGAATGGAGGAAATTGCTGATTGCTAGCTGAAGAAAATTACAGTGAGAAAAGCATGATGATTCAGTTTGGGCATGGAGATGTATCAGGGCCTTGACTTGAGCTGCAGGACTTAACCCTGAGACCCCAAAGTATTTGTGATGCATTTGAGTGACTTGCAATGAAGGTTGCTACAAGTGGTTTCAGCACAGAGAACCAGAAATTTATTGGGAGGGGGCTGGAGAAGGGAAGGGAAGCACCCAGGGGCTGAAATCTCCCGAATTTCTTCTCTCTTGTGACTTAGTGGGTTCAGTCTGCATACAGTGTACTGGGTTCAGAAAATCGTGTTGGTGCCCTTAGTCCCAGCTACATCACACAGCCTGGCCTGGACCCCCTAATCTGTTTTACTGCCACACCCATGGTGCAGGATGCGACCCCCTCGAAATAATCAATGGCAGCCCAGTTGGCTTCCATACATGGAATAGGGAGTGGGGGGAATGTGGCCCTTTGCTTCAAGCAGCAAAATGCCTTGGGCGAGTCCTGTGTGTGCCCTGGCACAGGATCCACTCAGACCACTGCTTTGGCATGGGAGCGCTGGTCAGAAAATAAACAGAACGGTGTGTACCCTGAGCATCTGCAGGGCACAGCATGTGATACTGGACACTGGATTCAGCTTCCTATCTCCACTGTATCTTCAAAATATCTTAGTGGCTGCAGAGCTATGCTAGAAAGTGGGCGAGCAATACCCACCGAAACCTCAAAAGCCAGAGGAGTGGCTGGATGAGACTCCCAGTTGCCAGGGGCAGAGCTTCAGTGCCTTTCCGCATTCCTTGGCCCTTCCTACAAACTATCAAAGCTGGTTTGAATCAGGCCAAAGAAAATAAACTGGGCAAATTTGCCCACCATGTGCAGGTTGCATAATTCAGCTTGTCTTGGATTGCCCAGGCACAGGGCAATGTATTGTTTGTGTGGGTGACACCCAGCCCTGAAAATAAGCTACCAGGTATGAATGGGTTTTAAGCCACTTGGGTCGATTATGCGGTGTATTTACAATGCAGGCAAACCAAGAATGCACGTTTGCTAGATAGGCACATGATGATAGGAGCTGAAGCTCAGGGACCTGTTAATTCCCCAGAGTGGACTTTGAGAGAGACTCCCACTGTGCCCTAATCGCCTGGCCAGGCTGCTTCCTCTTTGCTCTTTGACCTCATTCCAGCAATCTGCATGTGCTCAGACACCATCTTAAACTAAACTGAAGTATGTCTATGTAACTGGATTACCATTTTAAGCCTGCCTGAACAAAGCTGTTGTTATCTGTTACTCTTCAACAAGTATTTTGAGAGAGTAAATGTAAATTTTACCTTTTACAAGATTGTCTGTGTGATTATTGTTTTAAGGGGGGGAATACGAGGAAAATCCCTTCTGCTTTATAGCATCCCGGATTACTTAAACTAAAATGCTAAAATTAGCCTATCAAAGCTTCCCTTTTAAACTGCAAAGGGATGGGACTCTGCTGAACTCAGGGTGAAGAAGAAGAAGAAGAGTTTGGATTTGATATCCCGCTTTATCACGACCCGAAGGGACTAACATTCTCCTTTCCCTTCCTCCCCCACAACAAACACTCTGTGAGGTGAGTGGGGCTGAGAGACTTCAAAGAAGTGTGACTAGCCCAAGGTCACCCAGCAGCTGCATGTGGAGGAGCGGAGACGCGAACCCGGTTCACCAGATTACAAGTCTACCGCTCTTAACCACTACACCACACTGGCTGAGGAAGGAAGGATAATATCAAATAAATATATCCTCTCCTAGCATCTATACACATCTCTACAAACAAACCCGCTGATCTGCTGGATTATAAACAGGCATGGCAATTGGTACAAAGTTTCCCTTTTCTATTCTCCTGCCTGGCCCTCTCCTCTTTCTGATCTGCTCCACCAGGCAGGGCATTAAGCCAATTAAAGCTGTCCCTCTCAGAGAGGCCCTCCTGGCCACTGATGCTCTTGAGCTGTGTATCAGTCTCTTCCTAATCTTGGGATTTGTGGCACTTGCTCCACTGACCAGTTAAATGCGGTTTGCTAAACCCATTAGTGAGGCTGGATTTGGTGCAGGAAGTAGACAGTTGTTTCTAAGAAGTGATGAATTATTGCTAGATGAACTGTGCCCGGGAAGAGGAGAATGTGAGCCTGGGCTCCCTCCCGACCCCCTCCCCTTGCATCTCATAAGCTCCTTTATAGCACGGTTCTGGAGACGGTGCCTGTTGTGCGCAGTAGATATAAGGGCTCGTACCACAGTTCTGTGACGAAAGGCATCCCTTGCATGCCAGCGGTGCCAGGTTCAATCTCTGGCATCTGATCGTAGGATATTTGGCTTGTAAGACTGTTGCCTGCTAGCATGCACTATGCTTGGCTACATGGACCCATGCTCTGACTTGGTAGGGGGTGGGTTTGTTTTCTCAAACTCCCCAATTTCATCTCTGCAATTGCAATATGTGTGTGTGTGTGTGTACCTGTGTGCACCTCTGTGCAAGGCCTGGTATCTGGTCCCTGAGCATAATTTTGCACCAAAACATTTTTTCTCCTTCAAAAATCGCAGAATCTGTTTCCATGCAAAACCAACTATAGCGGTTGTGGTTTACTTCGTTGCTGAGAGGCTGCGTTTGTGAGGAGCCTGCAATTCTGAAATGAATTTTCTTAGAGGCTAATAATGTTGAGCCTCCCTGAGGCAACTCATGCATTGCACAATTCCTCCATCATGCAGTCATTGTGGACCAGTGGTTCCCAAAGTGGCCAGTGGTGCCCCCTGGTGGGAAGTGGAATTACCTAGCGGGGTGCTAAGAGAGAAAGGAGCAGCTGGGGGGGGGGGTTCTGGAGGTGCAAATGACTATCAGAGTTTGGGAAGCTGGATCAAGTTCATAAATTACGTTGAATTAACTAAACTAAGTAGTTTCAATTGGGTTTTGGATAAATGTGCAATTAATTGTCATGCTTTTGAATATTATTGTGTTATTATTTTCCTTAGTGGGTCGTGAAAACTGATGTTCTGAGCAATGCTTTTTATAGGGTAGGTGGCCGGGGAGGGGCAGTTGCCCCTTTACACTGGTGTAAAGATGATACTGAGCTAGATGGGCTGACTCAGTTCAAGGCAGTTCCCTATGTTCCTATATAGCTTGGTTCATGTGTGACCTTCTGTGCAGACTGATCACTGAACAGGCAGGTTTTCTGTCCATGGTACCGCCTTGGAACCAAAAGTGATCTTGAGCCATTGTCACATGCAGTGATTCTCACAGAAGCTGCATGGTAATTCCTACAGGAAAGTGCCTTTCATGAAAGGAGGTGGTCTGCCTTCCTTGCCTTGCGTCCAGAAGCCTCTTCTCCTGCCGTAGCACCAATGTGATGTGCTTGTGAAGATATAATTAACCACCTTAACATGATGAGCCCGTCTGCATCTGTCTTGGGCTGATAAGATTTCCAAGGTGGGGAGATTCCCCCGTGCCTTGTTACAAGAGGTCAAAGCCCTGTTCTCATCATGTACATTGTAGAACTGTCAAGAGGGAAACAAAGACCCTTCAGGCATAGTCAGATGTTGAGGGGACAATTTTTGCACAGGTTTTCAGGTGCTTTTCACCTATCATGTATCCCCAGTCCACCCCCTGCCAATACTCAGTTGCTCAGGGAACTAGACAGTTTGCAGTCTGACTTCTGTGAGGGATGCAAACATTGCATGAATGGGAGCTAAGCCTAATTGCTGTGTGTGAGCAGGGCTAAAGAAGGGAGGCCACGCCAGATCTAGACACATCATGGTCCATTCATTGCCACTCCAAATTTAAATAGATGGGGAGAAAAAATTCCCAGGGGGAGCTTTCTTGCCAACATAAAATAAAGCAGAGAGCTGTAATTTTGGATATCTTATTAAACAGTGAAGGTGCCTGCATGGTGTCAATAGGCAGGGAGTTCCAGAGTATAGGTGCTGCCCCTAAAAAGATCCAGTTTTTTACAAACGCAGAATGGGTGTTATGTGGCAGTATTGACTCTGGATTCGGATTAGTGCTATTGCTCTGCTGTTTTTTGAGTTGTATGTATTGGCCTTTTTAATTGTGACCGCGAGTTTAGATTGCATATGTATCATTTTAGAATGGCACCTAACTTGGAAGGGCACTGCTAGGAAGCAGAGCGTACCTTGAAATAATACAAAAAAGTAGGGTAGATCCAGGTTGCAGCCATACGGGAGTCTCTATCCAGTTCAAGAGCTCTTGAAACTTTGCAGGCCCAGCTGGAACAAATGGGCCATGAGCAAGAATCCACTACGGGCCATATGAAGCAACCACAGAGGTCCCCTGGGGGTGCCAAAGCGTCTTGTGGCAGCAGCCCTGAGCAAATCTGAAGGGTTTGTCAATCTGCGCGCAGTTGCACAGATCAAGCGTTTCTGAATTGTTTCCCCCCGGCATGCATTTCATGGTGGGAACAAGCACCCCCTGTCCACATACATGAGAGATCTGTGTGAGAGTTCATAAGGGCTGCTTTGAGTTGTAGCCCTTGGTTGCCAAAGACTCGGAAACTTAATGGGGGCTTGCAGGCTGCAATTTTGTGCACACTTCCTAGGGGGTGAGGCCCAATGAGATCAGTAAACCTGCCTAGGACTGTGCTGTAGGAAGAACTTGCACAAAATAAGTAAATGAGTATTTTGCACAGCTTGCTACCTTTTCCTTCCAGTCCTTATCTGCTTTTTCATGCTATCCTTTGCACACACACCCACACACCCTTCTCTCCTTTGTTCGTTTGTTCGTTCCTTCCTTCCTTCCTTCCTTCCTTCCCTCCTTCCCTCCTTCCTTCCTTCCTTGTTTACATTTGTGCAAAACCCAAACAGTATGCTCTAAGTAGATCTTGCAAATAATGATGCACATTTATGCAGCAAAGGATGGCTGCACAGCTAATTGTGACTTCACATGGCTACTAAGATAAAATCATGGAATTGTAGAGTTGGAAGGGACCCTGAGGATCATTTAGTCCAACCCCCTGCAACAAAGGAATACGCGTACAGGGATCAAACCTGCAACCTTTGCACCATCAGCACCACACTCTAGCCAACTGAGCTATCCAGGCCGATAGCCACAACGGCTACGATCTCCCTCCACAGCTGGAGGCAATATACCACTGAATACCAATTGCAAGGAAGGAGAGAGGCTGCTGCGGTGCTCAGGTCTTGCTTGTGGGCTTCCCATTGGGGCCTCAGGTTGATCCTTGTGAGAATAAGACACTGGACTAGATGGGTCCTTGGTCTGATCCAGCAGGCCCTTCTTGTGTTCTTCTGTCCATAAGGTGCCAAGATGCGAAAGAAAGAGGACAGGACTCCCCACGTGCAGGAGCTAAACTTCTGCCTGTGCTTTGACCACCTGCTGTGCCTCTGCCTCCCACCTGGATAGGGCAAGAGTAGAACTGAGTCCTCTTCCTATATAGCAGGTGGGAGTGAGCAGAAGAGTTGTGGAATGAGGCAGCAGCTGAATACCACCTGGGGTTATTTTAAAAGGCAACAAGGAACTCCAGGCGAGGATCTGGCAATCCTAAGCACCTTTACTTTCCAACGACTTTGTGCCCAAGGCAGCCAATTTTGTGCACCACGAAAGACAGCAAATTGCGAGGTATTTAAAGTATCATTATGTTATTGCTGGGTGAGGACAATTTGAGTTTTCTATCTCATCTCCCAAGGGTGCCATATGCAAATCGTCCAAATTTCTATCTCCTACTCCAGGCTTCCTCAACCTCGGCCCTCCAGATGTTTATGATGGGAATTGTAGTCTCAAAACATCTGGAGGGCTGAGGTTTAGGAAGCCTGTCCTACTCAGTTCGCAATTTCTCAAGTGAGAGGTGTTGGGACTTAGACCTGTTCACAGATCAGACCTTGCATTTCCACAGGCCCTATGCCTTTAAGAAGCTGTGCAGCAGGTAGAAATTCAACAGGTGCAATCTAGCTTACTGCAGCCCCACCAAATTGGGAAAGGCTTGACCTGTTGAATTTCTGCTTGCTGTGCAGTTGTTAAAGGCATAGGGCAGGAAACCTGCTAGGTGGGGAAATTGTGGTGACCCCAGTCATGCTATGGAAGCATTTATCTCTAACCCCTTGACATTTGGCAGGCTGGTTGTGATTTAAGAGTGGTAAGGGAAAGGTTCTCTGCACATGCACCGATGACACCCTATGCCTGCTCCTTTACGCTGCAAAAAAGCGGGCAAATTGGGGGGCACGTGTGAAAGAAGACAAAGCTCTTGCATCCTTAACAACTGTGCAGAAGAGGGCATTTCAGAAGGCATGGGTTGGCATACAAGCCCTTTGGCAGAGAGGCGGCATAGAAATAAACTACGACATAATGATATGCATCCTGGTGATATCCTGGCTCATATTAAGCTCTGCCACTGCTGCCATCTGAAAGTGCCAGTTCCTTGCTTTTGCATGGAGATCGTACTGCTAGCCTGTTATTGTGCTTGCCCTAAGTTTCCCACAAGGTGAGAAGTTTGAGGCTGCCCAGACACAGTGCTTGTGTGGGTTTGTTTTCTTTTTCCGGATGACTGGAAGCTCATGGTGTTTTGCAATATTTTATTAGCAAGTGTTATGTATGCAGGCAAAGGTGAAGTTGCAGCTTAATTCTCCAACAGAGAGCTGACTTCATTGTTTCACATCAGATCTCCAGAGTGAGACACAACCCTATATCTCACGATCCTCTCTTTCTCCCAAAAACTACTGCTGCTGCCTGTCTCCTTTCCCTGCCTTTCAGCTGCATCACAGACCGAGGTCACTTCTGAAAGAACTGTTTATTGAACATTCATCCTGACTTTTTGCACAAAGTTTGCAGGGAGGTTGTATAAGTTTGTTCTTGGTATGAGCTTTCATGTATCTGAAGAAGTGTGCATGCACACGAAAGCTCATACCAAGAACAAACTTAGTTGGTCTCTAAGGTGCTACTGGAAGGAATTTTTTATTTTATTTTGTTTTGACTATGGCAGACCAACATGGCTACCTATCTGCTGTTGACTGATAATTCATTTTGATTGGGTTGCAAAGAGGTTATGTACACATCCTCACATCAATTGCTATCTCAAACTTGCATTGCATTCCCCCTTTTGCAAAATCCCCCCTTTTTTTAGGGAAGCAGGCTTGGGGCACAAGAGTGTCAGATCCACTGTGTAACCTGAATTTTCCATTATGCAAGTGAATCGCATCTGCAACATACTGGGAATCTGGAAGCAGTCTACAGATTACATCATTCTTAGCTGGAATGAGAGGAAGAGACTGCATAAGACCCTTTAGGGCAGAGGTCCCCAAACTAAGGCCCCGGGGGCTGGATGCGGCCCAATCGCCTTCTAAATCCGGCCCGCGGACAGTCCAAGAATCAGTGTGTTTCTACATGAGTAGAATGTGCCCTTTTATGGTGTTTAAAATGCATCTCTGGGTTATTTGTGGGGCATAGGAATTCGTTCATATTTTTTTCCAAAATATAGTCTAGCCCCCCACAAGGTCTGAGGGACAGTGGACCGGCCCACAGCTGAAAAAGTTTGCTGACCCCTGCTTTAGGGTCTGCAGGGATTTCCTAGCCATTTAGAAAGCACCCACTCCCCATTTAAAGCTAGCAGTCTCCCTAACAAAAGATAGCAATTGCTCTGGCCCCATTAACCCTCTCCTGTCCAATGGCCCCTATCTCCAACAATACACTGTCTTGAAAGCCTGAAAATTATAGTATTTGGAAGGCAGATCTGTATGGTGCACAGGAAAATATATAGATTTGGGGCAACTTAAATGTTTAAAAATGCATTAGCTAGGTGGGTAGTAAGGAGATCCTTACCCTCTAACCATACGTGCTGAATGGCTACAATGCCTATTTTCTCACAGGGTGCTGGAGTGAACTGAATTTGTTCCAAAAAATGGGACTCACCTGCCAAGCGTTGCTATTTGATCTCAGATTTGTATCATTCTGTATTGAGCTGAAATATTGAAAAGTGTAGCATTCGGGAATCACGGAATCATGGAATTATAGAGTTGGAAGGGACCCCAAGGGCCATCTAGTCCAACCCCCTGCACTGCAAGAATCTCAGCTAAAGCAGCCCTGGCAGATGGCCATCCAACCTCCGCTTAAAAACTTCCCAAGGAGGAGAGGTCCACCATCTCCCAAGGCAGATCGTTTCACTGTTGAACAGCTCTTACTGTCAGAAAGTTTTTTCTGATGTTTAGTTGGAAGTGAGATATTGCAGTATATGAAGCTTAGCTGACTTGCACAACTCCTCTCAGGTTGCCGTTTTCATTATGTATTGAGAATGATTTGTGCACTTTCAACCTTGAAAGTCGAACGGAATCTGTTCCGGAAGTCTGTTAGACTTCCAAAACGTTTGGAAACCAAAGCACAGAACCCACAGAACCTGCGTCGGACATTTGGGTTCCAAAAGAACGTTCAAAAACTGTGACACTCACTTCCGGGTATTGATAATTCAGGAGCTGATTTATTTGAGAGCCAAGGCATTTGAGATCCAAGGTACAACTGTACTGTTTCGCTCCTGCAGAGGTTTTAGGGGGGACTTTATTTCCACAAAGCTCACATCCCACAACTTCCTGCTTGTAACTTTTCCTACCACAAATATTCTGGGTTTTGCTTCTTGCACTATAACAGAGGTGGATTTGTTGTTGTTGTTTAGTCGTTGAGTCGTGTCCGACTCTTCGTGACCCCATGGACCAGAGCACGCCAGGCACTCCTGTCTTCCACTGCCTCTCGCAGTTTGGCCAAACTCATGTTGGTAGCTTCGAGAACACTGTCCAACCATCTCATCCTCTGTCGTCCCCTTCTCCTTGTGCCCTCCATCTTTCCCAACATCAGGGTCTTTTCCAGGGAGTCTTCTCTTCTCATGAGGTGGCCAAAGTATTGGAGCCTCAGCTTCAGGATCTCTCCATCCAGTGAGCACTCAGGGCTGATTTCCTTCAGAATGGATAGGTTTGATCTTCTTGCAGTCCATGGGACTCTCAAGAGTCTCCTCCAGCACCATAATTCAAAAGCATCAATTCTTTGGCGATCAGCCTTCTTTGTGGTCCAGCTCTCACTTCCATACATCACTCCTGGGAAAACCATAGCTTTAAGTATACGGACCTTTGTCGGCAAGGTGATGTCTCTGCTTTTTAAGATGCTGTCTAGGTTTGTCATTGCTTTCCTCCCAAGAAGCAGGCGTCTTTTAATTTCGGGACTGCTGTCACCATCTGCAGTGATCATGTATCCCAAGAAAGTAAAATCTCTCACTGCCTCCATTTCTTCCCCTTCTATTTGCCAGGAGGTGATGGGACCAGTGGCTATGATCTTAGTTTTTTTTGATGTTGAGCTTCAGACCATATTTTGCACTCTCCTCTTTCACCCTCATTAAGAGGTTCTTTAAGTGGATTTAGGGCAGCGCAACTGTTTCCACTGCACTAGGTGCCAAGCTAAGCGGGGGACACCCCAGGGTGCTGCATCTATGACACAGCATGAGCGGAACAGAAGATGAGAAGTGGGGGAATGCCAAACTTTGGCTTCGTGCAGGGCACTGCTGAAATTTGAAAAACCAAAGTCTGCCCCTGCACCACAGCACAAGAGTGCTCTTCCCTCCCCCCCACCAGCAAATGGCAATAATAAGGTAACGTTGGGAAAGCGTTGCAGAACAATTGCCCAAATGGAATGGTGTGTAGACGGTCCAGTACAAATCCACCACTATTATTGTGTGCAGAATGTCATTTTGCAGAATACACCCACAAAAAAATGGGCAACTGCTTGTGAGCTGAGGATTTATTTGCTTTTCACAAGTTTGGCACACTAACATATTCTGCTGTAATGTATCTGGAATGCAGAAGCAAGATGTTATGGGATAATGCACATGGCTGTCCAGTGTGTGTGTGTGTGTGTGTTTGTAGTAAAGACCGTGAAGTCCAGGGTCTATAATTACCCAGCTGCACCATGGCTGGCTGAGGCTGATGAGAAATGTTGTCTGAAGCATGTGAAGGGCGCCAGGTTGGGGAGGCTGATTTAACATCTGCAAGGGGGTGCTTCCATATTATGGGTTCGCCCACATTTCTGCTTGTCCTGGTCCTAGGAAGCATGGGTCTGAGCGGTTTTCCACTTCCCCTGTGTTTTCTAGGCACGGGTCCAAACTGTTTTCTGTTTGCCTCGCTGCTTCCCCAGGGAAAACCTGCTCTTTACTGCTGAATCGGAGCAAACATCAGTCCGTGGAAAACCCGATAGATATTGGCTCCGATCCAGCGGTAAAGATCAGGTTTTACTGGGGGGAAGTGGTGGGACTGGCAGAAGTCAAGATGAGCCCTAAGAACTGTAATACAAGCTGCCGCTCGTCTCCGGTCAGAGACTGGCAGTAATTTTGGTTTTGTCATCGTGCCAGGGAATAACCGTCAACCAGCTCAGCAGTGGGACTTCTGAGAATGATTAGAGGTTATAGTGGACAGCAAACTGAATCTGAGTCAACAGTGTGGCTTTAGAGAAGGGGTGAGACAACCTCGGGGAAAGGGCTGGGAGTCTGTTAACTCTTCCTAGCCATGACAGCTAAATTGAACCTCTATGGTCAGAGACCACGTAGCTCTCTCTGTGTATGGGATGCTGGAGAGAAGCAAGAGATGATTGGCCATCACATTCAGGCGCTGCTTGAGAGATTCCAGAGGCATCGGGTTGACAGGTTCCGTAGAGTGCTTGCCCATTCACTCCTTGCTTGGACACCTCCAGACAACCTGTCTTCCTGATTTGTTTGCAGGGAGATTAGACATTGCCGGCTATTCAATTAGCATTCACTCTGATTTGTTTGCAGAGGCCAGTTGCATCAAAGCAAGGGCTATCTCTTTCCCACCTCTTTCCTTATTGCAAAAAGACTGATCCTTTGAGGAAGTGGGCGTGTTGCGCAAACTATAAATTGTGCAGCCTAAACTTGCTGGCGTGTGACTGATTCCCACCCTGAAGTCTGCTAGTGTGCCTCTTGGCTGTTGACACTTTACTCCCACAAGATATAGGGCAGCTTCAAAAGAGGATGAAACAAATTCATGGGGGAGGAGGCACTCCTGTCTAAAACATCTGGAGGGCACTAGGTTGGCAAAGACAGCCTTAACCCTCCTCGTCTGCCTTTTGAAAGAGTGACGCTTCTAACCGTGTGCGGTGACATTTCAGGTGCCTTAGCCTTTTGTCGCATCTCCACAGTTCAGAACAGTATCGCTGTTTTCTTTCTACGGATATAGCGTGCTGAAGCTCATTGTCACTTGCCTGTCCCTGCAGCCATGTGGTGTTCAGCAGTGTGGACAGAACACAAGAGGGATGAGCATGTTAAAAAATAAAATAAATGCCATGCCCCGTGAAGTGTGTGAGAAGAGCCTGCAATTCCTCACGTAGCTTGCAGTGGTAGAGCAAGGAGTGTGCCTGCGAGGCTGGGAGCATCATGAGCAAAAAAGGAGAGCTTGCAGAATTAGGCCAAAGGACAATTTTGTCAAGCACCCTATCCTTACCAGGTGCCTATGGGAAGCCTAGAATCAGGCCCTGAGTGCAACAGGCCTTTCCCTGCTTACGATTCCCCGTTACACTTCAACCGCATGCTGCCTCCATCCTTGCCTTAGTAGCCTTTGTTAGCCTCATCCAACTCCATG
Organism: Lacerta agilis; assembly: GCF_009819535.1. Taxonomy (NCBI): domain Eukaryota; kingdom Metazoa; phylum Chordata; class Lepidosauria; order Squamata; family Lacertidae; genus Lacerta; species Lacerta agilis. Next base: position 92,433,940 of record NC_046317.1, read on the forward strand.
AATTAAGGGCTGTCCCATAGAAGAGGGAGCAAGTTTGTTTCCTCCCATTCTGGATGGTAGGACTCGAACCCATGGTTTCAAGTTACAAGAAAGGAGATTCCGACTAAACATCAGGGAAAACTTCCTGGTGGTAAGAGCTATTTTCTGGCGGTAAGAAAACTTTCTGGCGGTAAGGATAATGACAAGCTGGAACGTGTCCAGAAGAGGGCAACCAAAATGGTCAAAGGCCTGGAAACAATGCCTTATGAGGAACGGCTTAGGGAGCTGGGTATGTTTAGCCTGGAGAAGAGAAGGTTAAGGGGGGATATGCTAGCCATGTTCAAATATATAAAAGGATGTCATATAGGGCAGGGAGAAAGGTTGTTTTCTGCTGCTCCAGAGAAGCGGACACGGGGCAATGGATACAAACTACAAGAAAGAAGATTCCACCTAAACATTAGGAAGAACTTCCTGACAGTGAGAGCTGTTTGACAGTGGAATTTGCTGCCAAGGAGTGTGGTGGAGTCTCCTTCTTTGGAGGTCTTTAAGCAGAGGCTTGACAGCCATCTGTCAGGAATGCTTTGATGGTGCTTCCTGCTTGGCAGGGGGTTGGACTGGATGGCCCTTGTGGTCTCTTCCAACTCTAGGATTCTATGATTCTATGATTCTGTTTGACAGTGGAACAGCCTCCTTCGGGAGGTTGTGGATTCTTCTTCCATGGAGGTTTTTTAAACAGAGGTTGGATGGCCATCTGTCATGGATGCTTTAGTTGAGCATTGCAAGGGACTGGACTGGATGATGCTTGGGAGCCCTTTCCAGCTCTACAATTCCATGTTTCTGTGAATTTGTCCAATCCACTTTTAAAGCCATCTAGGTCCAAGGCCATCACTTGCTCCCATGGGATTGAGTTACTTAGTTACTTACTATGAACTGTGTGAAGAAGTCCCTTCTGCTGTTTGTCCCAAATGGATCCCCAACAACGAGCTCTGCAAGGAGCTGGCTTCTGGCACCAGGTCCATTGGCGGACCAACTCTGTGTTACAAAGGAAAAGGTAAAGGGACCCCTGACCGTTAGGTCCAGTCGCGGACGACTCTGGGGTTGTGGCGCTCATCTCGCTTTACTGGCCAAGGGAGCCGGCGTACAGCTTCCAGGTCCTGTGGCCACCATGACTAAGCCGCTTCTGGCGAACCAGAGCAGTGCACAGAAACACTGTTTACCTTCCCGCTGGAGTGGTACCTATTTATCTACTTGCACTTTGACGTGCTTTCGAACTGCTAGGTGTGCAGGAGCTGGGACCGAGCAACGGGAGCTCACCCCGTTGCGGGGATTCGAACCGCCGACCTTCTGATCGGCAAGCCCTAGGCTCTGTGGTTTAACCCACAGCACCACCCGCTGTCTCTGTGTTACAAAGATGCATGCAAATGTCACATGAAGGCTGGAGTACCTGGAGACAGACAGTCAGGTTGTGCACCCACAGCAGAGACCAGAGGTGGAATGACTGCTGGGAGAAGCACAGAGCGAAGAAATGCCAAGGTGCATTTGCAGCACCACAACCGGATGCCTTCTTCTGCCCCAGCTGCAACAAAACATGTCTCTCCCCTATGGGCCTCTACAGCCACAGCTGGCGCTGTGACCTTCCAGTTGTTTGGCTTCACCCCAAAAGGAGCACTCTTCCATCGTCTCTTGAGACAAACGGATGCCAATAACTGGATAACCCCACTGGATTTTAGTGTCCTCAGAGAGGGATGCAAAACTTTTCTCTGTCCGCTTTCTCTGCATCTTCTTATATAGCCCTATCCTCACCCCATCCTCTGATTTCCACCGAAACTTTGCTGCTCTCTGGAATGGCTTTCTCTTTTTTGCTAGGTGGCCCATATGCACTAAATGAGAGCCGCCATGGTTTAGTGGTTTACAGCAGGGGGCGGCAAGGTTAATCTTGCCTGGGCCGGATTGGTCCTGCGGAGATCCCTCCGTGGGCCTGCGATTTTCGTCGCGTGCACAGATACGATTTTCAGCACCTGTGTCTGTGCAGACGTGCTTTCCGGCACCGCAGAAGCGAGTTCCCATGCCGCACCAGTTTAGTGCAGCGTGTGGCCGGGCAACTTGGTTTGGGGGCAGCTTGTGGGCTTGTCAAACAACCTCTGCGGGCCGCTTCTGGCCCATGGGCCTTAGGTTGCTGACCCCCGGTTTACAGCATTGGACTAGGGACTGGGAGTCCCGGGTTCAGATCCCCCCTCTGTCATGAAGCTCTCTGGGTGACTTTAGGCCAGTCCCCCCTTCCCTCAGCCAAACCTAATTTACAAGGTTGTGAGGATGGAATCGGGAGAGGAGACCCATCTGTGCCATGCTGAGTTTTTAAACAACAGTAAAATAACAAGAGAAGACCCTCGCAGGATCTGACCACTTAATCCTGCTCTTCCCCACCCCAGCAGCCCCTCAGGGGTGGACTTTGGTACTTTGCCGCCCTGAGTGAGGACAACATTTGGGACCGCCAAATATTTCTTATTTTCACAATAAATATTATTATTATTTTGCTCAGAACCCTGTGGGGGGGGGACCACCTGCACCACCCTAAATCTAGCACTGAACCCATCACCTTCCCTTCTGGTCTGCACACTGACAAGTGTGATCTAACAAACCCGCAGCTGCCTGTTTTATGATGGTGTTGATGGGGAGTGGGGGAGAGACAAGTGGGGGGGGGCTCTAAGCCTTTAATCAATGCTCTTTGACGTGACATCATTCAGACTGACTTGCCACTCGGAGGCCTGTCTAATTATCTGACTTCGCACGATGCATAATGGATTTAAACGGCTTCAGCCCACCCCACCCCTCCCAAAGGCCATTTTTCCCTTTCCTTGTTTTAAATAAAGGATTATAGACTAATATCGCCAAATTACTTTTTAGGAAAATTCTACTCCGTATCAATTAGGTTTAGATCTGTGGGTTTTTATCTCTCCCTCCACCACCTTTTCTCTGTCTCTTTCTCTCTCTTTTTTTTAATAGAAGAAGTGTGGGGGGGGGAGGAATCCTAGATGATGATTAATGAATTTAGTTACAACGGGGGCTTGCTTTTCTTCTTCCCGACACTCAGAAATGGGCGGTTGTAATTGGAACAACTTAAGAGCCGTGGCTGGCTGAGGAAAGGGGCTGGGGGGAGAGAGACGGTTGGATTGGTTTGGATTATTTATATCGCTCTGAAGAAGGTTAATAATGAGGGTCTTTAACTGGCCACTCACTGTGAGGCTCATCTCCAGGCAGCGGCTGGAATACGAAACGTATTTTTTTTTTCAACAGGTCCATTCCGGAATGCAATGTTTAAAATGGCACTTGGGGTAAAGTGAGAAGTGCTTGTGGGAAAATAAAATTTAAAAACCCACACATTCGAAGCCTGCGATTGTCTGCTTTGTGGCAAACGGAGGGTTCTGAGGCAGTTCGCACTTTGGAAGAGAGGGTTATTCATTCAGATTAAGATCAGGGCCATCTTTAGCAGATGCGGCGCCGGGGTGCAAATGTCTGCCCAGTGCCCCCAAATTGCCACGGATAGTGTTGGGGTGGCCGTAGCTGCGCACTGCCAGCCATAGGGGTGGGGTGGGGGGCGCAACTCTCCCCAATGCCACTGCAGGAGAGCGGTCCCCGCAGAGGCTTGGGAGTGAAGTTGCACCCCTCCCAAGCCTCCTCGGGAGGAGAGCGGTCCCCTAGGAGGCTTGGGAGGGAAGCTGCACGTCCGCCAGCCTTATGGTTGGCGGGGCGCAGCTGGCGGGTGTGCAGGGAAAGGGGAGGCCGCCAGCAAAGCCGCGCAGCTCCCCCACTCGCTGGGGCGCCCCTGAGAGGCCGGCGCCCTGGCATGATGCACCAGCAAGCCCTATGGGAAAGACGGCTCTGATTAAGATCATACAAATAACATTTCTGGATCAGGCCAATGGCCCATCTAGTCTAGCATCCTGTTCTCACAGGGGCCAACCAGATGCCCGTTATGGGAAACCAGCAAGCAGGACCTGAGCACAAGAGCAACTCTCTCCTCTTGTGGTTTCCAGCAACTGGCTTTCAGAAGCATTGCTGCCCCCGACTGTGCAGGCGGAGCAGAGCCATTGTGGCTAATATCTACCCATAGCCCTCTCCTCTTCCACAAATTAGTCCGATCCTCTTTTAATGCCACCTTTTGAATTATGGTGCTGGAGGAGACTCTTGAGAGTCCCATGGACTGCAAGAAGATCAAACCTATCCATCCTTAAAGAAATCAGCCCTGAGTGCTCACTGGAAGGGCAGATCCTGAAGCTGAGGCTCCAAGACTTTGGCCACCTCATGAGAAGAGAAGACTCCCTGGAAAAGACCCTGATGTTGGGAAAGATGGAGGGCAGAAAGAGAAGGGGACGACGGAGGACGAGATGGTTGGACAGTGTTCTCGAAGCGACTGGCATGAGTTTGGCCAAACTGCGAGAGGCAGTGAAAGATAGGTGTGCTTGGCGTGCTCTGGTCCATGGGGTCACGAAGAGTCGGACACGACTGAACAACTGAACAACATGTTGGTGGTCATCACTGCCTCCTGAGGGAGGTAGTTCCACCATTTAACTGTGTACTTCTTCTGTGCAGTAGTAGGCATTGGGTGTATAATGGAAAGGGCTCCTTTGGTGATACTACCGTGCTGCTGATTGTACGCATTGTTGTACTTAATGCATACCAAGAATGTAAGAAAAACCTGTTGGATGAGGCCCATCTCATCCAGCCTCCTGTTCTCCCAGTGGCTAGCCAGATGCCCATTTTGGGAAACCAGCAAGCAGGATCCGAGCACAAGAGCGACTCTCGCCACCTGCAGTTTCCAGAAACTGGCATTCAGAAGCATTGCTGCCTCCAGCTGTGGCCGTCCACTGTAAGATCAGGATGCTTCACTAGATTGGCCATTGGCCTGAACCAGCAGGCCCTTCTTATGTTCTTATTAATAGCTTTCCTGCAGCATGGCAGGTCAATTGTGGAATCCTAGGATTGTAAAGCTGCAAGCTAGACCCAAGGGTCAGTCTAGGAGTCCAACCCCTCATGATGCAAAAAATGAGCTTGCTCCATCTTCCACACAACAATCCTTCAGATATTTGAACATGGCTGTCATATCCCCCTCCCCCTTAGTCTCCTCTTTTCCAGGCTAAACATACCCAATTCCCTCAACTGTTCCTCATCAGGCTTGGTTTCCAGACCCTTCATCATGGGTCTGGTCAAGGGTCAGGAAACCAAGACATATGAGGAACGGTTGAAGGAGCTGGGTATGTTTAGCCTGGAAAAGAGGAGACTGAGAGGGGATATAGATATATAAAAAAGGTAAAGGGCCCCTGTTAAGTCCAGTCGCAAACGATTCTGGGGTTGCAGCGCTCATCTCAACTTTTTCAGCAGTGGGTGAGTCCACTGACCTTGTGGTGGACCGGACTATATGGTGGGGGGGGGGGGGGGAATGAATGAATTCCTCTTCCCCACAAATAACCCAGAGATGCATTTTAAATAAAAGGACACATTCTACTCATGTAAAAACACGCTGATTCCCAGACAGTCCGTGCGCCGGATTTAGAAGGCGATTGGGCTGGATCCGGCCCCGGGGCCTTAGTTTGGGGACCCATGCCCTAGGCTCAGTGGTTTAGACCACAGCGCCACCTGCGTCCAGGGGGATATAATAGCCATTTTCAAATTTTGTTGTGAAGTGCCCTGTGATCTATTGAGGAAAATAATAATAATAATAATAATAATAATAATAATAATAATAATAATAATAATAATATCTAAAAGGCTGCCACATGGAAGATGGCACAAGCTTGTTTTCTCCTGCTCTCGAGGTTAAAACCTGAACCAATGGATTCAACTTACAAGAAAGGAGATTCTGACTGATGGCAAGAGCAGTTTGACGGTGGAAGAGACGCCCTCAGAAAAGGTTTTTAAGCAGAGCTTGGATGGCCATCTGTCTTGGAAGCTTCAGCTGAGATTCCTGCATTGCAGGGGGTTGGACTAGATGGCCCTTGGGGGTCCCTTCCAGCTCTGACCAAGGCAGAATAGAGAGTAGCTTATACTTCCCTTGCAGCAGTTCAGTTTTAAATTCAGGAGCATTGCACCAACAAAGAAATAATAAGCCAGTTAAGGCCACAGTGGCTAAGCCAACAAGCAGCAGTGGTCACCGGAGCTGCAATTTTTTAAAAGAACCAGCTTCTTTTGACCCCACTATTTATTCCCCTTTCCCCTTTCCCCTTATCTGTATTACACCTTCAGCCTTTATGTTAATTGTTATAATTAAGCTCCTTAGCCTCTCCCACCACAACCACCTCCTTAATATGGAGGTAGCAATTAGCTGCAAGGGTCTTCTCTGTGGGATTCTGCTTGATCATCAGCTTTGGAGAATTAAATACTTTTTAAAAGGTTTCTTTTGGTTTGTTTTTGAGAGAGGGGGAGGGAGGGAGGGAATGCTTTTGATTCCTTATTGTTCATGGAGATGAAGCAGCCTTCATCATCCCTCACAATCTACTGATGGCCTGTCAGCTTGCTGGGGGTGGGGGTGGCAGTATTATTTTGGACTGAAATGCAAACCGTGGGATCAAACACATAGTAAAATAGGGATCACCATCCCTTTCTGGGGAGTTACAGGTAGGTAGCTGTGTTGGTCTAGCAAATAACACCCAAAAGAACCAAGGTCACGACTGACGTTATGCCAAACACACAAAGATTGTAACCAGCTGATAAAGTAATCACAATTCTCATCAATTGCACATATAAACAAGTGTAATGTAAATCTCAAACATAATAATAGATAGGACCTTGATCTGTAATATGTGGATCCCATGATACTTATGGACACATGTTGATGGCATGAATTTACAGTTGAATGGTTGTACCTATCTATTATTATGTTTGAGATTTATATTATACTTGTTTATATGTGCAATTGATGAGAATTGTGATTACTTTATCAGCCGGTTATGATCTTTTTGTGTTTAGCTGTGTTGGTCTGCCATAGTCAAAACAAAATAAAATAAAAAATTCCTTCCAGTAGCACCTTAGAGACCAACTAAGTTTGTTCTTGGTATGAGCATGCACACGAAAGCTCATACCAAGAACAAATTTACAGTAGTTGGTCTCTAAGGTGCTACTGGAAGGAATTTTTTATTTTATTTTGTCCTTTCTGGTGAGCTGATGGGAGATGAAATCTTCTTCTGATGCAAGCTGGGCACCTGAAAGAGAGAAGGTTTGTTCCCTGCAATGAAAACAGAATTGGGGTGGGGGTGGGGGTGGGGGGAGAGAGGGAAGGACCTGTTAGATCCGTAATGTGTCTGAGACCGAACTGAGAGACCACGTGCAGATTTTCCCTAGGGGTTCCTTTTGTGATTTCTCTCCTTCCCAACTTTCTTGTTGGAAGATTCAGGGTGAATAAAATAAAGTCCTTCTCCATGCGGCACTCTGTTCAACTGTGGAACTCACCTCCACAGGAGGCAGGGATGGTCTCCGACATGAAAAGATTAGCCAAATTCATGGAGGGATGGCTATTGATGGCTACTAGCTAGCATGACTTCTTTATGGTAGGACCATAAAGAAGACTGATCACCAATAATTGATGCTTTTGAATTCTGGGGCTGGAGGAGACTCTTGAGAGTCCCATGGACTGCAAAAAGATCAAATTTATCCATCCTTAAAGAAATCAACCCTGAGTGCTCACTGGAAGGACAGATCCGGAAGCTGAGGCTCCAATACTTTGGCTACCTCATGAAAAAAGAAGACTCCCTGGAAAAGACTCTGGTGTTGGGAAAGATGGAGGGCACAAGGAGAAGGGGACGACAGAGGATGAGATGGTTGGACAGTGTTCTCGAAGCTACCAACATGAGTCTGACCAAACTGCGGGAGGCAGTGGAAGACAGGAGTGCCTGGCATGCTCTGGTCCATGGGGTCACGAAGAGTCGGACACGACTTAACAACTAAACAACAACAACAGCTAGCATGACTAAGCTCTGCCTCCACAACTGGAAACCTGTGCTGGAAACCACAGGAGGGGAGAGGGCTCTTGAGCTTAGACCTTCTTGAGGGTCTACCACAGGCACCTGGAGGGCACCAGGTTGGTGAAGGCTGGTCTAGTGTCCAGATATTTTCCCTTGCAGGCTATCTGATCCTGTAAGATGTTGGCGAGTCAGTGCGGTGCAACAGTTAGGGGATAGGAATATGACCTGGGAGAGACCAGGGTTTGAATCCCCACTGGGCCATGAAGTTTCTCTGGGTGGCGCTGGCCAGTCACAGTCTCACAGTCTAACCTACCTCACAGGGTTGTTGTGAAGGTGAAAGGGAGGGCAAGCCCATGTGTGCCACCTTAAGCTTCTGTCTTGCTAAATGCAAGATGGTTCTTTTAAAATTACCGGTAGATTCAGAAGCAATACCAAACGCAAGTGGGTGTGAAGATTACAGATTTTATTCTGAACAGCACGTAAAATATATATTACCAAGCAGCACTTCAATCTGCCACTGAGAAGCCCCGAAGAAGTGACAAAGTGACCCCCAGGTAGCCTTCGATGCACAGCACTGCGGCCAACAGCCTGTGCAGGACGTCTGGCTGCAGTGCCCCCAAACTAGATATTTTATAGATCTGTGTCATTAGGGCCAGTACAGGTTCAGCTACGAGCGGCCAAACATCAATTGCTTTTACTGACCAATGCTATTTACCAACAGACCACGCATCAAAGACCTTTTTCCAAGGGATATAGAAAGTAATAAAACATAGATCCAGGAAGAGTTAGGTAGATAACCAGAGGCAGGAAGGAGCTGACCATGTCAGATCACACTATCTCCTCGAAATTCTTCCGCATTATCCATACAGCTTCCTGGAGGAAATATGGGATAAAAATGTCATAAAACATAAATACATAGCAGGAATTGAACCTGGGACCTTCTGCCTGGAAAGTGTGGTCTCGGGTGCTGTGTCTGCATCCCTATTCTGCACCATGCAAACCTATCCCATTTTTAAGGAGAGCCAGTGTGGTGTAGTGGTTAAGAGTGGTAGACTCATAATCTGGTGAACCGGGTTCGCGTCTCCGCTCCTCCACATGCAGCTTCTGGGTGACCTTGGGCTAGTCACTCTTCTCTGAAGTCTCTCAGCCCCACTCACCCCACAGAGTGTTTGTTGTGGGGGAGGAAGGGAAAGGAGAATGTTAGCCACTTTGAGACTCCTTCGGGTAGTGATAAAGCGGGATATCAAATCCAAACTCTTCTTCTTCTTCTTTAAGACTCTTTCCACCCCCAGCTGTATCACTGGGTCCACTTAATCTGCAAGAACCTAACTTGCGCTGGCTTCTGAAAGCAGCTGTGTTGACAAAGGGACCATTTCCCTTTTTTTAAAATTTAAAAAAGTCCACTCTTAAGAATGTTTCATCTCATAGGAGACATTGTTGTCCTTGCTGAATAGCCATGACTCATGAGCTGACTCAGCAACATTTATTGCGAGTCGATCACCCGCCACCCGCGTGGAGTAAATGAAACACACGGACACATAATTTTAGGACAGCATTCTCCAACCTGATGCCCTCCAGATTTTTGAACCAACAACTCCTGTCTCCAAGTGACCAAATCTAGGGCTGCCATACGTTCAGATTTCCCCTGTACATTACTGGGATTTCAGAGGCGGAATAGACGTCCAGGGGGGATTTTCCGGAAGGAAGCATTTTGTCCTGGATCAATAAAAAAAAAAAGCTGGACAACTTTCAGATTTTCCTTTAAAAAAAAAAAGTAAGAAAAGTACCCGAAAATCACAACAGTCTGGAAGTGCCCTAGATAGGAGAGGCTGCCTGTTGGTTAGGAAGATGTGCTCTGTGCATGATTCCAGGCACTTTATTAATATTTCACATGCTGCAGGGCATAGCTTGGGCATTGAAAGGTCACACTAAGCTGCAGGTTACGGCAGCTGCTAAATTTAGCAGCTTGAGCCAAACTCTGTATTAAATCTTAAGAGTTGGTTCCCCCACCCCCTACAACCTAGCTGCTGAAGCCAGAGAAGCCGGCCACTGGGTTTCCAGACCACCACATGGCAGTAATTGGGACATAATGACGCTGGAAATGTGACTATTAAAATCACATTATTTGCTGACAAGACGTGCCCTGTTCACTTGTCAACACTTGCTCGGCCCTTTCGTGACTCGCAGCAGGAGAGACTTGAAACCATCTCAGGAAAAGAGAGGGGGGGTGACTGAAAGTTGGCTTATTATAGCGGGGAGGGAGAAGTCAAAGGGGTTATTATGGGCCGCTTGCAAGGCGTCGCTTTTGTGCTTGGGGAGAAACCACCTTTCACTTGCTGCACAAATCTCTTGCTAAAAGCCATTCCGAAGCCGGAAGAAAAGGCTGGAGTCGTGTGTGAGAAAGAGCTGGAGAGGGAGAGGGAGGGGAGAAATGATTGGCAGAGTTTGCACAGAATACTCTGCAGTTAGGTCCAGTCGCGGACGACTCTGGGGTTGCGGCGCTCATCTTGCTTTATTGGCCAAGGGAGCAGGCGTGCAGCTTCCAGGTCATGTGGCCAGCATGACTAAGCCGCTTCTGGCGAACCAGAGCAATGCACGGAAATGTCGTTTACCTTCCCGCCGGAGCAGTACCTATTTATCTACTTGCACTTTGACGTGCTTTCGAACTGCTAGGTTGGCAGGAGCTGGGACCGAGCAACAGGAGCTCACCTGTCGCAAGGATTCGAACCGCTGACCTTCTGATCGGCAAGCCCTAGGCTCTGTGGTTTAACCCACAGCGCCACCTGCGCCTGCAGTTAGCACATGCCATTATACGGCTCTGCAGATCAGAGCCCAGTGTCATAGTTTCCCTTAAGGCCATGCCTCTTTTTTTTCAATTTGTTCCGGGTCTGGGTTTTCCAGGCCATGTTTTCCTGTTCGTTCCTCCTATAATCAATAGGACAGCACTTTTCATGCTGTCTCCACCTTCAGTATTGCCCACTCAGGACAGGGAGCCAGAGAATCAGAAAACCGGATAATCAGAAAACTGGATGAACAGACAATCGTTTGACATATATACAAAAGGAGCTGGGACCTTTCCAATGCGTATTATTAAAGGCAGAAAATAAAGCTGTGATTGGAGCCATCACAACCAATCAAAACAAATGAGTGGGACACACACACACACACATACACATTTAGCTCATACCGGTATATCGTTGAATTGTAATTTTTATACGAGTGCCAAACAAAGGAAAGCAAAATAAGCACACAGAGAAAACCGGATGTGCACTGCTTGGAGCTGGAGAGTCAACTGGAAAAATTATTATGCAGGGGTAGGTAAGCAAAGGAAGAAAAGAGGTTTGAGTGGACCATCCACAACACAGTTCCTGGGAAAGCAAATCCTGTTCAGGAGCTATTTTAGGACTGGTTCAGAAGGCAGACAAATTTTCCTTTTGGCTTTCTATGGATTGACACTTGTTCCAATTAAGCAGCAAGCAGTCAGACCCCACCTGGAGGCCTGTGTCCAGTTCCGGGAAGCACAATTTAAGAAGGATATTGACAAGCTGGAAGGTGTGCAGAGGAGGGCGACCAAGATGGATCAAGGGTCTGGAAACCAAGCCTGATGAGGAACAGTTGAGGGAGTTGGGGATGTTTAGCCTGGAGAAGAGGAGGCTGGGAGGAGATAATGATAGCCATCTTCGAATTTCTAAAGGGTTGTCACGTGGAATATGCAGCAAACTTGTTTTTTCTGCTGATCTGAAGGAGAGGACCAAAACCAATGGCTTCAAGTTACAAGAAAGGAGATTCCGACTAAACACCAGGAAGAATTTTCTGACGGCAAGAGCTGTTTGACAGTGGAACGGACTCCTTCTAGAGGTGGTGGACTCAGGGGCATAGGAAGGGGGGCGGGGGACGATCCACCCCAAGTGTAATCCCTGAGGGGGGTGATAACCTCCCCCCCCCCGGGCTGATCATGCATCGCCCCCCTGGACGCCATTCGCTCCCTTGGGCGGATCACCGTGCCGGCCCCCGGCTCCAGGTGACCCCCTTGCAGACCAGAACACCCGCCTGGGATGGAGGGAGGCTGCCCCCTCCCCAAGTCATTACCTCTGTTGCTCCCCCAACGTAACCTGCGCCTTGAAAAGCAGCTGTTGAGTTTGGCATCTTCCATGGTGGCGACGGGCATGCCCTTGGCGCCTCTCGTCCAGCTGCTTCCTAGAGCATTGCGCCGCTGCAGCGTTCTGGACATATTTGAATGCCCGGGAAACTGTCCAAAGCCCATTAAATCCTCCATCTCTCCCCCCCTTTTTTCTCTGAATATTTGAAGGCTGGGATTAACAGTGTCTGTCACATGTCAGTGTCCTTGGTAATGCAGCCGTCCGGCTGACAGCTCAAGAGCAGGGCTTCCAGGCTGCCTCGGCTGCTCTTGACGCGGCGGCGGTTTTGAACCTGCCTTGCCGGTCCTTTTCCGTGCCCTGACTCTAGGGGGGAGGCTTCCCCTCCTCTCTGCCTTTTGCTGCCTCCCCTTTCCACTCCACGTTCCCCAGATGCTGAGGGGCTCTTCTGTTGCTGAGATATATCAGTTGGGTGAGATGTCATGCAAGAATGTCCGCTGTGGACCATTTTTCTATCGGATGTCACAATGGAAAGTAGGAAAGAGAAAGAGAAAATGACCTAGCAATACAGTGAAAGGCAGTGTGGTATAATGGTTAGAGTGTTGGACTAGGAGCTTGGAGATCAGGGTTCAAATCCCAACTCACTGGGTGTGACCTTGAGGGCCAATCACAGCCCTTCAGCCTAACCAACCTCATAGGGTTGTTTTGCAGCTTAAATGGGAAGAGAACCACATGCCCCCCTTGAGCTTGTTGGAGGAAAAAAGGTGGGATATAAATTCCATCAATAACACAAGTTTTTTTTTAAGCATTCCTGACATAGATTCTGCTTCCATCGCCCTTTGCCAACCTGGTGCCCTCCAGATGATTCCGACTACCACTCCCATCAGTCTGACGGGTGTGTATTGTGGTCCAAAACATCTTCAAATATCTCAAAGGCTGTCACATAGAAGGGGGAACAAGGTTATTTGCTCCTGCTCTGGAGGTAGGACTTGAACCAAGGGCTTCAAGTAGCGAAAAAGGAGATTAAACATCAGGAAGAACCTTCTGACAGTAAGAACTGTTCAACAGTGGAAGGGTCTCCCATGAGAGGTGGTAGACTCTCCTTCCTTCGAGGTTTTTAAGCAGAGGTTGGCTGGCCATCTGTCATGGGTGCTTTAGCAGAGATTCCTGCATTGCAGGGGGTTGGACTGGATGACCCTTGGGGTCCCTTCCAGCGCTACAGTTCTGTGATCCTCGACAGTGGTGTGGAGTGGGTAGAGCTCTGTTGGAGTAGAGTGTGCCAAAGTACCTGTTCCGAAACTCCACCTTAAATGTGCTTCGGGATCTCGTAGGATCCAATGTAAAATAGGAGTGGAAATGGACCAAGAGGAGTTCGAAAGGATTTGTTTGAAAGGTAATATAGGTGATCTGGGGGGTCTTCCGGTGCCTCCTCTCTGTCTCCTGTGAAAGGTGCAAAATATGCTCATCCATAGGAGGATGGTGAGAGAGAACAGGCTTTTTTTTTTTACCATGTCAATCAATAGATCATAAACTCGTACAGTAGAACCTTGGTTCTCAAACTTAATCCATTCTGGAAGTCCGTTCCAAAACCAAAGCATTCAAAAACCAGGGCGTGCTTTCCCATAGAAAGTAATGCAAAATGGATTAATCCGTTCCAGACTTTAAAAAAAACAAAACCTCTAAAACAGCAATTTAACATGAATTTTATTATCTAATGTGACCACTGATCCATAAAATTAAAGAAAAAATCAATGTACTGTACTATAAAATAAATAAGACAGTATTGTAGATGATAAAAATTAAAATAATTTTTTTTCTTACCTGCACTGATGATAGTCATTGTTTGGAGGGGGGGGGCTTCTATCAATTTCCACAGCCACACAATCAATCAATCAATCAATCAATCAGTAGCTGAACTGGGTTCCACACGGTCACAAAAACAAATTAACTGAAAAAGCCTCAAAAACAAAAACTCAAAATAAATAGCGAAAACAAAAGCGCCAAACTTAATCTGTTCTGGAAGTCCATTTGACTTCCGAAATGTTCGAAAACCAAGGCACAGCTTCTGAAACAAAAGCTGACAGCCACATTGGACGTTCAGCTTCCAAAAAAACGTTCAAAAACCAGAACACTTACTTCTGGGTTTTTGGCATTTGAGAACCAAGGCGTTGGAGAACCAAGGCACCTCAGTTTGCTTGAAGAAGACGCATTCTTAAAGGGGGAGAATATTATGGATTTTGTGTCCTTCCTTATTGAGGGGTCAGTTATCTCTGGAGCCAGGGTGTCAGCTCTTAGGTTCCCAGAGTCACAAGTGACTCGAGGTTACAGGGGGGACTGTTTCCCACAATGCAGTGCAACACGTCCGCTCTCATGAACCAGAGAAAAAAGTCAGGTCACTACACCATGCTGAGGACAGGGGGAAACCAGTATTTAAAAATGTAACAGCAGCAGCAGCAGCAGCTGTTATACTAGGAACATGGCCTCCTCTGTGGTGGCACCCTTGCGGGTGAAATGCTCTCCTGCAGAGAGGCCTGTCTGACACCTTACCAGGATGCTTCTTGGGTGCCACGTGAAGATCCTTTTAGTCCGTTACTCCTTTTAATCTAAGCAGTTTTGTCGCCATGAGATATTTACAGGTTTTTTGAAGGTTCTTTTAATCTATACTAGTGTTTTCATTGTTCCTGGGACACCCTGAGAATGTATTTGAAGGGTGAGATATAAATCAATGTATTTAATTAGTTGTATGGGAGGAGATGATTGGTACAACAATGGCAGATAGCTTTCCTTCAAGCCTTCCTCCTCTAGTTCTTGTTACAGTAACAGACTCAAAAAACAACAAGAAAAAACTAGTCGCAAATTAAGCCTCTTTGTTTATCGCCTTGTTTCTTTGATTCTTTTGGATATGCAGATTACGATGTGCATCTTTACAGATTAAAATTTGCAACTCAAGTCTGTGCCTGCTTTCTTGGAAGAAAGTATCACTTACTCTCTGGTAGGGCTGCAGATCTGTGCTTATGCCATAAAAAGGTAAAGGGACCCCTGACCATTAAGTCCAGTTGTGTCTGACTCTGGGGTTGCGGCGCTCATCTCGCTTTACTGGCCGAGGGAGCCGGCGTACAGCTTCTAGGTCATGTGGCCAGCATGACTAAGCCACTTCTGGCAAACCAGAGCAGCGCACGGAAACACTGTTTACCTTCCTGCCGGAGCAGTACCTATTTATCTACTTGCACTTTGACGTGCTTTCAAACTGCTAGGTGGGCAGGAGCAGGGACCGAGCAACAGGAGCTCACCCCGAAGCGGGGATTCAAACTGCCGACCTTCTGATCGGCAAGCCCTAGGCTCTGTGGTTTAACCCACAGCGCCACCCGCTTCCCTGCTTATGTGTTGGTCAGCCAAATGCAGCCAAAACCAAACTTTAGTTGCGTGTGAGATGAATCCCACATGTAGATTGTTGTGTGCGACAACCCTCCATGCGTGTAAAATTGCTGCATAAACACGCAGCAATTTATATGCATAATTGCTACTTAATTTCCCTCGAGGATATCTCTGGTGGAGGGGATTTGTCATGCTCAGGATCTGCCTGCTTATTTAAAGGTACTTATACCCCACCTTTTACGGTATAAGCCTCACAAGGCAGCTTATAACAAGCAATAAATACAATGTTTATCGAATGCTCAAAACAAATGGGTGAATTGAAAACTAAGATAAGGAAGTAGCATAAAGCCACCAGTAAAACCCTTGCGACGTTTTAAAGAAAGTTTTTAAAATGCGCATGCCGCACAACTTGCACGAGTGGCATGTGTGTGGCATGTTGCATGACGCCGGCCTCCTCAATCGTGGTGACAAGCTGGCGTGCCTGGACTGTGGAGACCAATAGGGGAGAGACATGTTTTGTTGCAACTGGGGCAGATGGAGGCGTCCAGTTTTGCTGATGCAGATTCTTTTTTCTTTTCTTTTTTATAAGCATTTTATTAGATTTTCCATACAAACAACATAAAAACAATATAAAAAACAACAAAAAGCACATACACAAAAACAATCAAATAAAACACAAAAACATATCAATCTACTTCTTATAACCTCATTTCTAATCTTATTTAAGGGACTTCCCCCATTCCCTCTTCGTACAGTTTTAATTTACTTTAGTAACTTCTTGACTAATTTAATAAACATTCATCATAATTCTTTATCTTAACCTTAACTCATCTTATCTCTATCACTATTCTTAATCTTATCACATTAATCTTAACATCTTATATTTCTATCTTATGTTGTTGTTCAGTCGTTCAGTCGTGTCCGACTCTTCGTGACCCCATGGACCTTATACTAACTTCTAAATTTCCTTCAATCTTCACTTCTTATATACTATTTCAACCTAACATTGTATAGCTATCACCTATTATTTTCACTGATTTCACTTCAAATGTCCAATTTTTCACGTTGTTTCAAATAATCCTTAAATTTCTTCCAATCTTCTTGCACCGTCTCCTCCCTGTGGTCTCGGAGCTTCGTGGTCAGTTCTGCGAGTTCCATATAATTGCTGATGCAGATTCACCTTGGCGTTTCTTTTCTCTGTGGTCATTCCCAGCGGTCATCCCTCCTCTGGTCACTGCTATGGATGCATGACCTGCCTGTCTCCAGGCACTGTGGTCTTCTGGTGTTCTTAAGTTACATTAAAAGCTGGGGGGACGGGGGACGGGACATAGGATCCTTGTCACGAACAGATGGTCAGGTCATCTGATTGCTTCCAAAGATCCCCCTTTTGTCCAGTGATAGACAGACCACGTTCCCAGTCCCTGGGGGGTGCTATTTGCCCATCCCCTGGTGCTCCCCACCCCCACAACAAGCCCCACTGAAGGCTGTTTCAGACTCCATTTAAACCTTCCATTGAGCGAGTCAGGCTTACCACACTGACTAAGGAGCCTTGACTTATGGTGGCAGGTGAGAAAATGACCCCGGCTGACTCTTGCCGGAGGGCATCTAGGGACCCTCTTGCGCAGAAGGCCATTTGGTGTCTTGGAGCAGTGGGGCTGACAAGCTCAGCCTTCTGCCTCCCCTCCTGCGGCCCTCTTTAGAGCTGATGTATGGGGCGAAAGTGCTGGGATAAGGTTTTCTCCTTGCCCTCGGTGGCTAATGGAGTCGACCGGGAGCGTTTTATGGATCCGATATAAAAGCCATCCGTTTGGGTGACAGGTTTACTAGGTCAGAGGGGAGCTTTTTATGGCCCCTGTACCTCTTGCTTAATCCTTCTCCTTTCGCAGTCATCATCTCTCCCCTGTCACAAAGGCAAGAATCCTTTTCGGTACAGAAGGGGCACAGGAAACAAGGCTCTCTTTCCCTCTCCTCCTCTCCCCCCCCCCCTTCACAAAGTGCAACTCGCTCCCCCAGGAGGTAGTGAAGGCCACCAATCTGGATGGTTTTAAAAGAGGATGAGACAAATTGAGGGAGGAAGAGAGGGCTATGGATGGCTCCTAGCCAGGATGGCTTTGCTCTGTCTGAGTCCACAGTTGGAGGCACCAATGCTTCTGAATACCAGTTGCTGGAAACCGCTGGAGGGGAAAGTGGTCTTGTGTTCGAATCCCAAAGGCTTTTCTTCTGGGTGGGTGTGGGGGGAGAGAGAGAGAGAGAGAGACTGTTTGTATGTATTATGTGATGCTGGTCTGTGCAAGCATAGGATTGGGTTCCTAGTGGCTTCGGTGGGTACCTAAAAGTTCCCAGGCCAGAGGCATACAAATTTATATGCATATGTGCAAATTTACAAAGAATCGGTAGGATTCACGGCGTGCAAACACATCGATTTCCCCTCCAAATCACACTAGATACTTTTTCCGATTCATTTGCACCGCTTCCCGGATCACTCAGAATCAGTTCAATTTATTTAACCATTACTCCCAATTAATTCCCCACGCGGACGATCTGGATCCTGCTCCGCAATCAATTTCTCTTCATTTGCTCCCCCGTTTGTGGATATTGCATCAGTACCCCTCCCCCTAATTAAATCAAAGCCACAACAAATAGGGTCCTCGCTGAGATTTCCTGCAAGTGGTGGAGGGGTTTTGTTTTATTATTATTTTGCTCTGAGACAAGGTGGCCGGCCGGTAGTGGCCTTTCTTCTTTGATAATAAAAGTAACTTAAACCAGAGGGCAAGCCAGCCCCCCCCCCCCATTGCTTTTCCCATGCACTTGTGGTTTTAGCACTGCAGAGCACACAGCAGCGACAGCTCAGCGGCGCACTTGCCTTTGCAAAGGAGAGAAGAAGAAGAAGCACAAGAAGAACAAGAAGACGAACACGAAGACGAACAACAAGAAGAAGAGATTGGATTAGATAATCCCGCTTTATCACTACCCGAAGGAGTCTCAAAGCGGCTCACATTCTCCTCTCCCTTCCTCCCCCACAACAAACACTCTGTGAGGTGAGTGGGGCTGAGAGACTTCAGAGAAGTGTGACTAGCCCAAGGTCAACCAGCAGCTGCATGTGGAAGAGGGGAGACGCGAACCCGGTTCACCAGATTACGAGTCTACCGCTCTTAACCACTACACCACACTGGCTCTCACCACTGTCTCACCACTGACAACAGGATTTGGGCTAGACCCGAAAGACCCAGGGCATCGATTCCAAGGAAGCTATCTTGTTTGTTTGTTTGGTTGGTTGGTTGGTTGGTTGCATTTATCTATCACATTTATCTTCCAAGGATTTCAAGGTGGTCATTCTCCTCCTCCCCATCTCATCCTCACAACAACCCTGTGAGGTAGGACAGGCTGAGAGATGGTAACTGGACCACGGTCACCCAGTGAGCTTCATCATTTGAACCCTGCATCTCACTCAGTATTGTCTACCCTGACCGGCAGTGGCAATCCAGGATTTCTGGCAGGAGTCTCTTTCAGCCCTACCTGGAGGCGTCATCAACGATTGAACCTGGGGCCTTTTGCTTGCAAGACTCATTGTCTACAACTAAGCGATGGCGCCCAGCCCTCTTTTAATGACACCCAGGGCCGGCGCGTCCATTAAGGCGAACTAGGCAATTGCCTAGGGCGCCAAAATGGAGGGGGTGCTGGCCAGGCTTGGGCGGGGGGGGGATAGCAGCAGCTTGTCCGCTGTAGCGGAGAGGTGCTGCTTGCCCCCTACACCACCCCCGGCTCCCGCTAAAGCAGGCTTTGGCGGGGGGCAGGATGGGCGAGCAGCAGCTTCTGCGCTACAGCGGAGAAACTGCTGCTTGCCTCTCCACCACCCCCACCTCCCGCCAAAGCAGGCTTTGGCGGGGGGCGGGCGGTGGGGGGCGCCAGAAGGTGGTCTCGCCTAGGGCGCAAGAAACCCCAGCACCGGTCCTGATGACACCCTTACACATAGTCCTTGCTCATGCACACCTCTCCTTTCCGTAGCCAGACAAGTTTAGTGTCAACTGAATAATTCAAGAGTTGCTGTTTGCCAGGAGCTCCTCGGCTGTCCAGAATGCAGAGCTAGAATGGAAATACTAGCTGGGATTACCCCGCAGAGAGGAAATGAGTACTCTGAGGGCCACAACACCCCATTGGGTTGAGTGACCTTGGGTTAAGCTTTAAAAAGTCTCTGTTGCATAGCTATGAGAGGACAGACTGGAGAGGAACGGAATAAAGTCCTTCTTCACGCAGCGCATTGTTAAACTATGGAACTCTCTTCCGCAGGAGGCAGGGATGGTCACCAACTTGGATGGCTTTGAAAGAGGGTTATACCAATTCATGGAGGAGGAGAGGGCTAGCCAGGATGTCTGTGCTCTGCCATCACAGTTGGAGGCAGGAGTGCCAACTTGGCCCGGCGACTGTGGGTAGAATCATAGAATCCTAGAGTTGGAAGAGACCACAAGAACCATCCAGTCCAACCCCCTGCCAAGCAGGAAACACCATCAAAGCATTCCTGACAGATCGCTGTCAAGCCTCCGCTTAAAGACCTCCAAAGAAGGAGACTCCACCACACTCCTTGGCAGCAAATCCCACTGTCCAACAGCTCTTACTGTCAAGAAGTTCTTCCTAATGTTTAGGTGGAATCTTCTTTCTTGTAGTTTGAATCCATTGCCCCGTGTCCGCTTCTCTGGAGCAGCAGAAAACAACCTTTCACCCTCCTCTATATGACATCCTTTTATATATTTGAACATGGCTATCATATCACCCCTTAACCTTCTCTTCTCCAGGCTAAACATACCCAGCTCCCTAAGCCGTTCCTCATAAGGCATCGTTTCCAGGCCTTTGACCATTTTGGTTGTCCTCCTCTGGACACGTTCCAGCTTGTCAGTATCCTTCTTGAACTGGGGTGCCCAGAACTGGACACAGTATTCCAGGTGAGGTCTGACCAGAGCGGAATACAGTGGTACTATTACTTCCCTTGATCTAGATGCTATACTCCTATTGATGCAGCCCAGAATTGCATTGGCTTTTTTAGCTGCTGCATCACACTGTTGACTCATGTCAAGTTTGTGGTCTACCAAGACTCCTAGATCCTTTTCACATGTACTGCTCTCAAGCCAGGGTACCCAGGTCCATGGGTGCCATGCAGTGTGCGTGGCCCTGGCACCAAGTATTTGTGGGTGCCTGGCCCCTTCATGGGGAATGTTGTGGGTGCTTGTGCCCCAGGGAGTTGGCACCTATGGTTGGAGGCAGTGATGCTTTTGAAGGCTAGTTGATGGAAACCACAAGAGGGGAGAGTTGCTCTTGTGCTCGGATCCTGCTTGCAGGTTTCCAACAGGCATCTGGTTGGCCACTGTGAGGACAGGATGCTGGACTAGATGAGCAATTGGCCTCATCCAGCAGGCCCTTCTTATGTTCTTAGTTCATGTACAGCCTTGGTGTTTTATGGCAAGAATTGGGGGGGTCAGGGGTCCTGCTAAACTAGAGAAGCAACATGGAGCAGTCAGCTCCCCCCCCCCGACAGAAAAACTGTTAAGAGGAAGAGGCTATTGGGGGGGGGGCGGACTTGAATCCGTTCCAAACATGCCCTGGAACAAAATCTCCCCCAGTGCTCTCATTTGGAAATGTACCTTAGCTCAATCAAAACATGGTTTAATATTCACAGGACGAAAATAGTTCCTTGCTGGAGCGTAAATAGAAAGTTCAACCTGTTTGAAAATGCCCCCCTCCCCCTTCATATGTGCTGCAATCTACGCTTCGCTGAAGTCAAGAGCAAAACTCACACTGATTTTTAATTACAGTTTTCTGACGGCTTTTGTTTGTGTGTCGTCCCCCCCACAGTCTGAAATGTTCCATTGTGTGTCCATCACGACAATTTAGAAAATCTGCCCACCCCACACTCTCCTCCACCCCAGTCCTTCCTCTTTTCCTAGCATAGAATTCCGATTAATTTCTTGGAGAGAGAGAGAGAGAGAGAGAGA
Organism: Lacerta agilis; assembly: GCF_009819535.1. Lineage (NCBI taxonomy): Eukaryota > Metazoa > Chordata > Lepidosauria > Squamata > Lacertidae > Lacerta > Lacerta agilis. The sequence continues at coordinate 92,455,330 of NC_046317.1, forward strand.
GAGAGAGAGAGAGAGAGAGAGAGAGAGAGAGTATTCTAGTGGCACCTTAAAAACGTATTGTGGGATGAGCCTTTGTGAATTACAGTCCGCTCTGTCAGAAAGTTCTTCCTGGTGTTTAGTCGGAATCTCCTTTCTTGTCACTTGACACTGTTGATTTGGGTCAACAAGCTTGCTCCATCCTCCACGTGACAGTCCTTTTGATAGTTGAAGATGGCTATCATATCTCCTCTGTCTCCTCTTCTTCTAGGCTAAACATATTCAACCCCTCAACCATTCCTCCTCATAAAGCTTGGTTTTCCAGGCCCTTCATCATCTTGGTTGCCCTTCTCTGCACATGTTCCAGCTTGTCAACATCCTTTCTAAAACGTGATGCCCACTTCTGTGGATGCAGCCTAGAATAGCATTGGTTTTTTTTTCCTGCTGCATCACAATGCTCCCCCAAAGACCTTACAGCCCAGGCAGGTTTGTATGGGAGGTTTGGGATAATACGGTCCTTCAGATCTCTCCCTCTCTCCCTGCACTGCACTGGGCTCCAGGATCAGGTATAAATTTCACTTCTCTTTTTTCTTTTTTTGTGAGAGAATGCTGGCATTTAAAATAGCCTGGCCTAAGCCGTACATACATGAAATGGTGTTTGCCCCATCAGCTGTCACGGCGCCCCAAAAAGTGACTTGTGACATGCAGGTGGAGCAATATGTCACTCGCAGAGAGCATGCAGCTGAACTGGCCTGGAATCTTTAGCACTGGGGGGATGACGACGACGACAGAATATTTGCACTTGGGAACCTTTTCTGGTTCAGGGGAAACATGGCAGCAGAGGTACGGTGGAAGCAGGGACGAGTGTGTCAGTATTCGCAATAAACACCTAAAAGAAAAACCTTTTTTTGGGTAGCAGCAGAACTACGTCCTGTCCCCCCAACACCTACACGAAGTGCAGATTGACGGGCAGATGGTCGACACAGTCCTCCGCAGAAGGAGCCAAGGATCCTTTCGTCATCCGGCCCTGCGAGGAGTACAGTGCTACAGCTCCATGTGGCTCTGGGAGACCAGCTGTTCCTGCCTCCTTCTCTGGCACATTTGATCAGTGCAATGAGCTGCACCCGTTGTCTATAAAATCTCTTCAGCTCCCCATCACAGCACCCATTTGATGGGCGTTTCACTAGAAGTCGGGTGAAGGTTTGTTCTGGAGCTGGCAGACCTAGAGGGAGACAGACGAATGTTCTACAAAAGTCCTTCCCTCTCCACGCAAACTAATTTTCCGCCTTTAACCTTTCGTCGCCCCCAGACAGCCACCCAATCTTAAACAACTCCTCACCCACAATAATACACTCAACATGGACACTGATACCAGAGCCTGCAATATACCCAGATGCCAACTTTGCTGCCACATAAACCCGGACAACACCATTACTGGCCCCAACAACATCAAACATACCATCTCAGGACTATTTAATTGCTCGTCTTCTAACATTGTATATGCAATCAAATGCCAACAGTGCCCTTCAGCTCTCTATATTGGACAAACAGGCCAAACCCTATGCCAAAGGATAAATGGACATAAATCTGATATCAGGAATCACAAGACAGAGAAACCAGTAGGAGAACACTTCAATCTCCCAGGACATTCTATACAAGATTTCAAAGTAGCTGTCTTAATACAAAGAAATTTCAGAAATAGACTGGAAAGAGAAGTTGCTGAATTGCAACTCATTACCAAACTCAAAACCACGGAGAGATCTGGTCTGAACAAAGACATTGGATTCTTATTCCATTATACATGACAAAGCTATCTTTAGTTACAGGTGGGTAGCCGTGTTGGTCTGCCATAGTCAAAACAAAATCGAAACAAACAATACCCCTCCCCACTCCCTCACTATATTTAAGGATCTGGTGACTTCTGTTTCAGTGTATCTGAAGAAGTGTGCATGCACACGAAAGCTCATACCAGGAACAAACTCAGTTGGTCTTTAAAGCTATCTTTAGCCATCTCACCCCTTGCTTTTTCCTTTAGGACTAATTGCAGTCGTTAACAGTCATCAACAGGTTTTCCACACCCATCAGCCAATCCCCCATTCCCACCCCCCTTCTGAGTAATACCCCTCCTCACTCTCTCACTATATATAATGGTCTCGTGACTTCTATTTCAGTGTATCTGAAGAAGTGTGCATGCACACGAAAGCTCATACCAAGAACAAACTGGTCTCTAAGGTGCTACTGGAAGGATTTTTTTATTTTTTATTTTGTTTTGACTATGGCAGACCAACACGGCTACCTACCTGTAACTAATTTTCCGCCTACAGCTGGCCTGAGGGAGGATCTCCCTGCAACAGGTATGAGTGCCCCCTAGAGGACAGGAGACAGCAGTGCAAAGGAAGTGCAGGATGACCAACAGACACAAGCCTGCTCTGTTGGTAACAAGTTATCGGAGCTGCCTCTTCCCCCACAGCCTGGCATGGCTCTTGTGCTTTTAAAGATGGCGGACTCTCCTTCACGGGAAGTTTGTAAACAGAGGCTGGAGGAACCTTTAGTCACGATTTCTGCATTGCATTCCCAACGCTACATGTCTGTGATTCTATAGTTCTAAAAGTGTGGTACTTTTCCCGGTAGATGGTGGAAAAAAACAACACTCCTGCTTGTTGATTTTCTTAAGGAGAAATGGAAATTGTCTCCCTGTCCTTCTGCCACCCCCTTGTCACCCCTGCTGAAGCATCCTTTATCAGTTGGTCTCTAAGGTGCTACTGGAAAGAATTTTCTATTTTGTTTCATCCTTTATCTAGGTTGTGCTGCGGCAGTGGGAAGTGGTGGCAGTTTGGGGTGAGATCTTGTAAAATTTGGAGGTGAGCTCGTGAGACGTCACTGGAAATCATAGGAGCAAACTCCTAGGAGTCAAAGTTCTTTCACCACCCCCACCCCCCCACCCCAAAACCCCACAAGGTTTACTCACATCAAAAGTCTTGCTAGGATGCATATACATATACAGTGATGAAAATCAGGCAGTCAATAATCCTAAAGGGTTACAAATATCCATAGTCCAGTTCAAAATGGAAATTGCTCTCTGGAGGAGAACAAAGATACCGTCTTCACCCATCGCAATTGTTGTAAGAATATTAAGGTTTTTTATTTATATATAATGATTTTTATTAATGTACCAAGCAAACAAGGCCACATGTCTGAAGCAGCAGGCCTGACACCATTTTTGGACTCCCAGCTGACCAAATGTTTTCTCTGCAAGGAGGGAGGAGGTGAGCAGCCCTCTGCCTGAGTGCCAGGTGAAGGGCCATTTCCCAGGGCAGGAAACCTTTTGTTTTGCAGAAATGTGTGTCTGGGAAGGGTCAAGGAGAGATGGCACAGGTGTGAGAGTTCTCAGATCACCTCCTCTGATCCTCCCAATTTGTGATGTAGGTCTGATGTATGGGGGGGGGTCTTGGGTTACACCCCTTCTGTGATGTATGGATGATGCTTTTGGGGGGTGGGGCTGGACTCTGAGGGGGATTTTTTTTTTTGGAAATGTCTCTTTAAGAACAGGCAGCCCTTTGTTTGAGGTCCTTCCCTGCTCACCTGTGTGTGAGGAAGGTACCCTGTTGCAACAGAACAATAAAGATCAAGCTTACTAGCTGCTTTGCTTCTAATTATTCTCTGGTTGGCCTCTGTTTTTTACTCCTACCGATGGAGAACCTGCAAAGGACTCTACGAGGGCTCTTGTCTTGTGTACCCCATAAGGGAATAAGGGCAGATTTCTGCTTATTACAGAGTGGCAGGTAGGGATTAACCCATTATATTTTTCCCACCACGAGGTTTGGAAGTATGTTGTCCTAGAGTCCCCTCCATGCAGGTTCTGAAACAGCAGGCTACCTTTGTCCCGGTTTCCGATTGTCTAGCAATCATGCCTTTATGATTTAGTCTGCACATCCTCCCACAGGGAGTTCGAGTCAGTGCCAGCAGACACTGATTTTCAGAGCTAGACAAATCAGTGTTCTGTCTCGTCCTAAGGCAGCTTCCTCCAAGTGCCCTCCCTCTGTGGTGCCGCTTCTCTCTCCCCACAGAGCCCGCCCAATCACCCAACTCAACCAGGGTGCAGCTTCAGTATCTGAGAAGGCATTGACTCACATTAACCCTTTGTTCCCTGGGCACTTCCCAACCCTCTTCCCTTCCTTGCTCTTTAGTAAACTCCTAGGGCAGGGACCCGGTCTACTTGCTTATGGGATTTGCATAGTGGTGCTGTGTGAACAACTGTGCAATAATTTTTCCGAGTATAAATTGTTGCTAGCTTTGTGTGACCATGGAATGGCAGGATGTGCATTTACTTATCTATTTAAACCAGGTGTGACCCGCCCACTTAGAAACGGGTGGAGAAGAGAAGGTTAAGGGGTGATATGATAGCCATGTTCAAATATATCAAAGGATGTCATATAGAGGAGGGAGAAAGGTTGTTTTCTGCTGCTCCAGAGAAGCGGACACGGAGCAATGGATTCAAACTACAAGAAAGAAGATTCCACCTAAACATTAGGAAGAACTTCCTGACAGTAAGAGCTGTTCAACAGTGGAATTTGCTGCCAAGGAGTGTGGTGGAGTCTCCTTCTTTGGAGGTCTTTAAGCGGAGGCTTGACAGCCATCTGTCAGGAACGCTTTGATGGTGTTTCCTGCTTGGCAGGGGGTTGGACTGGATGGCCCTTGGGGTCTCTTCCAACTCTATGATTCTATAAGCCAAGCTGCAGGTTTTCAGACAGCCTGGTAGAGCACAGGTGAGGAACCTGAGACCCTCCCGTCCCTGCTGGACTACAATGTCAATCTTCCCTGACCATTGTCCCATGTTGATTGCAGGGACTGATGGGAGCTGGAGTCCAATGACATATGAGTGTTACAGGGGCCCCCCCCCGCACTTGCAGCAGACTTTCAAGGAGGGCTCCAAACTAAGCAACCAAGCAGGAGCCAGCAGTTATACAAGGCCAAATGCAACCACATTGGCTTAGTGCGATCACCTGATCCTTGCTGGGATGGAAACCGCACTACACTTTCCAGCCAGCTGCAGTGGTGGCGCTCTGTGGCCCTGGACATTGCCCTCTAGAGGTGCAAGAAATAAGACTCCTGATCCCATTGCAATAATTCGCAGTTTGGTTGTCCCCCCCCCCCCCGCTTGCATTTCTCCAGTCTTCACCTGCTGTCTTCCGCATGCACCTTCTCTCTTCTGTGCAGGTACCTGCGGACCCTGTACCTGGGTCTCCAGAGCCGCTGGCAGTCGGAAAACCGCCGGCGGCACTTCTACTGGAGGATGATGTTCGAAAGCGCCGACATCAGCATGCTGCGGCTCCTGGAGACCTTCCTCAAGAGCGCCCCGCAGCTGGTGCTGCAGCTCAGCATCATGGTGCAGCAGAACAGGATTGATCCTTTGCAGGGTGAGTGGAGCCTGATGAGAAGCCCCCTCCACGGATGAGATCAAAGCCGTCTAAGTGCAGCAGCCCTCACCCAACTGGTGGGGATTTAAGTACAGGGATGCCTGCATAGCTGATTTGGAGGCCTTGTACTACAAGCCCACTTCTCCAAAAGATGGGTTGTTGGTTGTTGTTTTTTTGCGATAAGGAAATTGGAAAATGCGCTAGGAAAGTGTGGGATCACGCTGGCTTTGATGCAACCGCATCTGACCTCCCTAAAAACAAATCAGAACAAACGCTCCGTGAGCAATTTGTCTGTTGCTCCCGTCAATGGATTCCCGACCAAGTGATGGGAGGAGGATTTGATTCAGTAACTGGGGTTCGGTGGATGGGGACCACAGCATCACTTTTGCCTTTCCCTAACTATCATAGGAACTGAGCACGCTGAGGATTATTTCTGAGCAAACATGGCTAGAATTCCACTCTTTTTTCAGAGAGCCCTTTGCACAAATCCAGCTATCGTTCTGGGCAGGTGACGTGTGAATGCAACAGCATTTGCACCTCAGGTTGTTATTAACAATCAATCCAATGCTGCGATTATTTCATTTCACCCCAAGCGTTTCCGTATTTTTTTAAAAAAAGTAAGAGAGAGGTAAAAAAATGTTATATTTTCCACACCTTCAAAATTTTCAGAAATGTTGTATCTCTTCCTGTCCCTCAATCCTTTACCCTGTAGTGCACACTTTCTCCACCTTGCTGTTGCTTCCTGATGTACACCTGCAATTTTACCTCTTTCTTTCCATTTTCAGGCTGTCACCTTCTTTCTTTTCTCTCTCCATCTTCCCTGCATCCTCTACTCATGCTTCCTGTTTCCACAATAAAAATGACTGTGCTGGGCCAGTATTGTAGGGTTGGAAGGGGTCCCCCAAGAGCCATCTAGTCCAACCCCCTGCAATGCAGGAATCTCAGCTAAAGCAACCATGACAGATGGCCACCCAACCTCTGCTTAGAAACCTCCAAGGAAGGAGAGTCTACAACCTCCCAAAGGAGACTGTTCCACTGTCAAACAGCTCTTACCCTCAGAAAGTTCTTCCTGATGGTTTAGCCGAAATCTCCTTCTTGTCATTTGAATCCATTGGTTTGAGTTCTACCCCCTGGAGCCGTGGAAAACAATCTGGCTCCATCAGCAGTTACCAGTCTCTTTAGTTTGGTGCAGTGCAAATGCACCTCCAGTGGGTTTTTTTCAAGAGCACAATGGTCTCTCCATACTTCCACAAATCTCTCCTGTGCCTCTCAGCTCCTCCACCCCTCACCCTAAGCAGGTCAAATGTTTCATAAGGAACAGATTCCTTCTCCCAGCAGTGGTCCGTCACTGGGAGGGAGAGGGGCATGGTGCTGAAGGTGACAAAGAGGATCTCCTGCCAGCGTGTTTGCACTGCACTGGCCTCCTGATAATTACAGGGTGTGTCGCCCTCTTTTCTTTCCAAACTGCTCCACCCTCCTACAGCTCCTCTCTCTCTGTGTGCTATACTGTATATTTCCTTGAGGTGGCCGTGACCAGCATTACAGATGCGGCCACAAAGTTGTGACCCAATCCCCTCCTATCTATTGATTTCCCTGTATCCCATGTTTTCTCAAAGGAGCTCAGGGTGGCACACACAATTCTCTCCCTCTCCATTTGATCCTCACAACAACCCTGAGAAGCAGGTTAGGCTGGGAAGCAAGGACTGGCATCCAAGGTCACTCCCAGTGAATTTCATGGCCGACAAGTGGGGATCTGAACCCCAGCCTCCCCCAAACCCTAGTCCAACACTCTAACCATCGCACCACGATTGGCTCCCTTCCCTCCATGTTCTTGGGATTTCCTCAGCCATGGCTCCATTCTTCCTGCCTGTGTGTCTTTCTCACATGCACACAGACTCAGGCTACTACCAGCATCCTCCTGCTCATCCTTCCATTGCTCCAGCCTCCCTCCACGACTTTTGTCTCCTGTCCTCCTCTTGGACACCAGCCTTCCTGCTGATCCACTCCTTTTCTCCTCCTGCCTCCACCTCCCTCTCTCTCTCCCCCTGCGATCCCTCAGTAAGACCGTTTCTCTTCCCCCTAATTCCCGGCTTTCCCTTTCTCTCTCTCTCTCTTTCGCCTGGGCAGGTCTCTCGGCTTCCGCTTCGCTGGTGTCCCTGGCCTGGACGCTGGCTTCTTACCAAAAGGTGCTGAGGGACTCCCGGGAAGACAAGATGCCCATGTCCTACAAGGGGGCGGTGACGCAAATCCTCTGGCACCTCTTCACCATCGCCGCCCGGGCCATCGCCTTCGCCCTCTTCGCCTCTGTGTTCCACCTCTACTTTGGGATCTTCATCGTCACCCACTGGTGCATCATGACCTTTTGGATCATCCAAGGCGAGACGGATTTCTGCATGTCCAAGTGGGAGGAGATCATCTACAACATGGTGGTGGGCATCATCTACATCTTCTGCTGGTTCAACGTCAAGGAAGGCCGCAGCCGCTGCCGCATGTCCATCTACTACGTCATCATCCTGTCGGAGAACGCCGCTATGACGGGCCTCTGGTACTGGTTCAGGGACCAAGGCGGGGTCTCTGAGTCCAACGCCTTAATTGTTGTCTGCGTGGTCACCTCCAGCTTCGCCTTAGGGGTCTTCTTCATGTTCATCTACTACTGCCTCTTGCATCCCAACGGAACCATTTTCGGGCCGCGCGGCGGGGGCTGCATGTGCGGCGAGGAGCCCACCGCGGTTCCTTGCGGGGCGGGCCCCCCGGCCGACGTCATCACCAGCCCCCCGCGCTCCTTGCCGAGGACTACAGGGGCCGAGAGGGAGGGCGTGCCGGGGGACAGAGACAGCTGCGTGCCGGTCTTCCAGGTGAGGCCCAGCGTGCCCCCCACCCCCGTCGCCCGGGCCCCACGGACAGAGGGGCCCGTCATCCGCATCGACTTGCCCCGCAAGAAATACCCCGCCTGGGACGCCCACTTCATCGACAGGCGCCTCCGAAAGACCATCCTGGCATTGGAGTACACCTCGCCGGCTACTCCGCGCTTGCAGTACCGCACCGTGGGGGTTTCACAGGAGCTGCTGGAGTATGAGACCACGGTGTAAAGCGGAGTCCCCCCCCCTCCCACAGGGGCCTGGAGCCACGCTGCAGGGGCCCTTCCCGACCCCGAGGGCCACGCCTGGCTCCTCAGCAGCCAGAGCGAGCTGGCCTTGTGGTCCTCTCCCCGCCATCTTTAGGGCGAGGCAACGGAGGCCCAGAAAGCAGCATCTTGACCCCCAGTGTCTCGTTAACGATTTTGATTTGGTCTTTCTTTCTCACCTCCCACAACTTACACACACACACACAGCACTGACGACTCCTGGTCCCCCAACTCCTCCTTAGACAGGGGTGAGCTTTATCGAGGCCAATTGGTGCTATCTCTCCTCCGCAGGCTCGCTGCCTGGCCATAAGGTTGCTTCTCACACACACACACACACCCCATCCCTCAGGCGGGGTGTGCTGTTTCTCCTCCTGCTTTGAATGGGGGGGGGATGCCAGCCACCCCCTTGATACGCCCCTGTGAAGGAGGCCCTGCGGTCTCTCCCAAAATACCTCACCTGTTCACCTGAGCCCAGCTAGCTAAGGCCTCTCGAGTCCGTGGATTATTTGCTGACCTCTGGTCGTTGGGCAATGGGGGGAATAGGCTGCCTGAGGGTGGTTGGGCAGTGATGATGGAGTCAAAGTTAACCTGTGGGCAGGTGGCAGCGTTGATTCTGGGGACACTAAGGGGTGCTGGAGAGTCAAAAGATGGCTTCTGGGGGGGGGGAGATGGGAGGGGGTGGCTCCTAGGGGCTGGGAATGGGCCTTCAGGGGCTGTGTGATATACCTGCTGGCATCTGTGTGGGTTTGATGTGAGGGTCCGGGGCTGCCTTCCCCTCCCTGGTGCCCTCCAGCAGCTTTGTACTACAACTCCCATCAGCCCCAGCCTGATGGGAGTTGTAGTCCAAAACATCTGGAGGGCACCAGGGAAGGGAAGGCTGGTCTAGGGCACATTGGTGCATTCCCACCCCCTTCCGTAAGCTGAAATGAGAGCAGATTTAGCCCTCGAAAACATGACTGCCCGTCTCGTTCCCCATCCATCTCCATTGGGTGTCTGTTTTCTCGCGACACACGTCCCCTCATTTAAATATATGTAGATTTGGCATTGACAAGGAGGGCTTCCAGAATGAATGGGTCTTCTTCCAAGCCCTGCGGGCGTAAAAGGCAGGGCACGCACCGTTAATACGCCAAGCCAAGGAGCCGGTCTCTCTAAGGACATGTTACACATTGCAGTCCTATCTTGGTTTCTATACCTCCTTTTAGCTTCCCCCCCCCCTCCCCAAAGGTTCCTGGGGGTCGTAGTCGGGTCATGGTCACCGACAGTGTTCTGTTAAAGAGAGCTTCACCCTCTCGGAACTACAGTTCCCAGGGTTCCTTGGGGAGAGGGGGCGTGGCCATTGCACCACTTTAGTCTGTAGTGTAGATATATGCCTTAAAGGAGGTGCTGTGAGTGTTCTAGCCAGGATCAAATGGGCCGTCGTCTGTCCATCCCGTCCCCCGTCCCCCCGCTCAGCCCGGCTTCCCAGATGATGTATTTTTTTCCCCAACACCCCAACAAAAAGCTCTGTTCAGGCCGATCGTAGCAGAGTTGGCCCCACGGGATGAGCGACCCAGAGGTGAATGCAGTGGGTGGCTATTTGACTCCATAACGCTATCAGTATACATTGGTGCTTTTTTGGAGTGACATGTAGAAAAGAAGAAGCATCTATCTGTCATGGGTGCTTTAGCTGGGACTCCTGCATTGCAGGGGGTTGGACTAGATGACCCACGGGGGTCCCTTCCAACACAACCGTTTCGTGATTCCAAGGGAAAGCTAGCAGCCGGATGGTTACAGAATAATGTGCAAGACTGGATGGTAAGCAAATAATGACACAAAGAGTCCCACTGGCCCATCTAGTCCAGCGTCCTGTTCTCAAAGCAGCCAACTAGATGCCCCAATGGGAAACTGGCAAGCAGGATTTGAACACAAGACCCCTCTCCCCTCCTGTGGTTTCCAGCAACTGGTATGCAGAAGCATTGCGGCCTCCAACTGTGGAGTCAGAGCAGAGTCATCATGTTTACCCATTCCTGTCAATGTTTACCACCTCTATCCTGATAAAAGAGTTCTGTATTCCTGCAACATGCTGGTTGGCCTAGTAAACCAACTGCCCTAATGAAGATTTGATTGTAGGCTGCTCAGGGCAGGGGACTGTCTCTTCTGCCTGTTCCAAACATCCAACAATGTGCGTGGAGGGAGGGGAGGCAACAGGGGGAAGAGGGGAGGGGGAATAACAAAATAGCAAATTGTGATGGTTCCCACATACTTAAGTTTCATATTAAAGTGGTGGGTGTGAGGCTTTTTTGGGGGGGGAGCAGAGGTTTAAATTTAAAATGTGGTGTGAGTCCTAATACTCATGCCTGCCCCCAAACCCGGACATACAGTGCAAATAAAGTGATCCCTTTTATTTGACTAAATTTCAACGCAGTCCTCAACATGGCCATTCAGCAGTCTGACCCACTGAGAGCTGTAGCCTCAGTCCGCAATCCTGAACAGCAAGGATGGAGAACCTTTGCCCCCCCATATGCTGTTGAACTATAAACTCCCATCAACCCCAGCTGGCGTGGCCAATGTCCAGGGCGATGGGATTTATAGTTCAACAACATCTGGAGGGCCAAAGCTTCTCCTCACCTGCAATGCATACTTTACTGGGAGCGAGCCCTATTGAACCCAGTAAATATGTCAAGGATGGTTCCAAATACAGCATTCTTTGTCAAGTGTACATACAGTGTTACCTCAGGTTACAAACGCTTCAGGTTACAGACTCCGCTAACCTGGAAGTAGTACCTCGGGTTAAGAACTTTACTTCAGGATGAGAACAGAAACCGTGTGGCGGCAGCAGGAGGCCCCATTGGCCAAAGTGGTACCTCAGGTTAAGAACAGTTTCGGGTTAAGAATGGACCTTCAGAACAGACTAAGTTCTTAACCAGAGGTACCACTGTATTTGACAGCAGAAAAATAAAAACTAAAACTAGATGAAAGGACATGGCCAGACTGATATGAACCTCAGCAGGGTGTGGGAAAAGAATAAGAGATCTTAAAAGGAACTGATTTGATTGCGAAGTGCTAACCTTGCCCTTTGGGTTCCTATTGGACCTGTGTCATCCTTGGCACAGGCCACATACATGACTAAGCACCCTTAGGTCTAGGCAGTGATGGGATGGCCTCCTTATGAGGAACGGCTTAGGGAGCTGGGTATGTTTCGTCTGGAGAAGAGAAGGTTAAGGGGTGATATGATAGCCATGTTCAAATATATAAAAGGATGTCATCTAGAGGAGGGAGAAAGGTTGTTTTCTGCTGCTCCAGAGAAGCAGACACAGGGCAATGGATTCAAACTACAAGAAAGAAGATTCCACCTAAACATTAGGAAGAACTTCCTGACAGTAAGAGCTGTTGGACAGTGGAATTTGCTGCCAAGGAGTTTGGTGGAGTCTCCTTCTTTGGAGGTCTTTAAGCGGAGGCTTGACAGCCACCTGTCAGGAATGCTTTGATGGTGTTTCGTGCTTGGCAGGGGGTTGGACTGGATGGCCCTTGTGGTCTCTTCCAACTCTAGGATTCTGTGATTCCCTGTATCAGAGCATCATTTAAATTGTCCACGCACATGTCAAGAATGAAGTGATATCCACGACTTGTCTAGCATTGGCAGCCGCGGGGGAAGGAAGAATGTGGAAGGAGTGGCTGTGCTTTTTGGTCAGTAGAAAAGGTGACTTGGATTATAAGGGTGGGAGGAGCAGGGGGGAGCTACTGGTATTTTGGCAGGGGCGGGGATGGGGCCTGTCAGCTGGGGGGGCAGTGATGTTACTGATGACGGGTAAAAGATGGAAAGGGGGGCACATTCTGGTTTATTGAGTTGAAAATATTCTGTGCTGCCTTTTTTTTTTGCTGTTGAGGCTTTGGAGGGTGAGAGGGATATTTTTAGAAACTTTCCATCAGTCCTACTGCTGACAAAAGCTCCCACCCAAAATAGTAAGAGGTGTGTGCAAAATTGTGGGTGGGACCCTTATTTGCTGGGTGTGGGATTTGAGTGTCCAGCCCATTTGATTTTGACTCTAAAGCTTTCCTTAACTGGATTAGAAAATTAGTCTCCAGCTCTAACTGAGCCTTGTAGATTCAGTGCTCACACATCCATGTTTCTGTGATGAAGTGACTTGACTTTTGTGGTGTGGCTAGATTATGTAAATAGGAACCATTGGTTCTGATGGGGATATGGAGAGCACTTGAAACCATTCAGCCCCTGAGATGCCGCCAGCCATTGCGCAGCCGTTTCCGAGTTTATCTCTGGCTTCCATAAGGGCTAGAAACTTGTTTTGGAGAGCTGACATCCTAGGGCCTACATTAAATTCTGCACTGCCGTGGTTCAGGCGCATGGAATGCACATGACCCTGCCTTTAACTGTGCAACGTCGAAGGGCAGTTACACAGCAGTTGCTTAGAGTCCCCTGGTGCTACATTTACTGCAAAAAATATCTGCACCTGCTAGGGCAGGGACAGGAGGAAGAGAAAAGCGAAGAGGATTTGTTGCAGAGAGGGGAGAGGTCCCTGGCCCCACCTCAAACTTCCCTACAAGAACGACTGCTGTGCAAAAGGCCCGGATCCGATCTGCTTCCATTTCCCACCTTGTTTCACCAGCTCAGCTGAAAACAGTTGCCCATCGCTTTGCTTCCGCAAAACTATCTACCTCAGGCTGTGATTAGCAGTGTCCATTGAAACACCCACTACCAGCAGCAGCAGGGAGGGCCCTTAGGAGGGAGGAGAGGGGGGGCTTCCCTGCATTCTCCCTCCCCTGAACAGCCTGTGCCACCCTGCCATCTTCCCATGCACAGCTCGGACGGGGCAATTAGCAAAGCATTCCCAGCTTCTGTGGCAGGTCGGAACCCATGCCATCTGATTCCTGCAGACTGCAGCTGTGGCCCCCAACGCCTGCCAAGGCGCCGAGACGAAAGGGGGCCGTTTGAAAGGAACAGTTTTGTCCCTGTTGCTGTACTCTTTGAGTCTCGGCCATCAGGGATAGCCTTCCATGCCACTAGGGCTATTTCGAGACTGGGAAAGGATCTGAAAGGCTGGCTCTAAAATCCAGCATCAGCAGCAGTGTGGAAACAGAACGGAGGGCAAACGGGTGGTGTGATTGTGGAATAACCTGTGTTGTAACGTTATCCCCAGGCTTGTGTTTTCCCCTCTTCTGCATGAGGCAAGCAAGACGCCTTTATGGCTACTAGCCAGGAGGGCTAGGGGCTCTGCCTCCACAGTTAGCAGCAGCAATGCTTCTGAATACCAGTTGCTGGAAACCCCAGGAGGGGAGAGGGCTCTTGTGTTCGAATCCTGCTTGCTGGTTTCCCATAAGAGGCAACTGTTCAGCCACTGTGAGAACAGGATCTTGGACTAGGATGGGCCATTGGCCTGATCCAGCAGACTCTTCTCGTGTTCTCTGAAGCTGTAGGCGGTGGTGTGTTGCTTTTCGGCTTAGCAAAATAAGCGGTGCTGCAAGGGATATGGGAGCCCCTGGTTTTTTTTTATTACGAAGCGGCAAAATGCGCATTGACACGAGGGAAGGGTGGGGGTGAAGGCATTAAAGGCCCGTGATCTGCTCTCCCGTCTCTGCGAATGTATCCTAATTTATTCTCAAAGCAGCCAAACTGGATTAGGACGACAGCAGCGGGGGAGAGGTTGAAATAGAGAAGTGAGTTGAAAATGGAGAAGTGGAGGGGTGCCGGGGGGGGGGGGCGGGAGCCGCAGTGGGACGCCTGGAGGCTCAGGGGCGCTGGCCAGACCATGCCAGGCGCATGTGCTGGTCCTGATGGAAGATCCAGTCCTCCTCTGGGCCCTGGGCTTTTCGTGCCTGCCTGACTTGCGCTGGCACCTCTAGTCCACTTGATGTAAACCACTTAGGAGATTACTCAGCAAAGCTAGGCACAGTAAAGGCTAAGGCTGAGGCAGGTTCTTACCTTCCAAGAAAGGATACAGGCCCCCTAGCTGAGATGCAGAACTCTTGCTTTTCATGCAGGAAGCCCCCAGTTCAGTCTCCGGCAGCATTGCCAGGTAGGTCTGGGAAAGTCCTCAGGATGAAACCCTGCAGAGCCGCTGCCAGCCCAGCACTGAGCTGGATGGACCAATGGTCTGGTTCAACAGAAGGCAGCTTCCCATCTCACTGAGTTCCATGGTGCCATTTGGCAGCGTCCGGGGGGGGGAGGGCTCACCCAGCTGGAGGTTTGCGATGGGGCCGCTGGCTTCCTTGCCACCACGGAATCATAGAATGGTCGAGTTGGAAGGGGCCCCCCCAAGAGCCATCTAGTCCAACCCCCTGCAATGTAGGAATCGCAGAGCAAGGATCCCTGACAGATGCCCACCTGACCACTGCTTTGACTCTTCCAGCGTGGGAGAGTTCACTTCCGTCCATGCGAGTGGGACACCACCAAGTAGATGTGGGTATTTAAAAATAACAGAACTGGTTGTAAAAGGGCTTACAGTTTTAACCGAGGTGTGGAGGAAACCAACTGTTGGATGGGGCTGACGTGAGCTGTAGGGCAAAACATCTGGAGGGCGCCAGGTTGGCGAAGGAGCTTGCTCAGTCTGTGTTTGGCAGCTTGGTGATGGTTTCATTGGCAGCTGCCATTGCTGTGCTCCAGACGTCCACTAGATATCTTAGAACTTCTGGGTGCAGCCCACACGTGAACCAACTTCACCTGGTTCTGTCTGAAGAAGGAAGGCTAAAGTCATTGGCTTATCCTCTTGTGTGTGTTAAGGGCGGGGGGGGGGAGGCTGCTTGTGGTTACACAGTTATCGGGAAAGGGATTTGGCATGGGATCCAGGGAGCTCACCAACGCTTCGTCCAAGGGCTGAAAATGAGGTCTAGAGCAGTGTTTTTCAACCTTTTTTGGGCAAAGGCACACTTGTTTCATGAAAAAAATCACAAGGCACACCACCATTAGAAAATGTTAAAAAATTTAACTCTGTGCCTATATTGACTATATATAAAGTAATTTTTGAATTTTTCCCACGGCACACCAGGCAACATCTCGCGGCACACTAGTGTGCCGCGGAACAGTGGTTGAAAAACACTGGTCTAGAGCATGGCTCTGAATCGGATCACAGCTGCCTGCCTGCACCTTCCTCGGCAGGTGAGCTTGATTTCGCTCCCTAGGAACCGAGACTCTATTGGGAAAGCAAGAAGGAAGCAATATCAGGCCATGTAGTCATAAAGGCAAATGGGACCTGCAGTATGGGGTGGTCCCATTCACTGTGCCAGCCAGCCAGCTGTGCCCTCCTGCACATGACTCCATTCCATTCCTTTTCCCTCCTGGTTTTCTGTCCCTCCACCCCACCTGCAAGTGTCATCAGTGAGCACACTGTTTTCGGAGGTTCCTCCACTCCCCCACATTATTTCTCTGCCCCCACATTATTTTTTGTACCTTAGCATCCCTCTGAAGCTGCTGGTTCCTGCTGTTCGTATCCTGTTGATCCAAAGAGGTGCCTAAAAGGCCATCTGGCAGCATCTATGAGAAACGCTTCCTCTGCGAGGCTGGTGCGACCCCATCATTGTCTCCTGCCCTGGTGAATTGGACCAGCTCTTGGTGGTCTGTTCTTTTGCCTGCAGGTCTTTTGCCTGAGATGTGCAGTTGTTGGTCTGAGGTCTTGCCACGGGTCCAATTCGAAAGGGCAGGATTCTGCACTCTTTCTGAGGAGGGGAAGTAGCTCAGCTGCAGAGCATCTGCACTGCATGCAGAAGGTCTCTGAGTCAGGCCCCATTGGCATCCCTATGTGGGGCAGGGAGAGAGTCCTCCTGGAGTGCCATTGCTGACAGTACTTAGCTAGAAAGACCATCATTCCAATTTAGTTTAAGGCAACTTCCTGTGTTCCTGGAGTTTCAGTTTCTGTCTGCAGGCTTACGGTTGAAAAGACATGACACAAAAGGGAAAAGGAACAGGGAGGGAAGAGGAAAAATGGCAAACTCGGGCACCAATCCTTTAAGTAAATAGTAGCCCTTCTAAGATGCTTATGTAGCCAAGCTGGTTCTTAAAATGCAGCAGATGTAACGTCTCCGCAATGCTACTTGTTCTGTTGAGGGGGTGGTTTTGGATGGGCAAATAATCACCGCCTTCATCCCCCCCACCACCAGAAATTCAGGAGGGCTGAAGTGGAAAGAGCAAACCAAGGCAGCTTTAGGTATCTGGTGCTACTCGCCCTTGTCACCCAAACCAAAGGCACCATTTCCCCTGGTGACACATCTCTTGGGTGCCCAGCTGCCCCCCTCCCCACGATGGTTATGGGTTTTGAGAGGGACTGAAGTTTCTGCTTGCCGGGCCTTTCTGGGATGGGGAACACGAAGGACTGGACAGTCCTGAGCATGAGTGTGTGCATGTTTTGCTCCCTCTCCTTGTGGGGAAAACGGCACGATTAGCAATGACTTTGAAACGACCTTCTGTGGGTCTTTCAGAAGGGCTGGGTGAGAGCTGAGCAAAGCCATTGTTTTAAGATGCACAGCATCTCTGCAGCATCCTCTACATGGGGAGCTCTTGCTGGGGAAGGGGGAGATCCTGCTGGCAAAAGGAGGTGGGGGTCTACTCTCTATGCACTCTCGCCACGGTCTTCTCAGCCTCTGGGCTGCGAGCTCTCTCAACCTTTGCAATAATCTCAGAGTAGATCCCAAGCAGATACTCCTGCAGCCGGCCAGCGTCTCCTCCCCCCTGGTGATGTGTACAGGTGTGTGAGTTTGGTGTGGGTGCCAGCACATGTCTCTACATGCAAAAGGCGGTGATGGAAGGGAGATTAAAAGGAGAAGACAATAGCATTCCCCCTCTCTCCCCAGGCTGAGGGGGTCTGCTTCCATACTGAGTCTCTGTAGCTCTGCCATACCTGGGACAGGTGTGTGTTGTGGGGGGGGGGAGGGAGATCTGCAGATGGACTGGAGAAACCCAGCCGGATGGGCGGGTTATAAATAATAAAATTATTATTGCCATGTTGGAACATCCATCTGAGATTACGGGATGCAGCTGGGGAATCGGTGCGGATCATGGGTGGCCAAGGAGCTTCGGAGAGAAAGAGAGAAACAACTCCCATCATTCGCAACTTTTTTCCGTTACTGTTTTCGGTGTTTCATGGAAGTTGAAAATAGGGCTGACTCATTTAACTAAATGGAGAATGAAACCTTTGAAAAATGTATGCTTTGCTGTTACCTGGATCCTAAACGAGGGGTGCCGCGAGCCCCACAAGAGGGAGAACGGGGGACCCATTCTCCAGGGTGCATTGTATCCATGAGGAAATCTATTTCAAAAACCAAACCTTGTTTTGCTTCGCTCTTAAGCCTTTTCTCCCCAGTTAAAGGCCACCATGCAACCCAGAAACAAGGATTTCTGGCCCAGGTTGAAGGGCCACGTGCCGAATTTTGAACCTGGGTGGGTGCCTCCGTATAGATTTAGGTCTCACTGGGATGGTGGTGCGTGTGGAAGGGGGAAGGAGAGTGGCGTTGCTTTTTAAGAGAAACACTGGTTTGGGGTGAGGGGCAAGGCAGGTGTGCCTTCAGAGGTGCTACACACACACACACACACTTTTCAAAACGAGGATGCTGAACTCCTGGCTTGCACCGGTGCAAATTAGAAGCAGGACTGCCAGAGGAAAGGGAGGACAAGGCCACTCTGTGGCTGTGATGTTCTGCTATAAGAGTCATTCAGTATCTTCTATGGAGTTATGATGCTCAAGGAAAACCTGTTTTAGAATCCAGAGCCCTGTTTTGGCTTTTTTGGTGGGGCCATTCTGATCTATGCTAGGCCAAGAAACTGGCTGACTTGAGCCAGCCGCTGACCATGGAGGAGGTGCGGAGGACCCCACATGGACACATTCTCCCCCTCCCCATCCATGCCTCCCTTCCCTTCTCCCTCCGCCCTCCTGGGATCTGTTCCTCTCCACCACGTTCTGTACATACATCAAATGCCTCCATCTTCTCTTGACTCTCCCACGCAGACACATGCCGGTGGGCGGGAGGAGCCGAGGATCTGTACTGAGACTCTTTTGTATACCACAAACTTTTTGTATATTTTTAATTCTGCTGCAACATGATATTAAAATTCATTTCAATAAAGCCTGCCTTGGTGAGGCTCTTTCTTCTCCCTCCTGCTGCTTTCTCTTCTCCTCTGCAGGCCACCTACGCTTCTCATTGCCGTTGGGGAATGGCTTGCGAAACATAGCGTGCAATTGACTTGTGGAACTCATTGACACAGGATATGATGAGGATCACACGCTTAGATGGTTTAAAAACAGATCAGACTTGGGGGGGGGGGCCTCTGGACAACCTCTTTATTGACCATTCACCCAGATTTATTTGCAGAAAACCTGCAGGGAGATTATACTCTACCCAGTCTTTATTGAGCATTTATTCTGATTTGTTTGTGGGGAGGTCATACTACAATGAGCATTTCTCCTGGTGTTTCTCTTCTTCTTGATCATTCATTCATCCCACACTATTCAGTGCATCTTGGCATTGCTTTCCTAACTCCAAAAGGCCCAGTGTATCTGAAGAAGTGTGCATGCACACGAAAGTTCATACCAATAACAAACATAGTTGGTCTCTAATGTGCTACTGGAATGATTTTTTTAAAAAATTATTTTGAATTTCTTTCATTATTATTTTTTGACTACGGCAGAACAACACAGCTACCTACCTGTGAAGAGAATGCAAGAGGGAGTACATCAAAACATAAGAGCGTGCTGGATCAGGCCAATGGCCCATCCAGTCCAGCTTTCTGTTCTCACAGGGGCCAGCCAGACACCTGTAGGAAACCTGCAAGCAGGATCCGAGCACAAGAGCTCTCTCTCCTTCTGGGCTTTCCAGCAACTGGCATTCAGAAGCATTGACTGTGGAGGCAGGGCAGAGCCAACATGACTAGCAGCCTTCGAAAGCCCTCTCTCCCTCCTCCTTTGCAATTGAGTTTTATAGTTTTTAAGTATGTACTGCATGAAAAGGGAGTATGCAGCTAGGCAGATTTGCCTTGGGTTTTCCTTTGGGGGGAGGGATTTCCCCATTTTTGGGGAAATCCAAAGTCACTAGACAAAAAATGTGAGATTGGTTCTGGCTGAGGGCAACGTCAATGAGAATGATGCCCAGAAAACTTGGAATCAAATCACCTCTGCAACTTATGGTTAAGCCCAGTTTGGACAAGTCCCTCTGACTGCCAGCTGCTGGAAACTCTCTTGCCTTTACGTCCTGCTTGTGGGAAGTGATGTGCTCTTTAAACAGTCATGGCTTCCCCCAGAGAATTCTGGGAGCTGTAGTTTGTTAAGGGCACTGAGGGTGGTTAGGAGACCTACAATTCCCAGAATTCCCTGTGAAGAGGGCTTGATTGTTAAACCACTCTGGGAATGGTAGCACCCGGCAGGGAACAGGAGGGGCCCTAATCACTCTGGGATGCGGGTGGCGCTGTGGTCTAAACCACAGAGCCTAGGGCTTGCCAATCAGAAGGTCGTCGGTTCGAATCCCCGCAACAGGGTGAGCTCCCGTTGCTCAGTCCCAGCTCCTGCCCACCTAGCAGTTTGAAAGCACATCAAAGTGCAAGTAGATAAATAGGTACCGCTCTGGTGGGAAGGTAAATGGCATTTCCGTGCGCTGCTCTGGTTCGCTGGCCACATGACCTGGAAGCTGTCTGTGGACAAACGCCGACCCCCTCAGCCTATAGAGCAAGATGAGCGCGCAACCCCAGAGTCGTCCACGACTGGACTTAACCGTCAGTGGTACCTTTACCTTTACCCTTCATCACTCTTTAACACCTTTAACAAACTACAGCTCCGGGAATGCTTTGGGGTAGCCGCGGCTGTTCACAGTGGTATCATGCTACTTTAAATGCATGGTGTGGCTTCAGCCGGAGCCGACAGGGCTGTTTTTATGGTCTTCCTTCTTAGGGGTCATTTGCAAGGTCACAGGCCTTTATTCCAGATTAATGCAAAGATCAGATGCCTGCGACGCAGGAGAGGTCTCTTGGTGGCTACTAGCCATGATTATGCTTGTCATCTGACCGGCTCTTGGCTGGCACACCGGCATTTCTCATGTCCAGGCTTCCTGCCATTTCACGCAATTAAAGAGAGAGAGAGAGCTAAGTTACCAGCTGCGTTCGGAGCTGTTGCCATTTCTGGACAAAGGGACAGCGCCGATCTGTTGCAGGAGAGGAGAGGAGGTGCCGACTTCCAACACTTCTCCCCGCGGCAGAGAAAAATAAAATCATCTGTTGTTGTAGGGTGGGGAGGCGAGGGCTCAGTGCCTTCTTCTCGCATTCTGCCTCAGCGCTGTGAAAGAAGTCCCTGAATGAAATCCGAACGCTCTCTTCACATTGTCACAGCGCTGGCTCCTTAGGCAGGCAGGGGGAACAGAGTAGGGCCGTAGCTCGGGAGGAAAGGGTTTGCATGCAGAACACCTCCTCCCTGCGCCCGTGTTCCCTTCCTGGTACTGCTGCTTAAAAAAAGAGTTCAGGTAAGAAGGCAGGGAGCCATTGCCAGCCGTTGTGGACAGCACACCAAGCTCGTTTTGGTTTGGGATCTTCATGTCGCTGCCTTCCCACCACACACCAGTGCTGTCAAGTATCCCGTTTTCCCCGGGATTCTCCCTTATTTCAAGCAGTTTCCCGCTGCTCTCTCTTATTTTTTTATTTCCCTTAAATTTCCCGTTTTTAATGGAAGCAGCTCCTCCCCTGCTGGCCAGGGACTGGGTGGGAAGACCTCGCCTACTTGGAGAGAAAAGCCTCAGCCCTCAAAGCAAGTGGGAGCCGTTTCCCGTGCTTACAGGGGGGTGTATTCCTCCCCCTGCATCAGCCCCTGTCCGTTGCCGCTGAGCCCCTCAGCCGGCCAATAGGGTTAGCTGGCGGGCGGAGCCTGGCTACCTTTGAGCAGCTGCTGCTTCCTGTCCTGTTTTGATGGGATCAGACAAGAAGACGATGGGGCTCCATCGCGCGGAGCACATGGCTGCCCTCCTCTTTGCTGGCTGCCCTCCTCTTTGCTCCGCTCCGAGCCCGCTTGGAGTTTACATTGCTGCTCCGCCCACTTTTGCTTCTGGCTCCGCCCACCACTGACACGTGACTGTCCCCGGGATAGGTGAGACTGCTGATCCCTTATTTTCAAATCCGAAACTTGACAGCTATGCCACACACATGAAATAAAGGTGTGCAAGGCAGCTTAAAAGGTAAAGGTAATGGGACCCCTGACCATTAGGTCCAGTCGCGGACGACTCTGGGGTTGCGGCGCTCATCTCGCGTTACTGGCCAAGGGAGCCGGCGTACAGCTTCCGGGTCATGTGGCCAGTATGACTAAGCCGCTTCTGGCAAACCAGAGCAGCGCACAGAAACGCCGTTTACCTTCCCGCTGGAGTGGGACCTATTTATCTACTTGCACTTTGATGTGCTTTCGAACTGCTAGGTTGGCAGGAGCAGGGACCGAGCAACGAGAGCTCACCCCGTCGCGGGGATTCGAACCACCGTCCTCCTGATTGGCAAGCCCTAGGCTCTGTGGTTTAACCCACAGCACCACCCGCATCCTGCAAGGCATCTTATAATGAATCAAATCACAACAAGGGAAATAAAGGGAGATTAGGCATAGCTTAGTGCGGCATTCGCCAACCTGGTGCCCTCCAGCTGTTCTGGACTACAGTCCCCATCAGCCCCAGCCAGCAGAGTGGATTTCCATGTACCTCCCACACCCGGGAGGTTCCATTCTTCCTGACTTTTGCATTGCAGAAGGGTTGGACTAGATGACCCTGAGAACCCTTTCCAACTCTACAGTTCTATGACTCTACAAATTGACCGGTGTTCTGATCCCACTGGAAAACACTTGCCTTTCTTGTTTCCGGGCTCGTCCTCACTTCCACCCATCCCATACCTAGAAAGCACGGGTCCAAGCAGTTTTGCTTTCTCCCAGAAAGCCCATTCTTTAGCACTAAATCAGAGCAAATGTCAATCCAGATAAAACCTAGTTGGCATTTGCTGTGATTCAGCAGTAAACAATGAGTTTTCCCTGGGGGAAAGTGCCAGGGCAAGAGGAAATGTAGATGAACCCAGAATCTTGACCCTGCCTTGTTAGTCCACCCTCGACCCCACCCCACCCCACTGAGGTTTTGGAACAGAGGTTGGGTTGCCACCTAGCAGGGATTCTTTAGCTGTGGTTCCTGCATTGCTGAGGGTTGGACTGGATGACCTTTGGGGGTACCTCTCAATTCTACACTTCGCTCATCCTCCGACATCCAAGAGCCCCTCCGAGCCCCTTGCTGTTCCACAGCAGCTCCATCTGCTTATCAATCCCAGGAGGGGCAGGAACTTGGCAATTTGACATCAGGGCCGGTCGCTTGGTGGAGTTTCCGACACAGGATGGAGGAAACAAAGGATGGCTGGCGTAAAGGAAAAGCCGCCTTCCTGGGGCAGGAGCAGACCGAGGACGAGGCATGGAGCACGAAGCAAAGAAAGGCAAGAAGGTGAGTGCAGGGGGGAGGGCAAACGCCGTATGGGGGTGCTTTTCTGTGAGTGGGTGTTGGGTGCTTTATGGGGTGAGGGGACGACACATCAGTTTCCACCTCCAACCTGACCTGATGAGGCAGGCTGAGTTGTTTCTCTGGGTGCAAAACAGATCCTTGGATCTCTTAAGGGAGCCTGCAGCAGCCAAGTGTATAGCCCAGGTGTTTCAGACTACAACTCCCATGTGTAAAAGGTAAAGGGGTAAAGGGACCCCTGACCATTAGGTCCAGATGTGTCCGACTCTGGGGTTGCGGCGCTCATCTCGCGTTACTGGCCAAGGGAGCCGGCGTACAGCTTCTGGGTCATGTGGCCAGCATGACTAAGCCGCTTCTGGCGAACCAGAGCAGCGCACGGAAACGCCATTTACCTTCCCGCCGGAGTGGTACCTATTTATCTACTTGCACTTTGATGTGCTTTCGAACTGCTAGGTGGGCAGGAGCTGGGACTGAGCAACGGGAGCTCACCCCTTTGCGGGGATTCGAACCGCTGACCTTCTGATCAGCAAGCCCTAGGCTCAGTGGTTTAACCCACAGCGCCACCCTTCAACCCCATGTAATCACAGCTAAAGACTCCCTCACAGTTGCCCCCCCCAACCTCTGTTTAAAAATCTCCAGTTTAAAGGAGAGTTAAGTCTGCTCTGCTGCTGAACAGTTCTTTCCATCAGAAAGGTCTTGCTAAGGTTTGATCCGAATCTCCTTTCTTGTAACTTGAAGTCATTAGTTCGGGTGCCCCCCTGTGGACCAGGAGAAAGCTAGTTTGCTCCATCTTCCGTGTGACAGCCCTTCAGATACTTAAAGATGGTTATCCTGTCTCTTCTCAGTCTCCTCTTTTCCAGGCTAAACATACCCAACTCCCTCAACCGTTCCTCATAATCAATCAATTTATTTATTGCATTAGCCAGATGGCCATAGCACATAGTAAAAGACCAGGCAGTGGCCTGGCGCGATTATACAAGGAATACTACAGATACAGTTAAAACATTGGATGTAAAATCGTGCTGGATAATACAGATAAAATAGAGAACAACCCCAGCGTCATCCGTGACTGGACCTAATGGTCAGGGGTCCCTTTACCTTTACCTTTTACATGGGGTTGAAAGGAGAGAAAGAGAGAGAGAGAGAGAGAGAGAGAGAGAGAGAGAGAGAGAGAGAGAGATGGGGGTTATGTTCTTTCGTTCTATTGCCTAGTGTTTGTGCAGGTAATACTATGAACTGGGATTCAGACACAGACTGCTTCAGAATCACATGAAAGCTGTTCACGCCTCTTGCTTACCTGGCATCGAGAGTTTCATTTTGTCACTCACCACAATTGAGATGCCTTCAAGGTGAAGGAGCACTGGGATGGGGGTGGGGAATGTACTCTGCACATGATCAGAGGAACTCCCCCAAGACTGAGGCGAACAGGCATTGAACTGGCCCGGCAAGTCCCAGGACTCAGCCCTAGCTCATCTCGAGCCTTGCACAATCTTTTCACGAGAAGCGAATGTTCTTGCAGTTCTTTGGGAATCGAGGAGCGGGAGGCAACGATGTCTTCTCCCCCGTCCTGCCCATATCCTGAGCAGATGGGCCTGGGGGGCATTTCCCCACCCTGTCACGGATCCAGCACCATCCGAAGCCTCTGGGGATACACTTCCCCTCCAGCTGCCCAAGGCGAAGCCCAGCTGGCGGCCTGGGCTCCTGGCCGAGAAAACAGCAGCAGCCGATCCCGAGACCAGCATGTTAAATTGGTTTGCTTGGGCATCACCTATGGGGCAAAGCAAAGGCAGTTTTTGGGTGCCTGAAGCAGGTGTTCTCAATCCCCCCCCCCCGCCGCCTCCTCTCTAACTGTCTAGACTCTAGAGGCCTCCTGATCCGTCATAAGGTTTTCCAGTTCAATCCCCACAGAAACGAACAGGAGTGGCAGAAGATCCCACATCAGTGAGATTTTTGCACGGGAAAATTTCCCCAGGGGTGTGTGTCATCTCTCCAAACCCCCGCAGCTGAAGGATCCATCCACCTCACTTTGTGGCCAGGTGACCTGTTGATGGAGAATTCATCCTGATTTGTTTGCAGGGAGACTGGGTAACACCGGCTGTTTAATGAACATGCATTTGCGATTTCTATCTTAATGCAGTGGTTCCCAAACTTTTTTGAGCTGCCTCCCCCTTGGCTCCATAATTGCTGTGGACCCCTGTGCCCTCCACCCTATAGAAAGCATCAGCCAGAATAGTGGTTTGCATGTCCCGCTAAGAAAGACAATAACACAATGAAATTCAAAGCAGTGACAATTAATTGCACAAAATCCAATTGAAACAATTAAATTCAATTAAATCTGATGATTTCGAAGTCTGATAGTCAATGACCTCTAGTGTCCCCTGCCTCTATGTGTCCCCCACTGCCCCCCAGGAGTCGCTACTACCCCCCTGAGGAAACCACGGGCTCCTTTTAAGGAAAGGGATGGTGCTGTGATGTTTTTTGTGGGAATGTTCTGGGATGCAGGAGAGGATATATTATTTAACTATATCCTATTCCAACTTGCGTTAACAAGTTTCACAATTTAGCAGAGTTACATTCCCCTTTTAAACTTACACAGCGGATGCGTTTGCTCAGGCTCGCTAAAGCCTCTATAATAACTGTCCTGGTATTTCCCCCTTTATTCCCTCCTAAAAGATAAGACACGACACAGTCTTCTATAAAAGTATAAAAAGAGTTTACTTACAAACATCTGTTCACAATAGGATCCCAGAAGGCAGACTTAGCTTAGGAAAAGTTACATACACGTGGAGACTATTCCATAAGGAGATAGTTCCTTTGTCCTCTCTTGGCTGAGCATCTTTGGCTAAGTATGTGATGCTTCCTCGTCGAGTGTAGTCAAAAGAAGAAGGGAGATCGCGGCCAGCCCTATGCCTTTTGTTACCTGCACAGGTGAGGCCACACCCACCTCTAGTCACATGTAGAGGAAGTCTGTCCCAGCCCAGGAGAAACAGGAAGTTCCGACTGGCTGGTCCAGGCATCCCCTTCTATGTCCACTCTAGGGATGTTGTACTTGACTGCTCCCGTGTTTCACATCCCACATTTTTATGATGATCTGATCTGTATGTTTCAATAGATTATAGATATAGATAAATTATATTAAGGTTTAATTGTTGCCTGGGAAGCATGGGGCAAATGGTAAATGTGGATGAGCCCTTAATGTGTGTAACTGGGTGAGATTAGCTGGAAACTAGGCAAAACCTCTGGAGAGAGGAAGGGCCTACCTATTTGCTTTCTGGGAATGTGAGAGGAGGGTCTGTGCGGGGTGACAGAAGCTAGGCTTCCTTGCCCAATGTCATTTCTTCTTCCTTCCTGTTGATTGCTGTAGCAGGAGCAAAGATAAATAATGCAAAATATAGGCAATGATATGCAAATTGCATTCAATTAGGCTGCAGGCTTTTTATTTCCTTGATACAGAACTTAATTTGGCCTTCTGGCAGAGAGCGCGCTCAGAGCCATCTGCATTCATCACGGAGTCTGGACGAAGCCACGGAATCATAGGGTTGGAAGGGACCCCCAAGGGTCATCTAATCCAACCCCCTGCAATGCAGGAATTTCAGCCAAAGCATCCGTGACAGATGGCCATCCAACCTCTGCTTGAAAACCTCCACCACCTTCTGAGTGAATCCGCTCCACAGTCCACGGTCAAACAGCTCCTAGTGTCAGAGAGTTATTCTTAATGTTTAGTCGGAATCTCCTTTCTTGTCATTTGGATCCATTGATTCAACCCTTACCTTCTGCAGCAGCAGAGAACAAGCTTGCACTATTTTCCATGTGATTGCCCGTCAAATATTTGAAGATGGCTATGTCTCCTCTTCTCTAGGCTAACCATACCCAGGTCCTTCAACCGTTCCTCATCAGGCTTGGTTTCCAGACCCTTGATCATCTCGGTCGCCCTCCTCTGCACACCTTCCAGCTTGATCTAAAGACCAGGGTTTCCCAAACTTGGGTCTCCAACTGTTTTGGGACTATAGTTCCCACCACCCCTGACCACTGGTCCTGTTAGCTAGGGATGATGGGAGTTGTAGTCAAACAACAGCTGGAGACCCAAGTTTGGGTAATCCTGGACCAGGCACTAGACTTCTGTTTATGCAGCCTGGGATTGCATCGGTTTCTTTTGCTGCTGCATCGCAGTGTTGGCTCGTGCTTGCAACGAGGGCACCTGCCAGCATCGGGGCCACCTGCAGCCCGTTCTCCATCACCCTCCTGTTGTGACTTCACTGATGGGGCCTCCCCTTCTGCCTGCTTCCCCAACAGGGCTTGGTGTCACCCATCAAGAGGCTAGTCTTCCCAAAGGCAGCCCGAAGGCAGGCCCTCAAGAGCAGCCTCTGCCGCCGCCCTCTTCACTCTGTCCCGCTCTACCCTCCCGACTATCTCATCGACCCTCAGATCCTCCTGCACGACTACGTGGAAAAGGAAGTGAAGGTGAGGGCGCCCAAGGGGTCTGAGTGCGAAACTTGCTGGTGTCAATGCAGCATCTGAGGGCCATGTGACAATATTTTCTGCCGGTGTGGATTTTTGAGCCCGGGTTTTTTTTTCCTTGGTTCCGCATTTGTGAGAATTCAAGCTTTTAGTGTGCTATACTGTTGTTGTATTGATATTGGGTCATAAAACCTTTGACCCAAGTGGTGCTGCTGGCCGGCACTGCAATCAATCACCTTTATGATCGTCTCCGACATCAATGGCGCCCAGGCACACTTCTCGCTGCGCCCTGAGCGTGCTTCAGTAGCAGAGTGAATCGCAGCGACGAGATGGCTTGCTGAGGTCTGCTCCGTGGCGTCTTGAAATAACTTGACAGACGCCAGTGCTACTCAACTAAACTAGGCTTTATTTAGTAGCATATACACAAGTCCTACAGACCCGAGCTGCATGCTTGCAGCAAACAAAGAACTCACATTCAGCAGTAACACAAAGCAAGGCACGCTGAACACAGAGTAAGGCGAAGGGGAAAGTGAAACCAAACCTCCCCTTTTCTAGACAAAGGAAAAGTGCCCGTATTACAGTGGGCAAGGCTCCCAGGATCAGAACGCCTCTTGCATCATTAACTCTAAGATGCCCAGAAAACCTGACACCCCCTCTCGTTCGCAATCCTGGGTAAATACATATATACATTTCATCCAACATTTAACCCATCACAGAAAACTTCGTGTTTCTGGAAACTTAAGGGCTTTGTGAATCCACCGGCAAGATTCATTTCGCTAGGACAATATTTCAGCTTGACCACATTTGTCCTAACGCTCTCATGCACATTTTTGAACCGAATATCCAGATGTTTGGTTCGTGCGTTGAATTGACCGAATTCAGCCAACTTCAGGCATGGCTGGTTATCCTCCCATATGATGATGGGTAGGTAACACTTCTCACACACTTCCTGCACTAGGCACTTGTAGAATTCAAGCTCTCGACAAATTTCTGAAAGAGCACTGAACTCTGCCTCAGTTGACGATAGAGCAATTAAACTCTGCTTTTTGGACCTCCAGCCAATTACAGAACCTCCAAATTTTATCACAATTTCAGAAATTGATTTTCTGTCTGAGCCGCTAGCCCAATCAGCATCAACCCAACATTGAAGCTGAATACCTTATGTTCCTATGCAATTAAAACTTCCAAATCATTTGACAGCCTAAATTACGAAAACATCCCAAAATGACGCAAAGTGTGTTCTGGATCTGCGCAATCTGTCCTCCTCGCCACAGATCCATCCAGATAGACTCCTCTGTTTTCAGTGTGGAACCATCACTTAGGACCATCTCCCAAAGATTGGGTGATATTGAGCTGCAGCGCAATATTATGCTGGGCGGGGGGACATGCTCACCAAGATCTCTGGGCATTGTACCCCCACTTCAGACACCTGCCTATCTATCAACTCTTTCTATTGCTAGTCACTGTTTCGCTTTTATTAAAGCACGGTTCAATGTCTTCCCTTCAAATGTTCTTTTACACAGTTTTTATGGGGGCCAAGTTTCAGTCTTATGTGCTGTGATAACCGCTCAATTGAATCCTTACACCATATAGCGTTTGTCTGCCCCTTGTATTCTGATGCCCGAAAGACTTTACTACTTCCATTAATTCAAAAATCACCGGGGTATTTGGAAGAGACTTACCTTGCTCTTCTGTTGCAAGATACAGACCCAATTGTAACTTTACATATGGCAAAATTTCTGACCTCGGTCCTGACACTTAAGAAACGCAATGGTTTGCTATATACAGCTTGAAAATTTAATTTAACTTTTATCATATTCTACACAGCTGAGTATTTTTTAAGCTATTTTAGTGTTAGTAATTGTAAACCAGTCTGTGATGTTCTGTTTCTGTTTTTGGTTGTTATGTTTATGGACTTAAAGCCGAAATAAAATGAGTTGAGTTGAGGTACCATCACTTAGGAGATCCCTGCCTCAGCCTCGTCCCACTTTATTGTGGCTTCTTATCTCTTTCTCTCCAGTTTTTAGGTCACCTGACTTGGGTAACAACTTCCTTGAACCCCTCCAGCCGCGACGAACTGTTGCAGCTACTGGACACCGCAAGGGTAACCTTCCCAATGTGCTTCAATGCGCTTTGGTGCTGTTCAATTAGCAGTCATATGCTTGGAACGGAAACTGCCTGCTTGGGAGGGCGCAAAGGGATGCAGAGGTGCTGAAGAGACTCACGACAGGTGCCACTAGGGAGAACCACTAGGATGAAGAATTTATGTCCTCATGTCTCGGATGCCAAAATAACGATTATATATATCCCAGGTGCTCCACCCCAGGTGACAAAACATCTTGGGCCAGTCCTTCTAATCCCTTTCTGAAGCTACCTATCTGGTGGTCATCATCAGCACATCATGCGGCAGTGAAGCATGTATGTTTAGGCTCAGAGAGTGTTCTGCCTTTCCCTGTGGTGTGTGGCTTGGCTGACTTGCCTGAGTTATCTCAGTCAATTTCATGGAAGTGTGGAGTTGGGAGGAACCCCAAGAATAATAGAATCATAGAATCGTAGAGTTGGAAGGGACTCCAAGGCTCATTTAGTCCAACCCCCTGCAATACCTACCTGTGCTTTCCTGCATTGATGGGATAGTCCAGTTTCCCCCAACTTGGAGTCCTCCAGGGGCTGATGGGAATTGTGGTCCAGAGCAGCTGGCCTGGAGGACTACAGCTTGGGGAAGGCTGAGTCCTCCCCAGGGATGCGAAACTGGGCACCATTTAATGGTCTCCTCCCACCCCCTTTTTTGCTCCACCTTTCCTGCAGCAATTGAAGGAGCTTCCTCTGAAGACAACCCCAGAGCAGGATAGCATCTTGAGCCTTTCGGCCCGCTGCCTGCTTCTTACCTGGAGGGACAATGAGGAGCTCATCCTGAGGATCCCCACACATGAAATCGCAGCTGCCTCCTACCTGCGGGACGATGCCCTGCACCTCCTGGTGCTCAAAACAGGTAACCTGGAGGATCCCCGACTAGAGAATTCCCACCTGGTTGAAAATGGATCCGGCCACTTCCAAACCATGGGCCTCAGGGCAGAATGCGTGTTTCTGCATTTGCTGGCTCAGTCGGTGCACACTATTTGCAATATCTTTCCCCCTTTTCTCTTGCAATAATTTTTATTGGGATTTTTATGGAATTGGTGCAAGAGCAAGTACCAAGAACAGGACAAAAAGTTAAATAATAAACAACAGTCAAACCAGATAGGATCAGGGTGGAGACTCAAAGTAACCAGTGGGGGAAATTATATCAGGTAAACTATATATTATGCAAATTAATCTTTTTTTGTTTTTTTGGAAGCTGTATTGAAAAGCAAAAGCAAAGTCAGTAAAGGGTTGAAAAGGCAAGTGACTCGAAAGCTTTTCCAGATGTCAAGCGAGGTTGACGGAAAAGATTGGCACAAGTGTTCAAAATCTTTCCTTTTTCTTCGCTGCTGCTTCTTCTGCTATGAAAACATTTCCCTCTAATTTCTCCTGAGTTCCGATGTTCAGCCAGGATAACTGACTCTCCTCTGCTGTAATGTGTGAATGCGCAGGATTTGCTCACCTGGTCAATTATAGCAGCATGGGTCTTCCATTGCCAAAACGCAGCCTTACAGTATTTTGCAATGAGTGTGCCCTCTTGTTGCCAACTTGAAAGCAAATGAGCATTGCTATCTCTCAGCTTCACAAGTCAAAACAAAATAAAAAATAAAAAAATCCTTCCAGTAGCACCTTAGAGACCAAGTTTGTTCTTGGTATGAGCTTTCATGTGTATATAAGGGTCTGGTGACTTCTGTTTCAGTGTATCTGAAGAAGTGTGCATGCACACAAAAGCTCATACCAAGAACAAACTTAGTTGGTCTCTAAGGTGCTACTGGAAGGAATTTTTTATTTTTTATTTTGTTTTGACTATGGCAGACCAACATGGCTACCTACCTGTAACTGCTTCACAAGGTTGTTCTGAGGTTAGACCAAGAGAAACCCATTCACTGTTATCCTGTCAGGTTAGAGATAAGCAAATACAGCCTCTTCTCCATTGGAGTTCCCAAAGCACCACCACTTGCTGTGCATAAAATTAGAAAATTGCAGAGGCGGAAGGGACCCTGAGGGTCATCTAGTTCAACCCCCCCTGCAATGCAGGAATCACAACTAAAGAATCCCTCTGCTTAAGGAAAGAGAGTCCACCACCTTCCAAGGGAGTCTGTGATAGAGTTGTTCCCTGATCTGGACCTTGCGTACAAATGATGCGTCTCCACTGCAATAAAGTGCTTCAAAGTTTGACTGAGGTTCAGTAAACCTTCCTCGCTCTGGTCCCAAAGGGAGACCCCAAGCTTGTTCTTCCTTGCAGAAGTTCTCTGCAACTAGCTTCTGCTTCTGCTACAGTGGAACCTCGGTTTTCGAACGTAATTTGTTCCGGAAGACCGTCCGACACCTGAAATGTTCAAAAACCGAGGCACAAAGAGCTGTTGGCAAATTAAATTGAGAAAACTGAAAAACACGCAGCGGAAGCCGTCAGACTTCCGAGGCGCGTTCGGAAACGGAAGCATCTACTTCCGGGTTTTTGGCGTTCGGGTTCCAAAACGTTCGTCAACGGAGACGTTCGAGAACCAAGGTTCCACTGTACTAGCTGTCATGGACTGGCTGGACGCAGAGGAGGGGTGCAAGGCACGAGCTGGGGAACCCCCAAGGGAAGAAAACTCAGAGCCAGGGGTTTGGTGGTGGGACGGTGATGAGCGGTCAAAGGGAGAAGAGGGAGAAGACTGAGAGGAGGAGGTTTTAGCAGCATTTAGTGAGCTTTTCTTGGACACTGCACTTCGGCTGATGCAGCTTAGAATAGCATGGGCCTTTTTTGCTGCTGCATCACAACGCTGGCGCAGGTTAAGCTTGTGTTGTTGTTGTTGTTATTATTTCCAGGCTTGGGTGTGGACCCGGTCCCTGCAGGAGGTAGCTTGGATGTTTATCCTGGAAGCACCCAGGAGAAGAAATTCCCCGGAGGGCCAGCTGAGAAGAGACCGGCAGAGCCCCGGCAACTGGGGGGCACGATGGAGCGACGCCACACCATCTGCAGCCTGGACTGGAAGATGGCCCGGGGCGGGCTGGAGGGCAGGCCCAGCGGAGGGGGGAGCCTGGAGCGGAAGCAGGGCACGGGCAGCTGGGAGAAGAGGCAGTGTCCCTCAGGAGGAAGGCCCTTCGGCAGCTGGGAGCGCAGGCAGACCTACAGCGGCAGCTGGGAGCGCCGCCCCACGGGCAAAGCTGGGAGCAGCTGGGAGAGGAGGCGGCAGGCCTACAGCGGGAGCTGGGAGAGGGGCAAGACCTGGGGCAGCTGGGAGCGCCGGTGGCACACCGGGAACAACCCCCTGGACCCCAAGGAGCCCAGCCCTGAAGCCTACTGCAATCTCATCATCCTGGCTGTGGCTAACAGGGTGAGTGGCCAGAAGTCCAGTCTCGTCATCCCTTCAAAATAGACAATCTCTCTCTCTCTCTCTCTCATATTTTCAAAAGCTTTTTTTATGAATCAACAAGAAAAAAAATGATCTGTATAAAAACAAAAGCGGAAAAAGAAGAGGGGGAGAGTGTGTATATGAAAACAAAAAAGGAGAAAAAAAGAAAGAGGCAGCCCTGGATAGGGAAGTTACAGGTGGGTAGCCGTGTTGGTCTGCCATAGTCAAAACAAAATCGAAAATTCTTTCTAGTAGCACCTTAGAGACCAACTGAGTTTGTTCCTGGTATGAGCTTTCGTGTGCATGCACACTTCTTCAGATACACTGGAAGAAGTGTGCATGCACACGAAAGCTCATACCAGGAACAAACTCAGTTGGTCTCTAAGGTGCTACTAGAAAGAATTTTCGATTTTGTTCTGGATAGGGAAGTTTTTAAATGTTTAATGTTTTATTGTGTTTTTATATATGTTAGAAGCCACCCAGAGTGCCTGGGGCAACCCAGTCAGGTGGGCGGGTTAATAATAATAATAATAATAATAATAATAATAATAATAATAATGGAATAGGACATCCCTATTTTCATCGGAGGAATGTTGGAGGGTATGATAAAAGGTAAAGGTAAAGGGACCCCTGACCATTAGGTCCAGTCACAGACGACTCTGGGGTTGCAGTGCTCATATTGCGCTATAGGCCAAGGGAGGTGGGGTTTGTCCGCAGATAGCTTCCGGGTCATGTGGCCAGCATGACTAAGCCACTTCTTGCAAACCAGAGCAGCGCACAAAACGGCGTTTACCTTCCCGCCGGAGCGGTACCTATTTATCTACTTGCACTTTGACATGCTTTCCAACTGCTAGGTGGGCAGGAACTGGGACCGAGCAACGGGAGCTCACCCCATCGCAGGGATTCGAACCACCAACCTTCTGATTGGCAAGCCCTAGGCTCTGTGGTTTAGACCACAATGCCACCCGCGTCCACCCATGGAGGAATGTTGGAGGGTATGATATACCACCTAAATAACCACGTCCTCTAGACCTGGTCACAAATGATCAAGCAACTCTGGAATGTGGACCTGACTTCCCTTTCTCTCTCGGGTGCAGGACATGGCAGAGGAATCGTGTGCTCTCATCTGCCAGGTTTTCCAGATAATCTACGGGGACCAAACCATTGAGTGTGTGGACCGGGCTGGCTATCACTACACGTCCACCATGAAGCGTCCTTGGCTGTCTAGCCGGAGTGAGTACATACGCAACCGCCTTAGACAGAGTCTGCTCATTTATTTGTTATTTGAACAATTTATATACCACATAGCGGCAATCGTCTTTAAACAGATTATGAAGTTGCAATGGGGAGGGGGGCAGGGAATCAGTAAAAACTATACAAACAAATTTAAACACATGCTGGAATGAATGAAGAACAATGAGAGGGGATGTGTCTGACCTCAACTGGAAAGGAGTTCCATAAAATTGGGTACATGATACTTTTGCTTTCTGTTTCTTTGGCGATCCCTCGTAGCCAAGTAAAATTGACTTCCATGAACACGGTCTTAACCGTGAGTCCGTAAGTGGCTGTGGAGGCCAATTCTGGACCCACACGTCCTTCCACAGTGGGGACATTGGTTCCCGGGCAGGAGTCGATCACGGTGTGGATTTGCCAAGCATTCCTTCCTCTTAGCACGTTTCTCCCTTGCGTCCTGAGTTCGAGTGTCTTCAAAGCCCATGACACCTTTGGTAAAGGCTGTTCTCCAATTGGAGCGCTCGCAGGCCAGTGTTTCCCGGTTGTCGGTGTTTATACTACATTTTTAAAGATTTGCCCTGAAAGAGTCTTTGATCCTCTTTTGTTGACCACCAGCATTACGCTTTCCATTTTTAAGTTCGGAATAGAGTAGTTGCTTTGGAAGACGATAATCAGGCATCCGATTATCCAACGAAGTTGATGTTGAAGAATCAATACTCCCTCAGTACTGTATTGTCTGCTGTGACCAGCAGTGACTGAACTGTTGTGCCCAAAACTAGGCATGGGTCTTCAGATGAGTAGAACAGTGCCATTGGTTCCTGAATCGCATTGCAAGCAAACATTTTTTAGCATTGCAAACACCCTTTGGTTAGTGAGAAAAAACTGGTGGAAATAGGTTTATGGGTGCCTTCCATATGCTTCAGGCTATGACTTGCCTCATCCCTGACCATTGGGCTTGGCTGACTGTGGATAATGGGATTTGTAGTCCAAAAAATCAGCCGAGTACTGCATGGGCTGCCCCGGGCCACCTGGTGGTTGCAAAGTGATGAGCCACAGATTTGCAGCGGACAGGATGGAGGGTTGAGGTCTGGCAGCGCAGAAACCTGTTTTCCTATACCCCGTATCACCCCTTGTGTTGTCTGCTTCCAGGTGAGAGCTGTCGGACAGATGGGACATACGGCTATGATGCTGATTTCAGCTGCTGTAGCTCTTTGTGAGTCCTGCCCCCCCCCCACACACACACATACTGGTAACAAACGGGATATTTGGCTGGGGCTGATGGGAGTTGTAGTCCAAAATGGCTGCACCAACTGGGGCTGATGGGAGTTGACATCGGAACAGTACCTGGTTGTCGAAGGCTGGCCTGATTTGTCATTTAATTGGTTATGTTAACCAATTAAGCACCTTTTCATCTGCTAAAAAGGTACCCCCACTTAATCCGCCGTGGGATTCTTTAATAAATCATTTCTAAATTTAGTGCAGATAAGATAGCAGGTACCATTTGGGAAGAGCACTTTTCTCCAAAGGCATCTGCCTTGGGCAGCTAGAAAGTGCCCTGCTAGGTGTATGCATAGTCTGAGGTCACTTCCTGTTCTATGATCCCAAGGCAGATTTCGTCAACCTGGTGCCCTGCAGATATTTTGGACGACAACTTCCACTAGCCCCCGTGCTCACTGAGGGGGCTGGTTGGAGTCGTCGTCCAAAATGTCTATTGACAGGAGCGAGTCAGCAGTAAATTGCACTGAGCAAGTTAGAGTTAAATCTTGACTAGCAAAAGCAGGATCTGCACAGGAGCGTCAGGCCTAATGAGAACAGCAACTATTCTCCGGCAGATCTTGCCCCCAAGAAGCATTTGCTGAGACTAAAGGTCCCTGCCCCTCCCCACAGCTGCCTAAGTCCCCACCTCTCCAGGGTTTTCCCCAAGCAATCTGAGACTGCGACTGCATGAAACTAACTTCTCCTCCGCCCTCTTCATGCCTCTCCTGGTTCTGGAAGACCAGAGCAAAGGGGAACTCTCTTTCTCTTGGCGTCCCTCCCTCCCGCTTCAGCTTTTGCCTCTGGTTCTGCACTTCTCTCTGCCACAGAATCTCCCTGCTCACCAAGCCCTGTTAACTCTTCAGCTTCCAACACCTCTTTCCTCCCATTCTTCCCCCTCTGACGACTCATCGCCGTCCCACAACCAGTCCCCTGACTCTGAGCCTTCTTCCCTTGGCAGTTCCCCAGCAGGTGCCACCTAACATTCCTCTGCGTCCATCCAGTCCGCGACAGCTATGTTGGCTGAGGGGACTGATGGGAGTTGTAGTCCAGAATGGCTGCGCCGGCTGGGGGCTGATGGGAGTTGTAGTCCAGAATGGCTGCGCCGGCTGGGGACTGCTGGGAGTTGTAGTCCAGAATGGCTGTGCCGGCTGGGGACTGATGGGAGTCATAGTCCACAATGGCTGTGCTGGCTGCAGGTGCTGATGGGAGTTGTAGTCCCAGGGCACAAGACTGGGGAACGCTGACCTCATCCAACGCCTCCCCTGCTCTCGGCAATTGGGGAGCGGGGAGGAGAGCAGACCTTCTTGACAGCATGAGACGGGAAGGGTTACTGATCCGCTTCCTCCCTCCCTCAGCGACGGTTCCCACGACACCTTTGAGGCCTGTTGCAGCGACACCTCGTCCCCCTCCTTCCATCAGTCCCATCAAAGTCTGGCCACGGCCTGCAGTGGCAGCGATCAGAGCAACGCTGGCCTGGAGCAACTGCAGGATTACATGATCACAGTGAGTTGGGCTTGCGGGGGTGGCCTGGGGGGGGGGAATGCACTTTGGTTGTCCTGAATCCATGAGCCTTGCAGTCACCGGGTGCTTCTGAAACCTCCCCTGGGAACTGTCAATTAGCATTATTATTGCAAAAATTAAAATCACTACAAAACAAACTACCGGAATTTCACCTATAGATGTAAACGGAGGCAGCATGATAGAAGTTCATAGCATTAAGATACACAAACACACACACACACACACACACACACACAAACACTGCTTTGGGGGGGGATGCAGGGGTACACATACCCCTAAACATTTTGTGAATCTTAAGTTTGGCCTCATTGAGGTGCAGTATTTCAATATGAGTAGGAAAATGAGAGTACCCCTAAACATTTTTTTAAAGAAAAAAAGCAGTGTGTGTGTGTGTATTACTAAATTTTCTGTTTTACAATTTACAATTCTCATTTTGCGTCCTAAAGATATCAATGACTTCCCTTCTTCTCTTTCCATGGTTCATTTTTCATATCATAAATCCCTGCATATTTTACAAAAACTATACCAATCAGTATTCCATTATTGCATCCATCAAAACTTATTTACACCGTTGAATTTATCTTTTTTTTTTAAATTAATCTTTATTGAAAATTATAACATTCATACATTAAAAACAAAACACAACAAAACAGACAACAACACAAAAAAACCTAAACATAAAAGTAAATATCAAACATAACAAAACACACCAAAAAAATACAACCAAGACAAATCATGCATATTCATTCATTCTTTTAGTAACAAATCAATATTCACTACTTCCGTTAAATAAATCATAACAAATCAAAATTAATCATAACTCATAATACCTGATTGTAGACTTTTTTGTAGAAAGCCGTTGAATTTATCTTAATGCTGCCAGCGTTTTCAGGTGTACACAGTTATTTCCCCTATAAACGTTTTTCAATCTTCTTTAAACGTATGTTCTTCTTGTTCTCTTGTTCTATATGTTAAGAAGAAGAAAGTTTCTCTCCGTCTCTAGAAACCTTGAACTCACGGTCTTCCAATGAAGCTGAAGATTCGAGGCAGATGAAAGGAAGGGCTTCTAAGGAATTCCTTCCCCCAGGAGGCAGTGATGGCCACAATTGGGATGGTTTTGAAATAGGAGTCCATGGAGCAGAAGACTATTGATGGCTCCTAGCCAGGATGGCTCTGCTCTGCCCTCCACAGTTGGGGGCAGCAAGGATTCTGGATCCCAGTTGTTGGAAACCACAAGAAGGGGAGAGTTGATGTTGTGCTTGAATCCTGCTTGTGGGTTTGCCACTGGCATCTGGTTGGACCCCGTGAGAACAGGATGCTAGCTGGACCAGGTGTGCCAACATCCAAACACAAGAAGTCCAGGTGTGCCAACATCCAAACACAAGAAGTCAACCTTGGTTTAAAGAGCGTTGTAATGCTCTTACTTGGGACACGGGTGGCGCTGTGGGTTAAACCACAGAGCCTAGGGCTTGCTGATCAGAAGGTCGGCGGTTCGAATCCCCACGACGGGATGACCTCCCGTTGCTCGGTCCCTGCTCCTGCCCACCTAGCAGTTCCAAAGCACGTCAAAAGTGCAAGTAGATAAATAGGTACCGCTCTAGCGGGAAGGTAAACGGCGTTTCCGTGCGCTGCTCTGGTTTGCCAGAAGCGGCTTTGTCATGCTGGCCACATGACCCGGAAGCTGTACGCCGGCTCCTTCGGCCAGTAAAGCGAGATGAGCGCCGCAACCCAGAGTCAGACACGACTGGACCTGATGGTCAGGGGTCCCTTTACCTTTACCTTTAATGTTCTTATTAGGTGTCTGCGGTTGCTATTATATTTTAAGCAGAACATCAGAGTATTTGAATAAAAAATAATACATAAGCTTGAACACTGGTCTTGAAATTTACATTCCATTAGCAAGCAGACTCCATTTTCTCAATGAATTTGTTTGGAGTACATCCTTCAATAGATCTTTGCAAGACATAATTAGGTTTGCCAACAAAGCTGTATCTTGCGTGTTTTTATGATGTTCCAAGATGTCAGCTGGTTTCATTTCTTGCTGTGACTATTCTGAATAGAAGCAGAGTCTGCTGGATTGGGCCAATGGCCCATGTAGCTCAGCCTCCTGTTCTCACAGTGGCCCACAGTTGGAAAAATGCAAGCAGGATCCTAGCACAAGAGCCCTCTCCCCTCCCCTGGCTTATTTTCCTACCAGTAATTTTATTTATAATCCTCATCACCTGCTGCCAAAAGGACAAGCCCGAAAGAGGTGCAAGACGTCTGTTTTTACAGTTCGCTCCTTGCAAATGATAAATGTTCGTCGTTGCAACGTTTGGCGTGACTGTCCTGCCTCTTTGCCTCTCTCTCTCTCTCCCCCCCCCCCCCCCGACAGCTCAGGAACAAGCTGACCCCGCAGGAGATCCAACAGTTTGCCTTCTTGCTGAGAGAGTACCGGATGGGTCTGGCGGTGGAGGGGTACTGTGCCGGCCTCCTCCAGCTCTATGGAGAAAAGCGGAAGTTCCTTCTGCTGGGTAAATGAAAAATCTCTGCTTTTGGTGGGGCAGAAGAGGGGAAGAGATGGGGAAATCACCACTGGGGGAGGTATCATGGGAAGTAACAGAGGACGTCAGCAGGGGCGTAGCAAGGGGGGGTGAGGGGGGCGGGCCGCCCCGTGTTCCATAATGGAGGGGGTGACAAATTATCAAGAATTTTATTTTTGTAAAAAAAAACTTTTTGATTTTTCTTTGAATTATTATTTTTGAAAATGCCTGCTCCGAAGGTCTTATCTTGCTATACTAGGGATTATATAGCTATATATGAAATTTCATGCATATCGGTTAATATCTTGACCCTCCTCCACCAAAATAGCTGTTCACTTGGCTGTTTTCCTATGTCGTGAAGGCTGAAATTTCAGTTCAGTGGAGCACTTACTGTTCCCAACCCTAACCCTGTGGAA
Source organism: Lacerta agilis (assembly GCF_009819535.1). Taxonomy (NCBI): domain Eukaryota; kingdom Metazoa; phylum Chordata; class Lepidosauria; order Squamata; family Lacertidae; genus Lacerta; species Lacerta agilis. The sequence continues at coordinate 92,495,137 of NC_046317.1, forward strand.
AGCCATCTAATTAGACTTAAATTTGATTTAGAGGTGGTTTTAGGAGGTAATTGAATTGTTGTTTGATTTTATACCAATGTTATGTATCTGATGTTAGCCACCCTGAGCCCGACTTCAGCCGGGGAGGGAGGGATATAAATAAAAGTTTTTTTTATTATTACTTGTTATTATTCCTTTGTAAGAAAATATGAAATAACGTAAAACAATTTTTGTGGTGTGTGTGTGTGTGGAATCAATAGGGGGGTTGACAAGAAATTTTCTGCACCGGGTACCACCTGACCTTCCCATGCTTGGGGGGGGGGGGGTGACAAACAATTTTTTGCCCCCGGGTACCAATTTACCTTGCTACGCCCCTGGACGTCAGGTCAGGTTGTCTGATCATTTAGCTGTGATTCCTGCATTTCAGGGACACGGGTGGCGCTGTGGGTTAAACCACAGAGCCTAGGGCTTGCTGATCAGAAGGTCAGCGGTTCGAATCCCCGCAACGGGGTGAGCTCCCGTTGCTCGGTCCCTGCTCCTGCCCACGTACCCGGAAGCTGTACGCCAGGTCCCGCAGCCAGTAATGCGAGATTGCAGGGACGGGCTCCTGGTGCCCCGATGGGCCAGGGAGCCTTTGCCCAATCTCCCTCGCCACCTTTCTCTGTCCCGCCTCCCCAGGGATGCGCCCCTTCATTCCCGACCAGGACATCGGTTACTTCGAGGGCTTCCTGGAGAACATCGGCATCCGCGAAGGGGGGATCTTGACTGACAGCTTCGGGCGCATCAAGAAGAGCATGAGCAACACCTCGGCCTCCGCCGTGCGCAGCTACGACAGCTGGTCCTTGCGCTCGGAGTCAGAGTCCTTCAACCGCATGATCACAGACATCACCCACGACATCGAAGCCCTGGCGAGGGATGGGGACGAAGAGGAGGAAGGCGACAACAACAACAGCAGCAGCAGCAGCGGTGACAATGGCGGTGAAGACAACTACCTGTGAGGAGGGGGGGACCACCTGGGCCTGAAAGGAGAGCCAGGAACAATGAAAGCTCTTTGATATGAAGTCAGGCAATCGGTCCACCTGGCTCAATACGGTCTGTACTGACTGACAGCAGCTTTTTAGGATTTCAGATGGGGGTGGGGTCTCTCCGCACCCTACCTGGAGATGCTGGGGGTTGAATTTGGATCTTTCTGCAATTAAAGCAGATGCTCTACCATTGGGCTGCAGCCCTTTCTTTTTAGTGGAGGGGCAGCCAATCCTTATTTGAGCCTTCTACTCAGCGAATATCTGGATCCGGCACACCCTCCAATTGCCCCTATTTGCCAGGGACAGTCCCAGATTTACAGAAGCCATCCTGGTTTCTGATTTGATCCCAGAATGTCCTGCTTATCCTTATTTTCATCGGAAAGATGGAGAATAAGTACCGAACCAAGGAAATAAGTGATAGCCTTTAGAAGACACTTGAAGGCAGCCCTGTAGAGGCAAGTGTTTTTTAATGTTTAATGTTCGATTATGTTTTTATATATGTTGGAAGCCTCACAGAGTGGCTGGAACAGCCCAGTGTGATGGACAGGGTATAAATATTATTATTATTATTATTATTATTATTATTATTATTATTGAATAAGACATCCCTATTTTCATCGGAGAAATGTTGGAGGGCATGGATCCTGGCGAGCAAAGGTGAGCCACATCTTTCTCTCCCCACCTGCTCCCCAGTTGTGAAACCGATCTGCGTTGGAACATCCATGTTCGGAGGCAGTCTACCATTCAATATCATTTGCTGAGTGGTGGGGTTGGGAGAAACCTGTGGAGCTCATGTCCTGCCTTTGAATATCCCAGAAGGATCTGGTTGCGCAATGTGAGAAGCAGGATGCTGGACTAGATGGACTTCTGGCCTGTTCCACCAGAGATCACAGAATTATAGAATTGTAGAGTTGGAAGGGACCCCGAGGGTCATCTAGTCCAACCCCCTGCAATGCAGGAATTCTGCCTTTGTTCTTGCACCTGTCCCACCCATGGTTTGCTCTCTGCAGCTCGAGTTCATCCCGCTGGTCTGCTGGGTTCAGGAGAGTCCCCCTCGGATGGACTTCCGATGTCTTCTCCTCTTGGCTTCTGCCTTGTGAAGTTGGTCAAGCGCCAAGCAGTTTTTAATAGAGCAAGGTTGCCCTCTGCTGGTCTCTTGGAGAACCTATGCAGTGAGCTTCTAAAGTGATCCCAGGACAAGTATCAATCACATTGCACCCTCATTTGCAAGTTCTGTTTCCAGACTCAAGCTTTTACAATTGGTGCAACGGCAGGGCTTTTATTTTGTTTTTGAAATGAGGTTAGAACTTCTTTTAGGAATTGCAATATTTATTTGTTTTCATACTAACAGAAGCTTTTCTGGACTGGTTCTCAGCCCTATGCAGTGGCCCCCCCACAATAAAATCATTAAAAACTTAGGCAGAACCCAACATTTCTGCAAGTGGACCCCCACTCCTGCAATGGGGCTTCATCCATCCTATCCTTCCCTATTGCCCTACCTCTAACGCAGGGAGCGGAAACTGGGGTCCCTGAAACATTGCTACACTCCAAATCCCATCATCCCTGCCCACTGGGCCATTCTGGCAGGGGCAGATGGGAGATGGAGTCCGACAACATCTGGAAGCCCCTGGGCTCACCATTCCTGTTTTGCAGCTCTGTGGATAGTCCTTAGTTTAGCAAGAGAGTCCTCTAAGCCAGAGTTCTTCAATCTTGGACCTCCTGGTGTCGTTGGACTATATCTCCCATCATCCCAAGCCAACTAGTTGGGGATGATGGGAGTTGTAGTAGCCCAACAAAACCTGGGGACCAAAGGTTTTCTCTGACCTGCAGCAAAGCAGAGTGGATTCAGTATGAGTCCGTTTGGTGGTGCTTTGAGGAACCACGAGAGGGTGCTGTCCTCTCTTTGTAATACTCTTCCCTTTTAAGGTTTGTGTAGGGCAGAATGGTTTTCCCTCGTGGAGCTACAATTCCCAGCGCCCTTAGCAAACTACAATTCCCGGGATTTTTTTGCTGGGTAAGTCATGTGCTTTCAGTGAGTGGCTTGTGTGCTACTACCTGTGTTTCTTGGCTCAGCAGTGGCCCTTATAACCCGTGAAAATCATTCCTGGAAGGTGTTTTCCACATCAAGGTCTGTCCCTGGAAAATGTGAAGGGCAGGAGAAAAGCCCTGCGGCTGGATCAGGCCGAAGGGGGTCCACCTTGTCCAGCACAGATGCTGGGGGCAACAATGATCTCTGGTGGCTAAGTACTTTCCCTCTGTCTCCTTCTTCCTCAATTCTCGGGTTGACTGAGCAGCGAAAGAAAGATTCGTGGGTTGCATCAAAGTGTAAACATGGAGCAATTTGCATTTCAGAAAAGGAAGTCCCCTCTCTTGCAATTTCCGAGAAGAAGCCCAGGCCTCCTGCCAGCTGGGTGGGGCTAAGGTTGCTTCTCGTTTGGTACCTGCTGGCCCTGCAGATGCCCCTGACCAGGCTGGAGGGTGAGTCACCAGGAGGACGCAGTTGTGACATCATTCCGGAATCTGCACCAACTTCCTCTCACCACTTCGGGCAAAGCTTTGCATTTTTGCAACGTGGCAAAAACCACGTTTTGCAGGGAAACTCCGTAGAAATACTTAACAATATATTCGTAAAAGAAAAGTCCCAGGTTTTGAACTCTGGTTCCATTGGATCACCACCCCACTGTCCACTCCCCTAACCAAAGTCTTAAATCCCCCTTTTCATAGAATAGAATCCTAGAGTTGGAAGAGACCCCAAGGGCCATCCAGTCCAACCCCCTGCCAAGCAGGAAACACCATCAAAGCAGTCCTGACAGATGGCTGTCAAGCCTCCGCTTAAAGACCTCCAAAGAAGGAGACTCCACCACACTCCTTGGCAGCAAATTTTAAATTTATATTGTTAAATATAGCTCAGTCAGTAGAGCAATTAATCTAAAAGTTGTGGGTTCAAACCCCACGTCAGGTGAAAGGATCCTACATTGCAGGGCATTGGACTAAGATGACCCTCATGGTCCCTTCCAACTCTGTGATTCTATGAAATCCTAGGTTAAACTGGTCTGGCTAAGCCTAGCCTAGCAGATCTCCTTTGTGACTCGATCCCTGGCTTTTTGAGTGTTTTGGGGTGGCTAAGAGACCATTGTGTTTGGCGTGGCTAAGAGACCATTTGGCCACTTCATGAGAAGAGAAGACTCCCTGGAAAAGACCCTGATGTTGGGAAAGATGGAGGGCACAAGGAGAAGGGGACGACAGAGGACGAGATGGTTGGACAGTGTTCTCAAAGCGACTGGCATGAGTTTGGCCAAACTGCGGGAGGCAGTGAAAGATAGGCGTGCCTGGCGTGCTCTGGTCCATGGGGTCACGAAGAGTCGGACACGACTGAATGACTGAACAACAACAAGAGACCATTGAGTGTTTTGGGATGGCTAAGAGACTGGACCTAATGGTCAGGGGTCCCTCTACCTTTACCTTTAAGAGACCATTCATCCACACTGATTCCCAGCCGAAGACATCTGTAAATCCCAGTGTCTGTGGAAAAGAACTGCAGACTCGCAGTTTTGAGTCAGAAATTGAGGACCGGGACATAGCTGAGTTCTTGAGCTCTGCAAGCAGAGTGGAGGTGCTGGCTGGTCCTGTCAATCAGGGACGGGAAGCTTGCTTGCCTCCATCAGATGTTGCTGGACTCCAGCTCCCATAAACCCCAGCTTGCATGGCCAATAGACAGGAAAGACGGGAGTTGTAGTCCTGCAGCCCCTGCCCTAGAAGACCTGATGTCGGACCAGTGGACTTCAGGTGTCTGTTGAGTTCTTCGGCCGCATTCCTCCAACTATGCTCAACCTGTGTTAAAGGCAATGTTGCAAAACATCAGTACTATTATTATTATTATTATTATTATTATTATTATTATTATTAGTGCCCCGCCCATCTGGCTAGGTCCCCCAAGCCACGCTGGGCAGCTTCCAACAAATATTAAAATACATTAAAATGTCACAGATTAAAAACTTCCCTAAACAGGGCTACCTTCAGGTATTTTCTGAATTTCAAGTAGTTGCTTATCTCTTTGACCTCTGATGGGAGGGCATTCCACGGGGCGGGTGCCACTCAGTGCTGTCAAGTATCCCGTTTTCCCCGGGATTCTCCGTTATTTTAAGCAGTTTTCCGCTGCTCTCCCTTATTTTTTATTTCCCTTAAATTTCCCGTTTTTAATGGAAGCAGCTCCTCCCCTGCTGGCCAGGGACTGGGTGGGAAGACCTCACCTACTTGGAGAGAAAAGCCTCAGCCCTCAAAGCAAGTGGGAGCCCTTTCCCGTGCTTACAGGGGGGTGTATTCCTCCCCCTGCATCAGCCCCTATCTGTTGCCACCGAGCCCCTCAGCCGGCCAATAGGGTTAGCTGGCAGTCGGAGCCTGGCTGCCTTTGAGCAGCTACTGCTTCCTGTCCTGTTTTGATGGGATCAGACAAGAAGACGATGGGGCTCCATTGCGTGGAGCACATGGCTGCCCTCCTCTTTGCTACGCTCCGAGCTCAAGCCCGCTTGGAGTTTACATTGCTGCTCCGCCCACTTTTGCTTCTGGCTCCACCCACCGCTGACATGTGAGTGTCCCCAGGATAGGTGAGACTGCTGATCCCTTATTTTCAAATCTGAAACTTGACAGCTATGGTGCCACTACCAAGAAGGCCCTCTGCCTGGTTCTCTGTAGCTTTGCTTCTTGCAGTGAGGGAACCACCAAAAGGCCCTTGGCGTTGGATCTCAGTGTTCGGGCTGAATGATGGGGGTGGAGATGCTCCTTCAGGTATACAGGACTGAGGCCATTTAGGGTTTTCAAGGTCAGCACCAACACTTTGAATTGTGCTTGGAAACGTACTGGGAACCAATGCAGATCTCTCAGGACCGGCGTAATATGGTCTCGGCAGCCGCCCCCAGTCACCAGTCTGGCTGCTGCATTCTGGATTAATTGCAGTTTCCGGGTCACCTTCAAAGGTAGCCCCACGTAGAGCCCATTGCAGTAGTCCAAGCGGGAGATAACCAGAGCATGCACCACTCTGGCGAGACAGTCCGGGGGCAGGTAGGGTCTCAGCCTGCGTACCAGATGGAGCTGGTAGACAGCCGCCCTGGACACAGAATTGACCTGCGCCTCCATGGACAGATGTGAGTCCAAAATGACTCCCAGGCTGCGCACTTGGTCCTTCAGGGGCACAGTTACCCCATTCAGGACGAGGGAGTCCCCACACCTGCCCACCCCCTGTCCCCCAAAAACAGTACTTCTGTCTTGTCAGGATTCAACCTCAATCTGTTAACCACTATCCATCATCCAACCGCCTCCAGGCACTCACACAGGACCTTCACCGCCTTCACTGGTTCTGATTTGAAAGAGAGGTAGAGCTGGTTATCATCCGCATACTGTAAGCCTCCAGTGACCTCCTCCCAAAGGAAAGAAAAGCTGAGTGAGCGCTGCACTTTTGTAGCATTTCACAGGAGAAGTGGGCTGTGCAAAACGGCACGTTAGGTCGATGGGGCGGGTGGATGTAGGGTTCAGCGAAGAGAGAAAAATCTGTCACCTCATTTTCTGCAGAAGAGCAAAGGCTTTCTGTTTAAACCTTGTATTCAGAGGCTTTGCTAGTTCCTTCTTTTAAACAGAAGAAGGTGTGGGTACGTGTGTGGGGGTGTATTTATATAAGTAGTCCATGAAAATAATAACCAGATTTCAGCAAGAAGGGCTTGACAGGGCCTCTCTTGCAGTGGGGAAGTGCATGTGGTTTGCATGGCGCCAACCTCAGCTGAGTTCTTGCAGGGAACTGATGACCTCCTCTTGTTGGATCGCAGGCAGGAAGGGTATCAGGCACAAGGGATGGGGAAGAAATCTGGGTTTTGCAGCACAGCTCTCCGACGAAGTTGAGTTGAGTTAACCTCTGTCTGTCTTCGGAGACAATTGAGTGCACCTTCCGGCATGAAGTGAAACCGCTGTGTTAGCAACGCCAAAGTGACATCCCCAGGGCATGAACACACCGCCAAGCCAAACCCCATGTTAAAGGTTACTTCTTTGGCAATCCCAAAGCCAAGTAAGATTGTCTTGCATGAACATGGTCTTAACAGTGAGTCCATAAGTGACTGTGGAGGCCAATTCTGGATCCACACGTCCTTCCACAGTGGGGACATAGGTTTCCGGTCAGGAGTTGATCATGGTGAGGGTCTGCCAAACATGACTTCCTCTTATTATGTTTCTCCCTTGCGTCCTGAGTTCACAGAATCCTCAAATCCTAGAGTTGGAAGGGCCATCCAGTCCAACCACCTGCCAAGCAGGAAACACCATCAAAGTATTCCTGACAGATGGCTGTCAAGCCTCCGCTTAAAGACCTCCAAAGAAGGAGACTCCACCACACTCCTTGGCAGCAAATTCCACTGTCAAACAGCTCTTACTGTCAGGAAGTTCTTCCTAATGTTTGGGTGGAATCTTCTTTCTTGTAGTTTGAATCCATTGCCCTGTGTTCGCTTCTCTGAAGCAGCAGAAAACAACCTTTCTCCCTCCTCTATATGACATCCTTTTATATATTTGAACATAGCTATCATATCACCCCTTAACCTTCTCTTCTCCAGGCTAAACATACCCAGCTCCCTAAGCCGTTCCTCCTAAGGCATCGTTTCCAGGCCTTTGACCATTTTGGTTGCCCTCCTCTGGACACGTTCCATCTTGTCAGTATCCTTCTTGAACTGTGGTGCCCAGAACTGGACACAGTATTCCAGGTGAGGTCTGACCAGAGCAGAATATAGTGGTACTATTACTTTCCTTGATCTAGACGCTATACTCCTATTGATGCAGCCCAGAATTGCATTGGCTTTTTTAGCTGCTGCATCACACTGTTGACTCATGTCAAGTTTATGGTCTACCAAGACTCCTAGATCCTTTTAGTTTGAGCATCTTCAAAATCCATGACACCTTTGGTAAAGGCTGTTCTGCAATTGGAGCGCTCGCAGGCCAGTGTTTCCCAATTGTCGGTGTTTATACGACAATTTTTAATATATGCCCTGAAAGAGTCTTTGGACCTGTTTTGTTGACCACCAGCATTACGCTTTCCATTTTTAGGTTTGGAATAGAGTAGTTGCTTTGGAAAGACGATAATCAGGCATCCACACAACACGACCAGTCCAACGAAGTTGACATTGAAGAATCATTGCTTCCACACTGGTGATCTTTGCTTCTTCCAGTGCACTGGTGTTAGTTTGCCCGTCTTCCCAAGTGATGTGTAAAAAATTTTGAAGACACCGGTGATGGAATCTTTCGAGGAGTTGGAGGTGGCATTTAAAAGTGGACCATGTTTCACAAAGGTTGCTACCACCTAAGAGCTATGCAATGTTTGCAGGTTGGAGAGAATTGGACAACATTCCAAAACTGCTAATAAAAATATGGTGCTGAGTTTGCCCCACGGCATAATTGAGATGAGATTGAGTAGATTTAATATTTCCCAAGTGGCTCACAAGAACCCTAGAAATGTAGATTTGGAAGCACACTGTGATCACTGTAATATCAAACACAATAGCATATAAAGCAGACGACAACAACACATTCATCGACACAATCAGTACAATTCAATAAAGTCAAAGTAACTCATAGTATTGCCAGGATACCTCCCCCAGAACAACAAAGAAGTGGACTAGCTGTTGGTTATCAGACGCATTCACTGTACATGAATTATAGACACTTACAAAGATTTTTAAAAAAACATTTCAGGTGGGCAGGCAAATTCACTGGATCCATGGTGGCTGATCAGCTTCAGATGTGGTTGTAGGAAAAGGATTATTCTGGGCCTATTTCAGTCTGGTTTGCCGATGTAGCAACATGTTAGAGATCTCAAGGAAGCACCACATGGACTGAGCTTTCACTGAGAAACCTTGAACCAGTTGCAGTCTCATCACCTGGCCCACCTCACCAGATTGTTGTGAAGTTAAAATGGGTCAGGGTGGAGAATTGTGTGTGCTACTCAGAGGAAAAGATGAATATAAATTATAAATTGACGTAGAAGTCTGTGATAGAACGAAGGACCCTTCCTCTCGTCTTACACCTTCGTCCTCTCACTTATTGAAAGAACTAACAGGGCTTTCTTAGTTAAAACTAAACTCCCCACTTATCCCTTTAGCCTTTCTGTAAACCTTTCTCTTTTGAAATAAAAGAGAGTCCCTTTCCAGCACCAACGTGGCCAGGTATCCTTTTAAACTCTAGGCCAAATATGAGACTATCCCTTGTGTCCACAATATAAGGGGTTCAGCCACTAGAAATCCTCTAATGTAAAAGCTTGCCTCTTCCCTGAGGTAACTTTGTGACCCCCCTGGGTCCTTCTGCCTATTTCGCCCTCACAGTGCACCTCGAAGACACACCCTCACAGTTCCACTCTTGAAGGAAGTTTTGTCTTTTTAATGAGTGTCCACACAAATGAGTTTCGTGTACCTTTGCTGGAAAATAACTCGGACAACTTTCTGACTGGCACTTTAACGATGGAAATTTATTTGCTTAAGATCGTAATGGTTGCATTAAGGTTTCTTTGTGTACAAGCTTAGTTTCCGTGGTAATATCTTTGTTAATCATATAATAGATTCCATGATCACTGCAGATGGTGACAGCAGTCACGAAATTAGAAGACGCCTGCTTCTTGGGAGAAAAGCAATGACAAACCTAGACAGCATCTTAAAAAGCAGAGACATCACCTTGCCGACAAAGGTCCGTATACTTAAAGCTATGGTTTTCCCAGTAGTAATGTACGGAAGTGAGAGCTGGACCATAAAGAAGACTGGTCACCAAAGAATTGATGCTTTTGAATTATGGTGCTGGAGGAGACTCTTGAGAGTCCCATGGACTGCAAAAAGATCAAACCTATCCATTCTTAAAGAAATCAGCCCTGAGTGCTCACTGGAAGGACAGATCCTGAAGTTGAGGCTCCAGTACTTTGGCCACCTCATGAGAAGAGAAGACTCCCTAGAAAAGACCCTGATGTTGGGAAAGATGGAGGGCGCAAGGAGAAGGGGACGACAGAGGATGAGATGGTTGGACAGTGTTCTCGAAGCGACTGGCATGAGTTTGGCCAAACTGTGGGAGGCAGTGGAGGATAGGGGTGCCTGGCGTGCTCTGGTCCATGAGGTCATGAAGAGTCGGACACGACTGAACGACTGAACAACAACTACTACTACCTAACCTAAACCTACTCTCACAGACCTTCTTTTCAACCACCCCACACTCCCTCACCCAAGCACCCTCTCCACTGACAAAAAAACGGCTGCCCATTCACTCTCTTTAGCCCCGCCCCTCATGGAATGTTCAGTCAGTTCAATCTGGAGTCTGCGTTAACCCTTGATGGGCCGGGTTGAAAAGGATAGAACAAACAGTGCAAAAACCGTCACAAAGTCCAAGTCAGTTTCTTAACCTTTTGGAATGCCAGGAGTCTCAGCTCCGTTATCTGAAGTAATAATCAAGTGAGCGCCTCTGAGCATGTGTGAAATGCCTTTCCCTCATCTCCAAGCAACCACAAACAATTGTGTGTGATTTGCAGACAACCTCTTGAGTGACTTCCCTTCTAGGAATCGAGGGCATGACTCTGGTCCAACTGGACTGGCTCTCAATTTTTAAGAGAAACTTGAGAGCTAAAGGCAGCCCTGTTTAGGGAAGTTTTTAATGTTTGATGTTTTATCGTGCTTTTAATAATCTGCTGGGATCCGCCCAGGGTATAAATGAATTATTATTATTACTACTACTACTACTACTACTACTAAGGTACTACTAAAGCTGAACAAGTTCCTTATCATCTTGGAAAAAAGTGACAAGTGGGGTGACTCAGGGTTCTGTCCTGGGCCCATTTTTGGAGAACTGGGCCAGAACTAATAAAATGAATTTCAACAGGGACAAACATAAGGCTGGAAGAACCAGCCACACAAATATAAGGTGAGGGACACCTGAATTGCCCATAGTATTTGTGAAAATGATACAAGTGTCTTAGTAGACCACAAGCTGAACATGAGGCAACAGTGTGATGCAGCAGCAAAAAAAGCTAATGCTATTCTAGGCTGCGTCAACAGAAGTCTAGAAAGTCCAGAAAAGAAGAGGCTGAGAGGAGATATGAGAGCCATCTTCAAATATCTAAAGGGCTGTCACATGGAAGGGGGAACAAGCTTGTTTTCTCCCACTCTGGTGGGTAGGACTCGAACCCTTGGCTTCAAGTTACAAGAAAGGAGATTCCCACTAAACATCAGGAAGAACTTTCTGACTGTGAGAGCAGTTTGACAGTGGAAGGGACTCCCTCGGGAGGTGGTGGACTCTCCTCCCTTGAAAGTTTTCTAAACAGAGGTTGGGTGGCCCTCTCTCATGGATGCTTGAGTGGAGCTTCCTGCATTGCAGGGGGTTGGACTAGATGATCCCTGGGGGTCCCTTCCAACTCTACCATTCTATGATTGTAAAGAAAAATACTTGCGGCCAGTGGGCAGCTATTTCACATCAGTGAAGTGGCAGAGTTTGTGTCGGGAACCTTCTTCAGCTCGCCGCAATCAGGGCAGTGACTGCATAGAGGCGTGGAGGAACTGAGAAGATAAGAAAATTGGAGAAGTGCCTTTTTCCCATGCCAGTGCCTTGTCAAGAGGCGAAAATGACTCATGGTGCTCTTAGATGATGACCCCCATACCGTCCTGTTATGAAGTGCAGGAACTTGAAATAATAGAATCCCAAACTTTTTCTAGCTACCACCCCCTTGGTTCCATAAACTCATCTGCATGCAGTGCCCCTTACACGTTTATTCAAAACAAAATAGAAAATTCTTTCCAGTAGCACCTCAGTTGGTCTCTAAGGTGCTACTGGAAAGAATTTTCTATTTTGTTTCGACTATGGCAGGCCAACACGGCTACCCACCTGTAACGTTTATTCAAAATTCAATTTAAACCATTTGTTGTTGTTCAGTCATTCAGTCGTGTCCGACTCTTTGTGACCCCATGGACCAGAGCACGCCAGGCACTCCTGTCTTCCACAGCCTCCCGCAGTTTGGTCAGAATCATGTTGGCAGCTTCGAGAACACTGTCCAACCGTCTCCTCCTCTGTCGTCCCCTTCTCCTTGTGCCCTCCATCTTTCCCAACATCAGGGTCTTTTCCAGGGAGTCTTCTCTTAGAATCATAGAATCCTAGAGTTGGAAGAGACCACCAGGGCCCTCCAGTCCAACCCCCTGCCAAGCAGGAAACACCATCAAAGCATTCCTGACAGATGGCTGTCAAGCCTCCGCTTAAAGACCTCCAAAGAAGGAGACTCCACCACACTCCTTGGCAGCAAATTCCACTGTCCAACAGCTCTCACTGTCAGGAAGTTCTTCCTAATGTTTAGGTGGAATCTCCTTTCTTGTAGTTTGAATCCATTGCTCTGTGTCCGCTTCTCTGGAGCAGCAGAAAACAACCTTTCTCCCTCCTCTATATGACATCCTTTGATATATTTGAACATGGCTATCATATCACCCCTTAACCTTCTCTTCTCCAGGCTAAACATACCCAGCTCCCTAAGCCGTTCCTCATAAGGCATCGTTTCCAGGCCTTTGAGCATTTTGGTTGCCCTCCTCTGGACACGTTCCAGCTTGTCAGTATCCTTCTTGAACTGTGGTGCCCAGAACTCTTCTCATGAGGTGGCCAAAGTCTTGGAGCCTCAGCTTCAGGTTCTGTCCTGAGCACTCAGGGCTGATTTCCTTCAGAAAGGATAGGTTTGATCTTCTTGCAGTCCATGGGACTCTAAACCATACCCTCCAACCTTTAAACCATACCCTCCAACCTTTAAACCATACCCTCCAACATTTCTCTGATGAAAATTGGGGCATCCTATTCAATATTAATAATAATAATAATAATAATAATAATAATAATAATAATAATAATACCTCACCCATCTGACTGTGTTGCCCCAGCCACTCTAGGCACCTTCCAACATATATGAAAACATAACATCAAACATTAAACATTAAAAACTTCCCTATACAGGGCTGCATTCAGATTTCTTCTAAAGTTTGCATGGTTACTTATCTCCGGGTCACATAAATCCATACCTTCCAACATTTCTCTGATTAAAATAGGGATGTCCTAAGGAAAATAGGGGGACGCGGGTGGCGCTGTGGGTTAAACCACAGAGCCTAGGGCTTGCTGATCAGAAGGTTGGCAGTTCGAATCCCTGCAACAGGGTAAGCTCCCGTTGCTCGGTCCCAGCTCCTGCCCACCTAGCAGTTCGAAAGCACGTCAAAAGTGCAAGTAGATAAATAGGTACCACTCCGGCGGGAAGGTAAACGGCGTTTCCGTGTGCTGCTCTGGTTCGCCAGAAGCGGCTTTGTCATGCTGGCCACATAGCCCAGAAGCTGGACGCCGGCTCCCTCGCCCAGTAAAGCGAGATGAGCGCCGCAACCCCAGAGTCGTCCGCGACTGAACCTAATGGTCAGGGGTCCCTTTACCTTTAAGGAAAAGAGGGACATTCCATTATCAAATCAGAAAATGGGAAGACTTATGTAAATCTGGGGCTGACCCTGGAAAATGGAGGCACTTGGAGGGTCCATTGAAACTACTTAGTTCGATTAATTCAACCATGTTAATGAACTTGATCCAGGGATGCCAGCTTTTCAGAGATTGATTGTCATTTACACCTCCAACAGCCCTTGAAACTCTCTTGCCTCTTTGCCCCCCTAGGAATTCTTAGGCCCCCATAGCTATGAATATATATCCTTTGGGCCACAGCAGAGAGGCTGGGGGGGGGGGGAGGTCGTCGTCTGGGTAGCCCAGGAGCCCCAGACTCCCTGCCCAGTTTTGCACCCGGGGAGATCATGTCAGTGCAGCAACCCCCCCCCCCAGAGGTGCACTCCATGATCTCTTGAGACGGACAGATGCCAACATTCGTAGCTGCATAAATGTAAGCGAAATTGCATTGAGATCACGTGTTTTGGGCCACCCAGCCAGGAGCTGCCGTTATGCACTGGTGCGATACTTCAACCACAATCTGGGTTTCAGTCAGTTAAAAAAGTAATGTTTATGTAACCCTTTGTAAGGTTCAACTCAGAGCAAGACAAGCCTCTGTGTCTCCAGCCATAATACTACTACTAATAATAATTAGTATTATTTATTTATTTATTTATTTATTTGAACCCCCGCCCATCTGGCTGGGTTTCCCCAGCCACTCTGGGTGGCTTCCAACAAAATATTAAAATACAGTAGTCCATCAAACATTAAAAGCTTCCCTACGCAAGCCAGTGTGGTGTAGTGGTTAAGAGTGGTAGACTCGTAATCTGGGGAACCGGGTTCGCCTCTCCGCTCCTCCACATGCAGCTGCTGGGTGACCTTGCGCTAGTCACTCTTCTCTGAAGTCTCTCAGCCCCACTCACATCACAGAGTGTTTGTTGTGAGGGAGGAAGGGAAAGGAGAATGTGAGCCGCTTTGAGACGCCTTCGGGTAGTGAAAAGCAGGATATCAAATCCAAACTCTTCTTCTTCTTCACACATTGCTCCTCCTTGGCCTATTGCTCCCCATTCTAGGATGAGTTGTGAAAAGTCCCGTCCATTTGCCTCTATGGCAACAGAGCTCATTCTTTGGCCCTGTAAACTTCCGTCTGTGCTTACCTGACCAGCTAAGGCCATTATCTTACCAATAAACCAGTCTGACCGATTCACCGTGCTTCCTCTTGTGGAATCACAATAGCAGGATCATCACCGGTGTGCAAAGGAGTCACGGGTTATGAGCCGTGACTGACCAGTCGCCCACAACCTATAACACTATTCTCAATGTGCATTTCCTTGTGCATTTCCTTTCTGTAAAGGGTGTTGTTGTTGCACAGTTAGGTGAGAGATGCTTGTGGTTTTTTCATTCGCTTTTTGTTTTGTAAACCACGTACCCTGGGGCTTATTTTGGTATAATCAGCACATAAGGAACAAATAATGAGCCCTTAAAAATGCAGTGCATTTTGGTGGAGAGGTGGTTTGCAGGACAGCAAGAAGCCCAGGCTTTGCTGTAGCTTCTAATGCTACTCCAGAGTAGTTCTGCTTCAAAGTGCATCAGCCCTTAAGAGCAGCCTCCTTTTCTCCACGTTCCTGTTTTAAACTTTTAACAGAGAAGCAAGCCAGCAAGACTCCCTTCCTCTTGACCCTAGTAGATGAAACTCCCAGGGGTGGGGGTGGGGGGTGGGTTGGGCTCCAGAGTTGTCATGCTTTTTTGAGCTAGAGAGGGAAGTACGGGGGAGAGGGATATTTCCTCTTTTCTTCTCCCCAGAGAGTGCAAGGTTACTTATTTATGCAGTAGAAATACAGTAGACTGAAAGAGCATCTCCACCCCCATCATTCAGCCCGGAAACCGAGGTCCAGCTGCGAGGGCCTTCTGGTGGTTCCCTCACAGCAGGAAGTGAAGCTACAGGGGAACCAGGGAGAGGGCCTTCTCGGTGGTGGCACCTGCCCTGTGGAACGCACTCCCATCAGATGTGAAGGAAATAAACAACTCTATTACTTTCAGAAGACATCTGAAAGCAGCCCTGTACAGGGAAGATTTTAATGTTTGAGGTTTTATTGTGCTTCAAATATTTTGTTGGGAGCC
Organism: Lacerta agilis; assembly: GCF_009819535.1. Lineage (NCBI taxonomy): Eukaryota > Metazoa > Chordata > Lepidosauria > Squamata > Lacertidae > Lacerta > Lacerta agilis. The sequence continues at coordinate 92,510,700 of NC_046317.1, forward strand.
ATCCAGAGCAGCTGGGGAAATGCAGTCCAGTGGGTGGCATATAAATAGTAAAACAGAAATCAACATATAGATGGTCATTAAATGAAGGATTATTAAAGAAGCCGGAGATATTGGGGAAAGGAATGAAATACTTTGAAATAAATTTAAGCAAAGGAGCAGACTTAAATATGTATCTGAAGAAGTGTGCATGCACACGAAAGCTCATACCAAGAACAAACTTACTTGGTCTCTAAGGTGCTACTGGAAGGAATTTATTTATTTTTTAGACTTAAATGTGGTATAGGATACTGGTAAGGCAGCAGTAAGAGGCTTCTTTAAATACAACAAAACGCTTTCCAAAAGAAATCAGGAGAAGCCAAGAAGCAAGAGATAATAAAAGAACTTACTATGAATGAAAATAAATGAACTGAAGAACTGGGAAACACGGTTGCAATGCAGACTATTAAAATGCTACAAACACGGTTATCAATTCTGACTCCACATGAAATGGATCAGAAATTAAAATATCCTAAACGGAAGCAGTCTGAATTTGCAAACAAACCTGGAAGATTGTTGGTGTGGCAATTAAAGAAAGAAAAGAAATCTAATGCGATTAACCCACCCACCAGCCACGGACACTCTGGAGGGAGAAAAGAAAGTGACATTTTGGTTTAAAGTGACTAACAAAGCAAAAATTGCAACACTGAACTGGGTATTTGGTGGCTGGATTGTCCGACCACAGGTGGCCCATCTAGCACAACATCCTGCTCCCAGAGCGGTGAACCTGATGCTCCAAAGGGAAGCCCGTGAGCAGGATCCGGCCGCAAGAGCAGTCTCTGCTCACATTCAGAAGCAAACTGCCTCCAGCTGTGGAGGGAGGTAGGAGCCAATGGTGGCCTTATCCTGCGTGATTTTGGGGTGTTCATAAGGGGCAGAGCACATTTTTGGGAGGAGAAACCTAGACAGCATCTTAAAAAGCAGAGACATCACCTTGCTGACAAAGGTCCGTATAGTTAAAGCTATGGTTTTCCCAGTAGTAATGTACGGAAGTGAGAGCTGGACCATAAAGAAGGCTGATCGCCGTAGAATTGATGCTTTTGAATTATGGTGCTGGAGGAGACTCTTGAGAGTCCCATGGACTGCAAGAAGATCAAACCTATCCATTCTCAAAGAAATCAGCCCTGAGTGCTCACTAGAAGGACAGATCCTGAAGTTGAGGCTCCAGTACTTTGGCCACCTCATGAGAAGAGAAGACTCCCTAGAAAAGACCCTGATGTTGGGAAAGATGGAGGGCACAAGGAGAAGGGGACGACAGAGGATGAGATGGTTGGACAGTGTTCTCGAAGCGACTGGCATGAGTTTGGCCAAACTGCGAGAGGCAGTGAAGGATAGGCGTGCCTGGCGTGCTCTGGTCCATGGGGTCACGAAGAGTCGGACACGACTGAACGACTGAACAACAACAACAACAACAACAACAACCACCCCACATTTCTGAAAGATGAACAGTAGCACATTCCACACAAACATCTGGCGCTTATTTTCTCCGAAGGAAGCCCTGTTGGTTTTTTCAGGAGTTAATGTTCCATTAAGTCTGGTTATGGCGGCACCCTTATTTGAATTTGCAGTTTGTGATTTGGATACGAGCAGTGAAAGTAACAGCAGGGGTCCAGTTGTGGGGTGGGGCAAGCAGAGAAATAAGCTGCTTGCCAGGGAGGGAAAGCACCGTTCCCTCCTCTCTCCCCCCCCCCACCTGCCGCAACCCTTTAACCTCTGGGGAACCTCTATGCAGGGTTCACATTTCCATATTGCAAGGTAAAAACATAATAAGAGCTTACTGGGTCAGATGCCCCCATGGGAAGCGCACAAGCAGGACCTGAACACAAGACCCCCCCTCCCCTCCTGTGGTTTCCAGCAACTGGGATTCAGAAACATTTCTGCCTCCATCGTGACTGATAGCCATCAAAACCCATTTCCTCCACGAATATGTTTAGTCCTTTTTAAATGAATATGTCTAATCCCTTTTTAAAGCCATCTAAGTTAGTGGCCCTGTCTCCTGTGGGAGGGAGTCCCACAGATTTAATTCTGCCTTGCATGAACACGTCCTTCCTTTTCTCTGTCCTGATTCGTCCAACCTTCAGCTTCATTAGATGCCATAGAATTCTAGAATTGTAGATCTGGGAGGGACGCCCCCCCCCCAGGGTCATCTAATCCAACCCCCTGCAATGCAGGAATCTTTCGGCCACCAGGACCCTGAGATTGAGAGTCTCATGCTCCTCCACCGACTGAGCTAAAGAGTTCTAGTGTTAGGAGAGAGGAAGGAAAACTCTTCTATCCAACTTAGCCATGAATTTGCCTAGTCTCCATCCAAAGTGGTGACCGCCCTTTGCGTCTTGCGAGAGTGAAAGGTAAGTATTTGCTGAGAGAGAGCCCTCTTTTTAAAAAGTGGAAGGGCTGGGGAAGACGAAGAGGCTGGGGGGCGAGGCCTTCGGGAAAGAGGCGAGGCCGCCGTGGGGCTGGGCGGTTCTTAAGCGCGCGGCTTCCCCATCGCGGGTGCGTCGGCTTCTGCTTCTGCTTCTGCTCGCGGACCGCGAAGCCGTCGGGGAGCCGCAACAGCTGCTGTTTCCCTGCTTTACTGCAGCAACTGCACGGGGCAGAGACCTTCCCCCTCCCTTGCCGGGCATTTTTGTGGGGTGCGTCCCGCCCGAGGACTGCGTACAGGCGACGAGAGCCACTCTGGAGATGCTCCTGGCCCCCGAAGAGGCACCAGCGAGCGCGCAGGAGCGGCCGGGCTGCTGAGAACGCGCCGTCGAGGGAACGTCGGAAGGCAGCAGGCAGGTGAATCCGGGGAGAGACGGCGGGGACAGGGGGCAGCCGCGACCCTTCGCTCCCCCGGGAATGTCAGGAAGGAGATGGGTCGTACGAGGGAAGCGTAAGGATTGCTTATCCCGGAGTCTTGTCTGTGTGTTTAAGGCCCTGGAGCCAGTGAAATGATAAGGCAGCGGAGAGCGTGCTCTAGAGCATGTGCAGAGTTTGTTTTACTCTTTCCCCGTGTCATCACTCACCTACGCTTTCGGCTCATCTGGGCAGTTGTGAGCCCCGGTACTTCTGTTGCGAAGGCTCTGGGTAATTTGATCAGACGTCTCCCTTTTCAGGGGGGTTTGTAGGGGACATGCCAAAAAACAACAACAACAACCCTCTATTGTTTGCACTGTATAGCTCATAAGTCACTCCGCTGAATTTCAGCGGCGGCCGCGGCAGGAGCTGGACCTTGCAGCAGAGTGTTCCCCCTGTTGCTGATGGAGAGTTGTAGTCCAAAACGTCTGGAGCCTGGAGGGCACCAAGTTGGAGAAGGCTGCTGGAATATGTAGCCAGGTGGTGAAAGAAAGTAGTTTCACAATGACTCAACTCTCCCTTTCAACTAAATGTTTAGCCCTCATCCATGCTATTCAGTGTGCACATGAGAATGTGCTGTACACTGCAGTTGAACTGGAGTTAAGTCGCGCAAGCTCTGGTGCCCCAAGGCTTTTCAGCACATCATAGTTTCTAGAGTGAAGATATTCTAAGGGAGGGAACAATGGAGGAAATCTATCATCTTGATTCTGTTTTAGTCTGTATCACAGCTCTGGGGGAGGGATGTCCAGCTCTGTTCCCTTGGTTGTTTATACACACCTCCCCCCCTGCAAAAGCTGCAATCCACTGCTCACCCAGTGGGGGGGGGGGACAAGTACCTGTATTTTTCTTCCAATAGTTGTGTGAGGAAAGATTAACCATTGGCCTGGCCGCCTCAGAATGTTAAACCTTGGTTTATTAAAATCACACACACAAACTTTGTCCAGAGGTATAACTATGGTTTCTAACAAACCATGGTTTGTTATTGGTTTATGAACCTTGGTTTGTTTTAACTGTGACTTGTCATCATGCTTGAATTCGACATCCCTCCTGAACCAAGGTTTGTTTGGCCACACCACCTCAGTTGCAGGAGCAACTGGAAAAACAACAACAAACAAACAAACTTTGGAGAAATAAAATTTTAAAAAATTCCTTCGTGAAAACTCATACCATTAACAAACTTAGTTGGTCTCTAAGGTGCTACCGGAAGGATTTTTTTTTAAATTTTGTTTTGACTATAGGAGACCAACACAGCTACCTACCTGTAATTTGGAGAAATAAGCCATTGTTTGTCTGATTGTCTGTGCAGCATCTCATGGTGACCTTGTAGTTTGTTAAACCACGGTGTAGTGTTACATGCAAACCAAACAATTTTCTCCTCCCACACTGCTGCTTTTGGGGGTAAAAAACTGACCCCACATCTCTATGCAGGTTTCCAAGCAGTTTGCACTGGAATGTGCACCTAATATTTTTTATTGTTTCCTTAGTTTTGGTATATTTGAAAATCATCTCTCTTCCTCTCTCATAAATAAAATGAAATATTGGCTTGCTTCTGTTACCCAGATGGCACGTCACAGTAAACCATAGTTGATGGCGGGTTGTGTTAGGAGTTATTCTGCAAAGAAACAGAAAAGATGATTGTAACTTTAAGAACTGTTTCTGTGAGTTCTGGGCTGATTAGATACAGCTGGTGATGAGTACAAAAGGAGGAGAAGTTGCAGTTTGAATTTGCCTGCAAAAGAAAACACCCACATGCTTTGTGTCTGTAAGGTTGTAGGGACGTGGGTGGCACTGTGGGTTAAACCACAGAGCCTAGGGCTTGCCGATCAGAAGTTCGGCGGTTCGAATCCCTGCCACGGGGTGAGCTTCCGTTGTTCGGTCCCTGCTCCTGCCCACCTAGCAGTTCAAAAGCACGTCAAAGTGCAAGTAGATAAATAGGTACCACTCCGGTGGGAAGGTAAAAGGCGTTTCCGTGCGCTGCTCTGGTTCACCAGAAGCGGCTTAGTCATGCTGGCCACATGACCCGGAAGCTGTACACCGGCTCCCTCGGCCAGTAATGCAAGATGAGCGCTGCAACCCCAGAGTCGGACACGACTGGACCTAATGATCAGGGTTGTAAATAAAACTCTTGCTTGAGTATTTTACACCTGTCTCATGGTTCTGTCATCTGCTGCCAGGAAGATACAGCTCCAATAGGTTGTCCTGTCCCCTCAACGCACAGAGGAAACAAACCACGGTTCCTAGTGTCAGGCACATTGCACATGGGTCTAGGGCACAAATTTACATTAGCTGTTGCATATGTATGAATGCTTCTGAGCAAATTGTGCAGAGTGTGTTGTGTGTGTCATATATATATCTCCACTGGGCTACCCCCTAACAACTCTCCTGCTGGGTGAAGTGTGTCCATTGTGGTTGGTTTTGCTCCAACAGAGCACAAGGTCTCTTAGAGGCCAAGGGAAGCTCAGCGCATGGGCTCCAGGAGGCCAGGGATTCTCATATGAGATCTTGCGGGAACTTGGACGGCCCAGCCAGATCTGAAGAAGTGTGCATGCACACGAAAGCTCATACCAAGAACAAACTCAGTTGGTCTCTAAGGTGCTACTGGAAAGAATTTTCTATTTTGTTTCAGCCAGATCTTGTAAGAGCATCTCGGAACTGGTGCACCAAGAGGGCTTTGTCGTCGTCGTCCCCCCATCCCCACCCCCCAAGCAAGGCAGATTGCTTAAGAGCTCTGACCACGCTGTTTCTGCTTGGGTTATGTGGTGCTTGCATTTAACTTGCAGAATTCCAACCAGCCGGCCCCATACCGCATATGGTTGAAACTGCGCGATCTAAATGGCCAAAAGATTCCATTGTACTGTAGCACATTCTCTCTGCAAATGCAGGCAGCTTTAGCGTGACTCGGCAGGTTCGATATATCAGGCAGGTGAGCCCTGCTGACGCTCCTCAACTTCAGCACACCTTGAAAATATTCCCCGTCCTGTCAGCAACTTTTTATTTGAATTGATCTCATAATTTGTACTTGCACACACTTTTGCCAATTAAAAAAAATATTTGTGCAGTGGTGCTTAAGTGGAAAAACGTGTTGGTGCAGGTTTAAAAACAGATTTCCTTTTTTTCTTTTTAGAAAATAGCAACATGCACCATTTCCAACTTGGGACAATTTCAGGCCACATTCATGCCATACTTAAAGTTCTGTGATACCACTTTTTAGACAGCCCTAGCTTCCCCCAAAGAATTTTGGGAGCTGTAGTTTGTGAAGCTTGCTAAGAGACACCCCCCCATTACCCTCACAGAACTACAATTATCTCACCGTGTGGCAGTGAATGCAAACAATTAATTCCCCACCTTTTTGAGCCAGCGCACCCATTTGGAAACTTCAGAAGGAAACTTCAGAAAGAACTTCCTGACAGTAAGAGCTGTTCGGCAGTGGAATTTGCTGCCAAGGAGGGTGGTGGAGTCTCCTTCTTTGGAGGTCTTTAAGTGGAGGCTTGACAGCCATCTGTCAGGAATGCTTTGATGGTGTTTCCTGCTTGGCAGGGGGTTGGACTGGATGGCCCTTGGGGTCTCTTCCAACTCTAGGATTCTAAGGTTCTGTGGGTGCCAGCCAGAAAAATGGCTGCCGTTAGGCAGGAGCGTAACACCTAATACCTGCCACATCTAAAAGATCAGAAAAAAGAGATTGGGGGGGACCCAAAATGGAGCAAGCATCCCCTACCCCCCTGTCTTGGGCATTGTAGTTTTTTGAGGGTATATTTACTAAGACACTTGTGGCCACCATAGGAAAGAGGTGCTGGCCTTTTGGGCCACTTCCACAGTGCTGGCAGGGCCCCTGAATCAAATTATGCACCGTGGGGGAAAGCCTTAATTTCATGAGAAAGTTCTCCTTCCTCATGCAAAAGCATGATCAGTGCACAGGGCCGGCCTTGTCTGCAGATCTGATGAGCCAAAAGACAACTTCTCTTTTTAAATTATTTTTAAACCACTGCTAGGAACCAAAGGTTGACCTGGCTCTCTTGAGACAGGAACACTGTTTAGCGGAAGAATGAAAGTATGGCTGTAGAAAGGAAGCTGCCTTATACAGAGGGAAACTATCTATCTATTTAGCATACCCTCCAACATTTATCCAATGAAAATAGACTTATTATTATTATCCTTTTATTTATACCCCACCCATTGCTAAAGTACTACACTTGGGCAAAAAAAATGAAAGGCACAAATACAGGATGGGTGACACCTGGCTTAGGAGCAGTACATGTGAAAAGGATCTAGGAGTCTTGGTAGACCATAAACTTGACATGAGTCAACAGTGTGATGCAGCAGCTAAAAAAGCCAATGCAGTTCTGGGCTGCATCAATAGGAGTATAGCATCTAGATTAAGGGAAGTAATAGTACCACTGTATTCCGCTCTGGTCAGACCTCACCTGGAATACCGTGTCCAGTTCTGGGCACCACAGTTCAAGAAGGATACTGACAAGCTGGAACGTGTCCAGAGGAGGACAACCAAAATGGTCCAAGGCCTGGAAACGATGCCTTATGAGGAACGGCTTAGGGAGCTGGGTATGTTTAGCCTGGAGAAGAGAAGGTTAAGGGGTGATATGACAGCTATGTTCAAATATATCAAAGAATGTCATATAGAGGAGGGTGAAAGGTTGTTTTCTGCTGCTCCAGAGAAGCAGACACGGGGCAATGGATTCAAACTACAAGAAAGAAGATTCCACCTAAACATTAGGAAGAACTTCCTGACAGTAAGAGCTGTTCGGCAGTGGAATTTGCTGCCAAGGAGTGTGGTGGAGTCTCCTTCTTTGGAGGTCTTTAAGCAGAGGCTTGACAGCCACCTGTCAGGAATGCTTTGATGGTGTTTCCTGCTTGGCAGGGGGTTGGACTGGATGGCCCTTGGGGTCTCTTCCAACTCTAGGATTCTATGATCTCACTGGGTTGCCCCAGCCACTCTTGGCACCTTCCAACATATATAGAAACAAAATAAAACATTAAGCATTGAAAACTTCCCTATTCAGGGCTGCCTTCAGATGTCGTCTAAAGGTTGTATAGTTACTTGTCTCCTCGGCTTGGGAGTTGCATAGCTCCATACACTCCAACATTTCTCTGATGAAAATAGGGACGTCCTAAGGAAAAGGAGGAAATTCCGGAATCAAATCAAATCAATTCATGGTTTCTGTAAATCTGGGGCTGTCCCTGCAAAATAGGGACACTTGCAGGGTCTGATGTAGCTTAGTTTGGTCTACATACTGACAGCTGACAGCTCAGGTAGGCCCACCTGGAGATGCCGAGGATTAAGCCTGGGACCTCCTCTCCATACAAAGCTGCTGGCCCTACATTTGCAAATGTGCAATACATTAAAATGCTTAATATCGCACTGTTGTCAGTTTTTTTGGGGGGGTCAGTCTGGAGTCCTGAGTTCCTTCCAGTTCTTGGGGTCCAGGGAGGGTTAGTTAGAATCTAACAGATGAGTTCACCAAACTAGTCAGACAATTCTCTTAGGACAATGACCTCCACAAGCCACTTAAGCGTCCTGGTCAGCACCCCCAAAAAATGAGCTAGGTTGCAAGAACCTACAAGAAACTACAACTGAGTGTTGGTGCCATCTGGGCAGATGGGTTCCCCTCATCTCCTAGCTGCTAGGTAGAACAACAGCCAGAGTTTGGGGGTGTGAGCTGAGCTAGAAGCAGGCAGGAAGCTGGATACACAGAGACCTGCTTGCTCTGTGCTGGATCCAAAGCAGCGACTCATGGAGAAGGAAGATCCTTTGGAGTATTCATGCTGTCAGCCCCTCTTATCTTATGCTCAGGTTGTAGATACAGTTGTACCCTGGTTGTTGAATGCCTTGGTACTCGGACGTTTTGGGTCCCGAATGCCGCAAACCCAGAAGTGAGTGTTCCGGTTTGCGAACATTTTTTGGAAGCCAAATGTCTGTTGCAGCTTCTGCGGCTTCCGATTGAGTGCAGGAAGCTCCTGCAGCCAATCGGAGTCGTGCCTTGGTTTTCGAACTATTCTGGGAGTCGAACGGACTCCCGGAACGGATTAAGTTTGACAACCATGGTACCACTGTATGTGTAAATAAAGCCTTATATGCAAAAGACTAGGGACACAGGTGGTGCTGTGGTCTCAACCACTGAGCCTCTTGGGCTTGTTGATCGGAAGGTCGGCGGTTCGAATCCCCGTGACGGGGTCAGCTCCCGTTGCTCTGTCCCAGCTCCTGCCAACCTAGCAGTTTGAAAGCACACCAGTGCAAGTAGATAAATAGGTACCACTGTGGCAGGAAGGTAAACGGTGTTTCCATGCACTGCTCTGGTTTCTGTCACAGTGTTGCATTGCGCCAGAAGCGGTTTTAGTCCTGCTGGCCACATGACCTGGAAAGCTGTCTGTGGACAAATGCCACATGACCCGGAAGCTGTATGCCGGCTCCCTCGGCCAGTAAAGCAGGATGAGCGCCGCAACCCCATAGTCGCCTTTGACTGGATTTAACCACCCAGGGGTCCTTTAAGGTAAAGGTAAAGGGACCCCTGACCATTAAGTCCAGTCGCGGACGACTCTGGGGTTGCGGCGCTCATCTCGCTTTACTGGCCGAGGGAACTGGCGTACAACTTCCGGGTCATGTGGCCAGCATGACTAAGCCGCTTCTGGCAAACCAGAGCAGCGCACGGAAATGCTGTTTACCTTCCCACCGGAGCGGTACCTATTTATCTACTCGCCCTTTGACGTGCTTTCGAACTGCTAGGTTGGCAGGAGCAAGGAGCGAGCAACAGGAGCTCACCCTGTCACGGGGATTCGAACTGCCGACCTTCTGATCGGCAAGCCCTAGGCTCTGTGGTTTGACCCACGGCGCCACCCGCATCCCTTTACCTTTTACCTATTTACAAAAAGGCACTGCAGTCTCTGCTGACCTCTATTCCAAGGAAATTGAACCCTGGGTAAGTGCCCAGAAACCCTTGGAGTTTCCCTGCTTGGAGATTGAGGTGGCGTGAAACAGCACTTTATAGCAAAAAAAAACTTCACGTTTTGAAGTTCTGCTAGTGCGAACCCCTGCAAAGTGGCAGGCTGAGCTAGATGGACCAGTGGTCTCTGGCTCTATGTGTGGAGCAGTTTATGATGGTGCTGCAAACAGGGCTTAATTGCCCCAAAACACACAGTTCCACCCCAGCAGTGGCTTGGTCTATTGCTTCAAGTATGTTCAGAGGCACTTTTGGCCTGTTGTTGCATGTCACCCTTCCCCAGCTTCTGACCAGCATTCGAAATTAGCCAGGCGCCAGGAATTGTCCGATTGCAAGCAGTTTGAGAAGTCTCGGCGACTGAGACTCAAGATTAAAATTGCTGCCACTGGCACTGAAGGCGCAAGAGGAGAAATGCCTCGCTGATGCTTTTGGGGGCAACTTGCAGCCGTGCTGGCCGGAGCCGGCACGAGTTGTCATCCAAACGCCTGGAGGCCGCCATTGCAACAAATGCAATGTGTGAAGATCGAAACCCAAAATACTGGCAGGCAGAGGCCAATTGAAACCGGTAGCTTGTGTGTGTGTGCTTCTTCCTGTGTCCGGAGAGAGAGAGAGAACTTTCTCTTCCTCCTAACCAACTTCCGCTGCGCCGAGGAAAGCTTATCTCGTATCCTTGTGGCCCAAATTCTGTTCCCTGTGTGCCATGCCTCTTGATGCACTGAGTTCACAGGCTGAGAGGGGATGTCAAATGTCTACAGGGAATCATGTCAGTGGGGAAGGAAATGCCACTTGCCTCCTATCACAGCTCTGTGGTTGTTGTGGTGGCCATGGTTCGTAAGGAGATAATGCTCCAGGGCGAGTGTTTTTTCCTGAGAGCGTAAGGTATTAAGAATAGTCTGCTGGATCAGGCCAATGGCTTATCCGGTCCAGAGTCCAATTGTGTAAGCTGGATTCGAGCGCAAGGGTGTAGCACCCCATGAGTGAACGCCTCCACCTGAACTTTAAAAACAAACCGTAAGCACACAGCCAACACTTCCCTGCACACGGAAAAGACATTGGGAAAAGTTGGAGGCAAGATCATCTTCCCGAAGGGCTTGCTTTCTGCATGCAGGGAACTCAATTTCCACTCCCAAATTTTTCACCTGCTGGGCAGCCTCACAACTCTGACCATCTGTGAGGGAAAAAATCCTGTTCCTGATAGCAGCAGGAGCACCGCCGCTGGGTTACCCTTTTAAATATCGCTTTGCCTATATCAATAATGATGGACAGGCTGCGTGAATAGCTTGAAGCCTCCAGAAATATGTTGGCTTTAGTTACAAGGACAGAAGAAGAAAGGGTCTGTTTGGGATGCAAATTGGATGCAAAATAAAAAATATATAAAAAATCCTTCCAGTAGCACCTTAGAGACCAGCTAAGTTTGTTCTTGGTATGAGCTTTCGTGTGCATGCACACTTCTTCAGATATTCTTAAGTATCTGAAGAAGTGTGCATGCACACGAAAGCTCATACCAAGAACAAACTTAGCTGGTCTCTAAGGTGCTACTGGAAGTGTTACTATTAGCTTGTAAAGCCCTTAACAGCTTGGGACCAGTTTACTTGTGTGGGATATGCCCTCTTGACTGCTTTGTGGAGCTAGCACTGGCACGACATCATACTTGTTCTGCATTTGCAAGAAACCAATCTTTTAGTGTGGCAGCACCTGCACTTTGGAACTCCCTGCCTCTTGACGCCCTTGGCTGTACTTTTTGACCGTTGCCTTAAAACATTTTTATTTAGGCAAGCCTACACAGATGTGTAGAAGTTACACGTGTTTTATTTCTTCTTAGCTGCTGTTGATTTTAACAATCTCTTGACTATTTTAACCACCTGCTTTTCATTGTTTTAATCAGCAATGTTAATGTTTTGTTTTGTTTTTCTGTAACCGCTTGGAGATTTCCTTACAATCAAGCGGTACATAAATTTTATTAGATAAAGAAAAATGCGTATTTCGTCTATAGCCTGGGCTTAGAATCTTCTTCTTCTCTCTCTCTCCCCCTCTCCCTTCTCCCAGAATGGGCTGCATGAAATCTAAAGAAATCAACCTCAATGAAAAAGTCTCAGAAACTCGTCCGAGCTGGGTGATCAGAATAATTACATGCCAGATCCCACGTCCATTGCCAACAGCGTAAGTCTAAATTGCTTGCCGGTCTCAAAGAGAAAGTCAGGAGAGATATTTTACGAAGTTTAAGGGTTTTTAAGGAGTGTTAAGAACTTTCTGGTGGTATGGTGGGTATCACCATTAGAAGTACAGGTGAAACTCGAAAAATTAGAATATCATGGAAAGGTTCGTTTCTTTCAGTAATTCAACTTAAAAGGTGAAACTAATAAATGAGATAGACTCATGACATGCAAAGCGAGATATGCCAAGCCTTTATTTGTTATAATTGTGATGATTGTGGCGTACAGCTGATGAAAACCCCAAATTAACAATTTCAACTTTGGGGTTTTCATCAGCTGTATGCCATAATCATCACAATTGTAACAAATAAAGGCTTGACATACCTCGCTTTGCATGTCATGAGTCTATCTCATATATTAAACTCCAGTAGCTAATGAAAACAATTGCTTACATAAATGGACTTTTCCACGATATTCTAATTTTTCGAGTTTCACCTGTATTGTCAGTAAAAAGAGTAAATACGAAGAAGGGCTGGCCAACATATGAACAGTTATAACTAATAAAAGAGCACGGTGAGGTAAAAATAAGACCCTATGAAGAGGTTGCTGGGATGTGGGTGGCGCTCTGGGTTAAACCACAGAGCCTAGGGCTTGCCGATCAGAAGGTTGGTGGTTCGAATCCCCGCGACGGGGTGAGCTCCCGTTGCTCGGTCCCTGCTCCTGCCACTCTAGCAGCTAGAAAGCATGTCAAAGTAGATAAATAGGTACCGCTCCAGCGGGAAGGTAAACGACATTTCCGTGTGCTGCTCTGGTTCGCCAGAAGCGGCTTAGTCAAAAATGTAAAAGTCGCAAGGAGACACGATAATAGTATATTGAGGAGGGAATAGTAAACAAAGTGAGTAACGCAACAATAACAAAAAAAATTATAGGCAAAAGGAGATCGCACACAGGTGAAGCTATTTTGGGATAAGCTTTTGGGGGTGTTAGAGATCACCATTAGAGGAAGCAGTCTCTAACCCATAAGACCTGATGCCATCTTCCGTAAGGCCGGCAGTGATGTGACTTGTCTCCTGAAACAGCTGGAGGGCACCAGTTTGGCAAAGCGTGCTGCAGAGACTGTGGAGCAGAAGACTGAGGATTAGAAATGCTGTATTGTTGAGGTACTGTTTTCCTGTTCATAAATTATTTCTGTTCTCTTGCATCCCAGCTTGGCGCAGCACCCAGCAAGAAAAAGCCTTCCGGAACCGATGGTACGTAGGCCTGCCTCTATGGTCCGTCTTGGCGGGAGGGAGGCCCAAATATCTATAGCCCCCAGCCGACACCAGAGAGCTGTGTGCTGCAAAGACATCCTTTCCCTCGTCAGCCACGGGCTCTGTCAAGGAGCCCAGCTTTCCACATTCGTACCTGCCTGTCGACCAGCTGGTTTTGTTTTATTTCGTAACGTTTAGATACCGATTGCAAAAGCAAAAATAAAAAAAATCAGAGTGGTTTACAAAAAAAAAGATAGAACAATAAAATTATCAATAAGGAAATTCAGCAACAATAACTTAGCAATAATTTAGCTGCCGGCGAAGTGGAAGTTTTTAAACTGTGATATTTTAAATGTATTTTAATGTTTGGTAGAAGCCGCCCAGAGTGGCTGGGGAGACCCGGCCAGATGGGCGGGGTACAAATAAATTATTATTAATTATTAATTATTAATTATTAATTATTAATTATTAATTATTAATTATTAATTATTAATTATTAATTATTAATTATTAATTATTACTTATTAATTATTACTTATTACTTATTAATTATTAATTATTAATTATATTATGCGTGCAGAGTAAACGCTGAGTTTGTGTGAATACAACCCTTGCTCATTCTCTCAGGAACAGAGGAGTTTATCGTTCTGGCTCTTTACGACTATGAAGCCATCCACAAGGAAGACCTGAACTTCCAGAAGGGCGATCACCTCAAAGTCCTAGAGAAGTAAGTACAAGACCCCCTCTGGTTCAGCTGTTTCTTGAGCGAAGGGAGGGGATCCAATCTGGGAGTAAGTGGTGGGGGGCTCTGATCTGCTGCCTGCTTTCTTTGGGAATCTGGTTGACCCCATTTGTTATTTCCTGTCTACTCTGGACCCCCCTAAGTGTTAGGGCAGCTCTGCAGGGGTGGGGTGTTTTTTTTGCCTGCTTTCAGTTTGATGTGGCAAATCCACCCCCGCCCCTCGCACAGTGAGGAGTAAGGGTTATCTATTCGTTCGTTCGTGTTCTTGCTAAAAAGCATCAAAATATGTTTAATATACAATACAGTACGTCTGCTGGAGCCGCACACATTACTCAGTGAGAAGCGAAGGAGCATAATTGTTAAAAGTGTTATGCACACATTCGTTCCGTTGAGACACCTTCACAAACACAATGACACAAGAAGCTGAGTGAGAGTCTGTTGTTGTTGTTGTTTAGTCGTGGCAGGATTCCTTTTCACTTATGTTTCCTCTAAGGCCCACAAGGAGGGGAACATGGTTCTCCTCACTTCGCCATTTTACCCTTACAGTTACAACAACCTTGTAAGGTGAGGTTGAGAAATCATGGGGTGGTTGATAAATAACACCTTCTCTTCCCACAGTGCAGTCATGAGTACTTCTAAAGCTTCAGTCAACTGCAGCTTGCTGTACCTTCCAAACCCCAAAGAACTATGTTCATTCTCAGCTATGGCCAGAGCCAAATAAGCAAACTCCAAACCCAGAAAGTTGGGGTCACGAAGAGTCGGACACGACTGAACGACTGAACAACAACAAAAACCCAGAAACAGCATTATGAACCCAGTTGAAACTACTCGTACCCGAATATGCCAGTAGTAGATTTGAAAAGGATTTAGGGGTCTTAGTAGACCACAAGCTTAGCAAGAGTCAACAGTGGGATGCAGCAGCAAAAAAATGCCAATGCTATTTTACAAGAGTATAGTGTCCAGGTCATGGGAAGTAATAGTACCACTGTATATTGCCTTGGTCAGAGCACACCTGGAATACTGTGTCCAATTCTGGGCACCACAGTTCGAGAAGGATACTGACAAGCTGAACGAGTGCAGAGGACAGCAACCATGATCGAGGGTCTGGAAACCAAGCCTTATAAGGAACAGTTGAGGGAGTTGGGTATGCTTAGTCTGGAAAAGAGGAGACTGAGAGCCGATATGATGTTGTTGTTGTTGTTGTTGTTGTTTAGTTGTTTATTTGTGTCTGACTCTTCGTGACCCCATGGACCAGAGCACGCCAGGCACGCCTATCCTTCACTGCCTCTCGCAGTTTGGCCAAACTCATGTTAGTAGCTTCGAGAACACTGTCCAACCATCTCATCCTCTGTCGTGCCCTTCTCCTTGTGCCCTCCATCTTCCCCAACATCAGGGTCTTTTCTAGGGAGTCTTCTCTTCTCATGAGGTGGCCAAAGTACTGGAGCCTCAACTTCAGGATCTGTCCTTCCAGTGAGCACTCAGGGCTGACTTCCTTCAGAATGGATAGGTTTGATCTTCTTGCAGTCCATGGGACTCTCAAGAGTCTCCTCCAGCACCAGAATTCAAAAGCATCAATTCTTCGGTGATCAGCCTTCTTTATGGTCCAGCTCTCACTTCCATACATCACTACTGGGAAAACCATAGCTTTAACTATACGGACTATAGTGAGAGTCTAGAGGAGAGCAAACTTGGCCTTCTACCAGATCTTAGCTGGAACCTGTTAGACTGAAGACCAGGGCTGGAGAATGATGTCTTGTAAGGAATGATGCTGCCAATTCATGGTCACTGAGTCCATGGAAGGGGAGGGGGTCACAGTCATACTTGTTGCTCCCATCCCCTATGCTAACATGTCCACGATTTGACCTTCCCTTCAATGCAACCTTCTGAGGACCATATTCCCAGAGGACTACATTTAAGATTGGGGAAATGAGAAAGGAGGAGAACCGAAATGGACAGACCCTCCCACCCTTAGTTTGGGATCCAAGTACCAGTGCCATCAAACCGCCAGCGTTGCTCTTAAAATGTTTTATCTGTCACCGTCTTAGTTATTCACTTAGAAATCAACGTGCAGTTTGAAAAGCAGGAGTTGGCAGCAGGAGGATATCAAAGGAACATGCTACAACTCTAAGACACAGAGAGCATGTAGAGGCATTCATATCCTTATTGTGCATACTATTTACAGTGCAGAGCTACAAGTTCATGTCTGTATCAGTCACTCACAGAATCCGGGAGTGGCCCCTTCCGGCTGTGACCCCAACATAAGAGCTTCAGTATATGAAATCTCTGCCTCCCCTCCTTACGTTTCACCCCTCTGCGCACTTGGGGTGACAGAAATGGCGTGTCTCCCCTCTTGTCCGCTGGGCGAAGGGAGTGCAAGGTCTCTCCAACATCCCCAGAGCCTCTGCTCTCCCGCCTCTGAGCTGCCTGTCCCTCCCCACTGGATACATCGCTGCTTTCTCTCATATAATTTTTATTATTTTTACACTATACTACTACAATATAACATTCAATCCAACATTTTCATACATTTTCCATTTTGGCTTACAAAGCCGTGACTTCCCTCAATCCCTCCACATGGCTTTCAAAGTTATATCTTGATATTATATTTCTTTAATCAACCATTGCTTACATTATCGTAAAATTCCTTCTTACTTTTACTATCATACTTACAATAATAATTCTACACATTAACTACAAAACTTCTTGAAATCCTATTAGCGTATTCAGTTGTAAATTGTCTTTTAGATAGTTCGTAAACTTTAACCAGTCTTTGATGAATTTCTGGTCCCGCTGTTCCCGGATTCTTCCCGTCATTTTGTACATTTCTGCATATTCAGTCAATTTCACTGTCCATTCTTCTTTCGTCGGTAGTTCTTCTGGGCGGCTTCCAACAGAATATTAAAATACAATAATCTATTAAACATTAACAGAGACCAGGGCCCTGCGGGATTTGGCATCTTTCTGCAGGGCCTGCAAGACGGAGTTGTTCCACCTAGCCTTTGGGTTGGTTTCAGTTTAATCCTGATGTTTCGTTCTTTTGGTGTGATTGGTGGGCTACTTTAAAATAAGGCTGCAGTTTAGATTTAATTTTAAATTGTATTTTAATCTGTATTTTAATGAACTGTTTTATGTTTTTGTTGTGATTTTATTGGTGTTAGCCGCCCTGAGCCCGGTTTGGCGGGGAAGGGCGGGGTATAAATAAAAATTTATTATTATTATTATTATTATTTATTATTATTATTAAAAGCTTCCCTAAACAGGGCTGCCTTCAGATGTCTTCTAAAAGTCTGGTAGTTGTTTTTGACATCTGGTGAGAGGGCGTTCCACAGGGCGGGTGCCACCACCGAGAAGGCCCTCTGCCTGGTTCCTTGTAACTTGGCTTCTCGCAGTGAGGGAACCGCCAGAAGGCCCTTGGCACTGGACCTCAGTGTCTGGGCAGAACGATGGGGGTGGAGACGCTCCATCAGGTATACTGGACGTATGCCTAGAATACGTTTTGGCCTTTGGCAAACCTCAGCAGCAAGCAGCCTGCATTGCAGGGGCGTCGCTGCTGGGAATGCTCCTCTGGGCACCTGTTTTTGAACTTGCCGTTTGGAGTGTGTGATTGCTACCCCTCAGTGACAGAAGACTGATATTCTCTACCTCTTTCCCCCCTCTTTCTTTCTCTCTGCAGCTCGGGCGAGTGGTGGAGAGCAAAAGCCCTCTCGACAGGCCAAGAGGGTTATATCCCCAGCAACTATGTCGCCAGAGTCAACTCCCTGGAGACGGAGGAGTGAGTCTGCTCTGTGGCTGGGGCGGGCAGGCAAGGGGGTCTTCTCTGCATGGTGCTTATCTAGGACTGCAATTAAAGTGCCCTTTGTGCTGGGGGGGGCGGGTATAGTGAACAGGGGCAAGAGTCTCTCCGCCTAGCCGTGCCACCTTCCACCAGCGTAGAATTCCCTAGTATCAACCCAAACGTTGATGAATTTTCACGAGGACTTTAAAAAACAATAATAATACAAAATTGCAAACTGATGTGGAAATGTGGAGAACCAAACTAAAGTATGTGAAAATGAGAAACTGAAATGGACCGATTCGCCCCTGCCTGCTTGGGAAGGTGCGCAGCGCATGCAAAGCCAGATCTGGCTTGCTCACCCTCCTGTTTTGTGACTGTTGCCCCCCCCCAGGTGGTTTTTCAGAGGCGTCAGCAGGAAGGACGCTGAGCGGCAGCTGCTTAGCCCTGGCAACGTGATAGGCTCCTTCATGATCCGAGACAGCGAGACAACCAAGGGTGAGTGGCGCTGGTTCGTGTGTGCATGTGCCAGGTCAGCTCTTCCCCACGAACAGCTGGACCCACTGGAGAACAGATGCCCTGTTGTTCAGAGAGGCATAGAAAGAGCCTGCTGGGAAACCTACAAGTGGGGCAGAGCGAATGTTGCCCTTGTTCGGTTTGCTTTCCTCTCCCACCATCTTGATACACCAGCTTCCTTTCCTCTCTCTTCCCGCAGGGCATTCCCAGAGGCCCCATAAACCCAATACATAACACCCCACTTGTTGTGTGAGCCTCTCCAGTGCAGGGGGTCGACATTGGATTGGGGAGGAAGGGTTGGCGACCTAGTGGCACTTCCCAATTCTTCCTCCAGCTGCTGCTGCTGCAGGACAGCTTGACCCACCCACCTCTGCTTCCTGCAAGCTTTTCCCTGTGTATGACTTGCAGGAGGAGGAGGAGGAGCAACTGACAGCCACAGGGAGGTTAGAAGGCCAGGTCCCTGCCTGGTGCTTGAGGAGGACAGGTCCTGCCCGGCGCTTGAGGACAGGTCCTGCCCTGCCATCTGTATCTCTTGCTTGAGCAGGATGTTCTTCAGCAAGGACCACAGGAGAACCCAAACGGCCACTTGCAATCTTCCCCAACCCCTGGGTGAGTCAAGGCAATAATAGGGCGGGGGTCAGTAGGCTGACTTGTGAGGGTGGGGCTTGAACATATGAAAGACCGACTCTGGCCTGGTTTGTGTGTAACACAGAGTTTAGGAAAGCATTTTTTCGTTGTTCAAACGCTGCCTAGTGGTTTAACTGTGGTTTGTTTCCTGCCAGCAAACCACAATGGGGCTTGCTGGTTTACAAACCTTGGTTTGTCTTAACTTATGGCTTGGCATTGCATGTGAACCATGGTTTGCTTGGCCAGCCCACCGGAGACATATGGCCAAGCAAAACAGGCATGAGGTGAGAGCAGCTGGTAGAAGAAGAAGAAGAAGAAGAGTTTGGATTTGATATCCCGCTTTATCACTACCCGAAGGAGTCTCAAAGCAGCTAACATTCTCCTCCCCCACAACAAACACTCTGTGAGGTGAGTGGGGCTGAGAGACTTCAAAGAAGTGTGACTAGCCCAAGGTCACCCAGCAGCTGCATGTGGAGGAGCGGAGACGCGAACCCGGTTCCCCATTACGAGTCTACCGCTCTTAACCACTACACCACACTGGCTCTGGTAAACAAACCATGGCTAACTTGTGGTTTGCTAAACAAACCATGGCTTGAACCAGCCTCCCCCAGCCTGGTGCCCTCCAAACATTGTGCACAACTCCCATCAGCTGTGTGGCTGGGGCTGATGGGAGTTGTAGTCCAAAACTTCAAGAGGGCATACCAGGTTGGGTGAGGCTGCCTTACACAAACCATGGTGTAGTGTTACATGCAAACCAGGTCACTGTGCCCAGCCTGAGGCAATGTCCATACGGCAGATATCATCAGTAGTTTGATTTGTTTCTGGTTGAAGCCGGCTCCTTAGAAACAATCCCCTCCTCCCATTTATAATGGACTGGATCCAAAACCCCAAGAGCAGGTGTGGCAGAACTGGTGAAAGGATCGCGTGAGCACCCTTTCTCAGTTTGCATTCCTCCCTCTTGGCCCAGGTTCCTACTCCTTGTCCGTGCGAGATTTCGACAACCAGAACAAAGTGGAGACAGTGAAGCATTACAAGATTCGGACGCTGGACAGCGGCGGCTTCTACATTTCTGCTCGGAACACCTTCAGCACCCTGCAGGAGCTGGTCGGCCATTATAAGGGTGAGCCTGTTCTGGGTGCTCCCTGATTTCCATTGGGGGAACGCCTCCATCTCTTTGTGACTGGCTCACGGTCACCCGGTGCGTTTTACAGCCGAGGGGGGACTTGAACCCTGGTCTCCAAGGTCTCTGGTCCAGAACTCTAACCACTACTCCACGCCACTCTCTCACGTATCTGCGATGGGTTCATATGAAGGCTTCTCCATGGCGGCACAAGTGCTGCTCTTCTCGGTGTAACAAAATTAGTGGTCCGTTTGGGGCCTTGTTTCCAAAAGCACCAGCCTGCAGCCTTACCTTGGGATCCTGCAGGGTAGAACAACCTGTGTTCTCTTCCAGGGCAAAGTGATGGTCTGTGTCAAAAGCTGACTTACCCGTGTATCGCTCCGAAACCTCAGCAGCCCTGGGAGAAAGATGCCTGGGAAATCTCCCGCAGCTCTCTGAAGCTGGAGAAGAAACTGGGAGCTGGGCAATTTGGAGAAGTCTGGATGGGTAAGAATATCGGAACCGGCCTGTCAAGTGAGGAGACTGAGTGTTCCTCTAGTCGTCTATGTTAGTTCCCTGTAATGGCCAGCCAGATGGTTCTTCTGGGAAGCAGAGTTATACTGCCTCTGAACATGGAGGCTCCATTTGGTAACCATCCATTGCAGCCAATTCCATATGTTCATGAAGAAACCCCAGGAACCGTGCTGCCTGATGTGCTAGCTTTCTAGATGCAGGATGTTTCTGACACTGGGTCTTGCCAAATAATGCCCGTAGGCTTTATGGGCCTGTTGTTTTAGTCTAGAAACTGTTCTTAGCTAAAGCTGAAGAATTCCATAGCCCATTCCACATTCTGCTTTTACCCCTCAAATCCAGTGCTTGCCTGGAAATCACAGACTGCACAACATCCCTGCCTCTGTAGGGCAGGGCGTGAGCTAGCATAGTGTTTTGGGTCTCATATGGTCCCCCTGGGTATGATGATGGATGGCTCCTTTTCCCATGATGGATAGCTCACTTGGTAAAGCATTAGACCCTTGACCTCAGGGCAAAAGGATTCCTGCATTGCAGGGTATTGGAATGGATGATGCTCTGTGATTCTGTCGCTCTGAAACAGCTCCTTCTCTCCTCTCCAGCCACCTACAACATGCACACAAAAGTGGCCGTCAAAACTATGAAGCCAGGGAGCATGTCTGTGGAAGCTTTCCTGGAAGAGGCCAACATCATGAAGACCCTGCAGCACGACAAGCTGGTCAAGCTGCATGCCGTCGTGACCAAGGAGGAGCCCATTTACATCATCACCGAATACATGGAGAAAGGTGAGACGCAGGAAGAAGCGGAAGGTTCCGCGGCAGCCTTTGCCAACCTGGTGCTCTCCAGATGTTTGGGGCTACAGACTCAGCCGGCACATCTGGAGGGTGCCAGGTTGGTGAAGCCTATTCTACACTATAGCAAGCTTCTATCCCCAAAAGGAGGTTTTTGCAAAAGTTACCTGCCCAGCAATAACTTTTTTGCTCATCCTTCGCTCTCTGTTTTCAGCCTTCTCATCATAATCAAGAAGGCTAGAAACTGGAAACGTTTTTTTTAAAAAACAACATGAAACCCGAGTTCCTTAAGAATCGGGGCTATTGCCTTGTTCTCGGCAGCAGGCAGCCTTCCTTGCTGTCGCCCGGTATCCACAGGGCTGGTACAACTTAGCAGCATTCTGTGGAGGCGCTGCCAGCTCCTAGGACACGAGTGCCACGTGCCACGGAGGTTGCGCAGGATGCAGCACACAGCTGGGAGGAAGAGATAGCTGGGTGGGGACGTCCGATACTGCATGGGAAGGAGGAGGAAGAAGGTAATAGAATTGCAGAGTTGAAAGGGACCCCGAGGGTCTTTCAGTCCAACC
The DNA here is from genome assembly GCF_009819535.1 of Lacerta agilis. NCBI lineage: Eukaryota > Metazoa > Chordata > Lepidosauria > Squamata > Lacertidae > Lacerta > Lacerta agilis. Next base: position 92,532,565 of record NC_046317.1, read on the forward strand.
CCCTGCAATACAGGAATCGCAGCTAAAGCATCTCTGACAGGTGGCCACCCAACCTCTGCTTAGAAATCTCCAAGGAAGGAGAGTCTATCGCCTTCCGAAGGAGTCCGTTCCGCTGTCTGACGGCTCTTGCCATCAGAAAGTCCTTTCTGATGCTTAGTCAGAAACTCCTTTCTTGTAACTTGAATGCATTGGTTCAGGTCCTGCCCTCTGGAGCAGCAGAAAACAAGCTTTCTCCATCTTCCATGCAACAGTCCTTAAGGTATTCGAAGATGGCTGTCAGATATTATGAATGTGCCTTTATCTCTAAGGTAGGAGTAAGAGCCTCCGGAACAGAGGAGATTATTCCGGAGTCCAGATGCAGAAGACTAGGCTGCATAATTGAGAGGCCACCTTACCAGGTGCCCCTGCAAAACTCTTTGGTGCTAATTATGATATAGGGCAGCCTTTCCCAACCTGGTGCCCTCCAGCCGTTTTGGACTACAACTCCCATCAGCCCCTGGGAAAGGCTGATTATAGGGAGACAGGGTGGGATAAGCCAGTGTCTCTGAGCATCCAGACAGCCCATGTCTACGTGAGCCTGGGAACATAGTATGTGCTGCCCCACTGAGCAATGGGTCCCTTCCTAATGGAAGATCTGGCCCCCTCTGAAGAACACAATGGACTGTGCCCTGACTGAGTTTCTTTCCTCTCCTCAGGTAGTTTGCTGGATTTCCTGAAGAGTGATGAGGGTCACAAGCAGCGGCTCCCTGTATTGATAGACTTCTCTGCCCAGGTGAGTGTGACCTGAAGAAGAGACCGGCTGCTGGATCAGGCCAAGAGGAGCTCATCTAGTCTAGCACCCTCTTCTCACAGTGGCCAACCAATGCTTGTGACAAAAGCACAAGTAGTACTTGGAGACAGGAACATCTCTCTCCTCCAGGCGGCCAGAACTGTGCAGAGGATTCCAAATGCAGTCGTACCATAGATTCTCACGACGGCAATATGTTTTGCTCACTGCCCAAAACAGCTCTATGAGGATTGTTCCAGCTCTGCAGGGCCAAAGAAGCTGCCCAACAGGTCTTTAGGTGTGTGTGGGTCATTGGGACATGCCAGCTGCAATGGCTGCTGGGAGTTGGAGTCCTACGACTTCTGAAGGGCCACAGGTTCCTTCCTCTGTCCCTGCATGAGCAACCCTGCAGGTGTGAGAGTTCCTAAGCTTAGAGACCCACCAGTGACCAAGAGTTGGGTTCCTAACAGCTAGGCACCTCTTCTTTTGTGGGGTTCCATTGCGTTTAATCTCTAGGGATGTGAGAGGGTTGGGCCATGGCTGTGAGAACACATTGTTCCCCCGCAGCGATGCAGATTTGAATATGCAAATCTGCCTAGTGTGCTTTGTTTGTTTGCATTGACTCCTAAGGAAGTAGGAAACCTGGAACGGGTCCAAGGGCATTTCCTTCCTTTGGGTCTCCCTCCACTGCGGAACAAGGAGGCCTCTGTCACTGTGGTCCGTGCTCTCCCTCCCTCCACCAAAACCAGTCCATCAAAAGAGCAGGTGTGCCCAGGGTGTCATCCGTCTTACTTAGGTTGGTGGGGCTGACAGTTAACCCCTTGGCTTCAAGTCTCCGCAGAGCCCCAGAGACATGTCGACTGATAATCGCTCAACGTGAATCTCCGGACCAGGAAGTTTTGAGTCAGAATCTCGCCTCACCCGTGACATTACATGGTTTTTGACAAGCCACTCTCGGGGCATAGAATCATAGAATTGTAGAGTTGGGACCCCGAGTGTCATCTAGTCCCACCCCCTACAGTGCAGGAATCTCCACTCCAGCATCCATGACAGATGGCCATCCAACCTCTGCTTAAAAACCTCCAAGGAAGGAAAGTCCACAACCTTCCAAGGGAGACCGTTCCACTGTCCAACAGCTCTTAAAGCCAGAAAGTTCTTCCTGATGTTGAGTCGGAATCTCCTTTCTTGTAACTTGAAGCCATTGGTTCGAGTCCTACCCTCCAGAGCAGGAGAAAACAAGATTGCTCCTTCTTCCATGTGACAACCCTTACAATATTTGAAGATGGCTATCCTATTGGCTCTCAGTCTCCTCTTTTCCAGACTAAGCATACCCAACTCCCTCAACTGTTCCTTATAAGGCTTGGTTTCCAGACCCTCGATCATGGTTGCTGTCCTCTGCACTCGTTCAGCTTGTCAGTATCCTTCTCGAACTGTGGTGCCCAGAATTGGACACAGTATTCCAGGTGTGGTCTGACCAAGGCAATATACAGTGGTACTATTACTTCCCATGACCTGGACACTATACTTTTGTAAAATAGCATTGGCATTTTTTGCTGCTGCATCCCACTGTTGACTCTTGCTAAGCTTGTGTTCTACTAAGACCCCTAAATCCTTTTCACATCTACTACTGGCATCTTCGGGTACGAGTAGTTTCAACTGGGTTCATAATGCTGTTTCTGGGTTTGGAGTTGGCTTATTTGGCTCTGGCCATAGCTGAGAATGAACATAGTTCTTTGGGGTTTGGAAGGTACATCAAGCTGCAGTTGACTGAAGCTTTAGAGGTACTCATGACTGCACTGTGGGAAGAGAAGGTGTTACTTATCAACCACCCCATGATTTCTCAACCTCACCTTACAGGAACAAAATAGAAAATTCTTTTCAGTAGCACCTTAGAGACCAACTGAGTTTGTTCTTGGTATGAGCTTTCGTGTGCATGCACACTTCTTCAAATACACTGAAACAGAAGTCACCAGATCCTTAAATATAGTGAGGGAGTGGGGAGGGGTATTACTCAGAAGGGTTGTGGGAATGGGTGATCAGCTGATAGGTGTGGAAAACCTGTTGAGTCTTGCAGGGAAAGGCAAGGGGTGAGATGGCTAAAGATAGCTTTGTTATGTATAATGAGATAAGAATCCAATGTCTTTGTTCAGACCAGGTTTCTCCATGGTTTTAAGTTTGGTGATCAGTTGCAATTCAGCCACTTCTCTTTCCAGTCTATTTCTGAAATTTCTTTATATTAAGACAGCTACTTTGAGATCTTTTATAGAATGTCCTGGGAGATTGAAGTGTTCTCCTACTGGTTTCTCTGTCTTGTGATTCCTGATATCAGATTTATGTCCATTTATCCTTTGGCGTAGGGTTTGGCCTGTTTGTCCAATATAGAGAGCTGAAGGGCACTGTTGGCATTTGATTGCATACACAATGTTGGAAGATTAGCAATTAAATAGTCCTGAGATGGTATGTTTGATGTTGTTGGGACCAGTAATGGTGTTGTCCGGGTTTATGTGGCAGCAAAGTTGGCATCTGGGTTTATTGCAGGCTCTGGTTTATTGCAACAACCTTACAGGGTTGTTATAACTGTAAGGGTAAAATGGCAAAGTGAGAAGAACCATGTTCTCCTCCTTGTGTACCTTAGAGGAAACATGTGAAAAGGAATCCTGCCTGCCGCAATGCTCATCAGCATCACAAATCCTTCACTTGCCCTTCTGTAAAGTATTATTTATTTCATTTATTAACCGGCTTCTCATGAGGCATCCCAAAGCAATTTAATATAGCAACGTATATACAAATGTTGCATACTAGAAGGGTCAGCCGGTGTCTTGGTTTGCTGTTCTGTTGTGGAGGCTGCATTGGTTTGCGTTTGGGGAGTGTGACATGAGACTTTTTTCCATCAACATAGTCTGGAAGCAAATTCCTCCTCCCAAAGTGGGGAATTCCGTGCACCTGCAAGAAAACTTGTTTAAGGAAAGCTCCAGACTTTGCAGGTCACCCTAGATTTCATTTCACAGAACATACTTGCCAGAGGCTGCTGCAAAGATTTACTGGTGCCGAGGAGGGATCTGAACCCAGGTCTAAGGGTGTGTCTAGTGAACCCCAGTGGTACTCTCAGCACACCAGTCATTTATGTTGCCCCAACCTCCCCAGGTGCTGCACTATCGCTCCCCTTACAATAGATCTCTCTGTCTTTACTGCAGATTGCAGAAGGCATGGCTTTCATTGAGAAGCGAAACTACATCCACCGGGACTTGAGAGCTGCCAACATCTTGGTCTCGGCCATGCTGGTGTGCAAGATTGCCGATTTTGGCTTGGCTCGGGTGATTGACGACAACGAATACACAGCCCGGGAAGGTGCAAAGAGAGGCTTTTTGTATGCTGGTTGCACAAGCCAGCCCCTCCTGCTTTTGTCCTCTTAATCTTTTCTGTGTACAGTATGCATGCATTAGGGTTTAGACACTTAATAAGGATGGAGGCCAGAGAAATTTCAATCCAATTTGCACTGAAAGGCAGACCTACTCAATCTGCACTTTCTGAAGCAACACGCGAACCAAAATTCACACTTCTCCAAATTTTGCAAGGCGGTTCTCCGGAGTACTCTGAGCAATCACAGGCAACACGCGGCTAATAATGTTTTAACAAAATATTTGTAACATGTATTATTTCACAATAATTCTTAAACAGAAAAAATGTAATGAGAGTCACAAATAATAGAAGTCAATCAATGTTGCATGAACAAAATTAGAAAATGTAGCCAATCAGTAACAAAGAGGCAAACAAGCCTTTCAACAGTCACAATCCTGTAATCACAATTACGTGTGGTAATGGATGCTCCAAACGTAGAACAGTTTTTCCGGATGCCAAACTGTTTCAATAGTCACTCTTCATCAGCGAAGAAATGGTCCTAACAGGTACATCAAGTAGCCAAGGATCAGTACTCACTTAGAAGTGTAGTAAGCTGATGTGCTATGGAATAAACACACATAGCTTATCACTTGCTTTTTCTCTAAACTAAAAAGTCCCAAACACTGCATCCAGAGGAAGAATCGCTTCATCCCCTTTAGGATGCAGCTTCATGAACCTTTAGGAGCCAGATTTCCTTGCAGTAAAAGACCAGTAGTGCAGGCCCGGCCTGTGTGCACAATGCAGTTTGGGAAGCAAACCTGTTATCTGCTGATAAGCCACTTCTTGCTGCGGATACCATGCCATCTTTCTGAGCCTCACCTTCTTTGTTTTGATCATTCTGGGCAGGTGCCAAGTTTCCCATCAAGTGGACTGCGCCCGAAGCCATCAACTACGGCTCCTTCACAATAAAGTCTGACATCTGGTCTTTCGGGATCCTCCTGATGGAGATAATTACCTATGGGCGGACCCCATACCCAGGTGCGTAATAAGGAAAGTCTCTTTGCAGACAACCCACACCAAACATTTAAGGCATATGGATTTTCCTCGGAACTGTACTTTGTTAAGAGCGAGTTTGAGGAGTAAGCTGCAATTCTCAAGATTCTTGGGGGGAAGCTGTGACTGTTAAAGTGGTGTCAATGTTCTTTAGATACAGTGGTACCTCTAGTTATGAACTTAATTCGTTCCACAAATCCGTCCTTAACCTGAAACTGTTCTTAACTAGAGGCGTGCTTTCGCTAATGGGGACTCTTGTTGCCGCTGTGCCGCCAGCACACAATTTCCGTTCTCATCCTGGGGCAAAGTTCTCAACTTGAGGTAACTCTTCCAGGTGTGTATCTGAAGAAGTGTGCATGCATACGAAAGCTCATACCAGGAACAAACTCAGTTGGTCTCTAAGGTGCTACTGGAAAGAATTTTTGATTTTGTTCTTCCAGGTTAGCGGACTTTGTAACCTGAAGTGTTTGTAACCTGAGGTGTTTGTAACTCGACGTACCACTGTATATGGTGTGGTTTTGATGTTCAAGTCTCCAGATTTTTTTGGCTCATGGCTGTGAAGAGTAGGGATACTTAGTGGAAAGGAGGAGCAGGGGGTGCTGATGGTCGCAGAGAACCCCACAAGAACTTTTTGGGTTGGGGCAGCTAGTTATCCACCCTTGGTAGAAACAAACATCCAAATAGCTCCACCAAGAGATCTTAGTTTAATAAGAGCATCCTGGTCGACCTTCCAAGAGGAATCAGCTAGGAAATAAAATGCTAGGTAAGAAAACGATTTAACCTCTTGGATAGGGCTATTTTAAACTGCCTGATTAAATATGGGAGATTGTTTACCAAATACAACCGTGTGCCCTCAAATATCTCTTTCTGGCATATTTGTATGTTCATATTTGCATGCAGTGTTCCAACTTTTCTGGTTTCAGAAGGGATGTTATTTGGTGAGCAGATGGGTCCAATTTTACTTCATTTTTTAGTGGGCGATATCCAATGCACTTGTTTCCATTAGCAGGAGGACTGCACTAGCACATCCAAAATCCACCCCCACACACACACACCCTGCATGTGGGCTGTGCCTGTTGACATTCAGACAGAGTTGGGAGGGCAGCTGGCTAGCCCCCAGCTGTATCAGGCCCTTCCCGGCCAAACTGCCGGTCGAACTCCAAACCCTGGTGCAATGAAAATAGCATCCTCTGAGACCTGAGCACACTCTAACTAGCAGATTGCACTGAGCAGACAGAAGTAGCACAAGAGGCTTGTAGGAGCATATTTACAAGCAGTTTATTAAGCATAAGTCAGGACAAAGACATGGCGTCTCTCCTTCTTCTCCTCAGAGAGACAGACTAAAAGCAAAAGCTACACACAAATGGAAGTTCCCAGCAATCTGTGCTGGTGTGTGGCAGACATGTGACACATGTAAAAGCCCCATGCCTGCAGCTTAAGGTGGAATGGAATCTTAACATTGCCCTCCTCAAATCTGCTCCAAAGGGTTGGGGGCAACTCCTAGAACAGATTTAGGGGGCACTCAGGGGAAGGAGAGGAGAAAGGTTCAAGTGCACAAGGAGAAATCCTTGTGCTGATGGGATGAAGAAGAAGAAGAAGAGTTTGGATTTGATATCCCGCTTTATCACTACCCGAAGGAGTCTCAAAGCGGCTCACATTCTCCTTTCCCTTCCTCCCCCACAACAAACACTCTGTGAGGTGAGTGGGGCTGAGAGACTTCAAAGAAGTGTGACTAGCCCAAGGTCACCCAGCAGCTGCATGTGGAGGAGCGGAGACGCGAACCCGGTTCCCCAGATTACGAGTCTACTGCTCCTAACCACTACACCACACTGGATGAGTCACACAGCTCTACTTTGGATGCAACCCTTAGCTTCTACAAGCCCATAGGAACATAGGAAGCTGCCTTATACTGAGCCCAAACCATTGGTCTATCTAGCTTAGCATTGCCTACAATTGACTGGCAGCTTCTCTCCAAGATTTCAAGGGTGGGACCTCTCTCAGCCCAACCTGGAGGTGCTGGGGATTGAACCTAGGACCCTCCGTGTGTGCAATGCAGGTACACAACCACTGAGCTATGGTTTCTCTCCCTTCCGTTTGAATTCAGGGATGTCGCACCAGGAAGTGATCCGTGCCCTAGAGCGTGGCTATCGGATGCCACGCACGGAGGGCTGCCCAGAGGAGCTCTATGAAGTGATGGTGCAGTGCTGGAAACGCAAGCCCGAGGACCGCCCGACGTTCGAGTACAATCAGAGCATCCTGGAGGATTTCTTCACTGCCACCGAAAGCCAGTACCAGCAACAGCCTTAAAGTAGATGGAGGACCTGACAGCAGAGTGGGGCAGTCCATGCAGTACGATGCTTGAGAGAGACCCAGTGTTTTGATGTCAAGATCCTCCTGTGGCTTAGGCAAAAGTAGCTGCCTCCATCTGGGGAGCTTACAAGGAACATTTTATTGACTGCTGTTGGGAGACGGGACTGTACTTGATGGACCCTCCAACATAAGCAATTGTTGTGCTCATAGCTAAAATGCCTTTAAAAAACTGCATTCAGTAGGTGCCATTTCTGCTGAAGCATGCCATGCACTTTTTGTCTCAAGGTTTTGGTGCCTGCTGGAAAACCACTGGCTGTTGCTCTAGAAGTGTTGTGTGTGTGTGTGTGTGTGTGTGTGTGTGTGTGTGTGTCAGAGAGAGAGTGTGTGTGTTTGTCATTTGACTGAGGGGCGGGGTGGATCTGACTAATTGACCAGGCAAATAATAATATAAATATACAGCACCACTAATTACAGGCAAGCTAAGCTCGCCACCTCTTTCTTAATGCAAGGGATGGCTGCTTATTTAGCAATATGAAATTTTAATTCTGAATAGGAAACTGTTCCCTGGAATAAACCACAGATGGTGAGCCTAATTGGCTTATATTGATCGCAGGACCCCTAGTAGCAATGAGATTAAATCCTAAACTATTCTAATCAATGTATTATTTATAGGGTATAATATTATAGCAGTATCAGTGTGTGCCAACAATATTCAAAGGAACAAACTGTTATTCCTGGTTTTTACTTGGAGTGCCAGGGGAGGTCTGACTGTTACAGATGAAATGCACGAAGCAATGAGAAGCAGGTTTATTTTTTAATTATGGTTGCAGTTGTGTGTGTTTGTGAATCTATATTCTTGAAGTAGGAAGGAGTTGCTGAGAGTATTCTATCCTATCTTTCAACTTGAATAATGCCATGATGGCATTAAAAGGGCACTGAAAAGCTATCCTTAGATTCATGGAATACCTGACTGCAGTCAAATATCAGGCAACTCTGCTGCCAGTCTGAGTAAACAATATGCAGCTGGGTAGAGAAACAGTCTTCCCTGGTATAAGGTGACTTCCTACAACAGGTGGACTGGACATTTGTATGGTCTTTCTTGTGCTGAATCAGAAGTTTGCAAGACTCTTGTGGTTTACGCACCCTTTGATCCTCGTGCAAGAGAAAGGGCACTAAGACCACATCTGTTCACAAGAGCAGGACAGCACTGTTTTCACAATTGCATTTCAGGTTTGGAGCGTATGTATTTTATAGAAAATTCCCAAACCAGGTAACAAAAAACAACAACATAGAAAACAGAACTGCCAAATTGCAGAATCCTAAAACATAAGATTGAAAGAATGAGATTTAAAAAAAAAATATGGCAGAGAAGTAGCATAAGGAGCAATTCCCAGAGACGACCCACCTCCTCCTCAGGGCTGTCCCCACTGCTCATTCCCTTGCCCCTCCCAGACCCAATCCAAACGGAGGCAGAGTGGCATTCCTTCACTTGCCCTACTATTCTCTCTCTCTCTCTGGACCAGAGGGAGAATGGAAAACCAGTCAAGGCTGCTGTCCCATCTACATGATTTTACATGCTCAGAGGAGTGGTGGAGCCAGGAAGCTCTGGAGGTCAACAATGCTCCCCCCCCAAAAAAAGTGTGGATAATGAAAGTTGGCCAACAGTGCTGACCCCTGCCGCCGACTCTGTATCAGATAAAACAGCAGATTAAAGTAATTCGAAAAAATTAGCCAGTTAAATATCCATATTTCCAGGTTCTATCTTTTCAGATTCAAGGTAGGTATTGCTCACATTTCATGCCAAATTATACATTTTCACAGTTGTGATTTAAAAGGGGGGAGGGGAGCTGTCAAAGGGTTATTTCAGAAAAAGGGCTATATCAGTTTCCTCTTTCCTCCACCCATCTGCTCTGCAATTTTGTTAATGTTTTTCTTTAAAAGTTAATTAAAACTTTAACCTCACACATGAGGTGTAAATATACAGATATTTTATCTAGTGTAGAAGGGAGGAAGAGGAGAACCTTGCACTTTTCACACATCCTTCGTGTCTGTCCATTTTGTTAGTATCTTTGTGACGTCATCCGGTGAGCTGTCCACAGGCTGGACCCAGAGAAGGTGAAATCCAGAACCTCCACGGCTTGGGAGGTTTGCATTTTTAATGCCAGTGAAAGTTGATGAAATACTTTCCACAGATAAACTGAAGCACCCTTACAGCCAGCCTCTGCCTTGTCCTCTTTTTTGTGCCTGATCTTAACAGCTCTGCAAAACTCGGATGCTCCATAATAAATGAAACAGGATTTGTTTCAGGATATTTTGTCTATATTTTGAAATGTTTGGATGTAAACTTTTTTGCATGTTTTATAATGATAAAAATGTTAAGTCAAACGTGTGTGTGTGTGTGTGTTGGACACAGGTTGTGATAATTTTGGAACAGTGCATTTGGAAGCCAGTTTATATTGTTGTTGTTGTTGTTCAGTCATTCAGTCGTGTCCGACTCTTCATGACCCCATGGACCAGAGCACGCCAGGCACGCCTATCCTTCACTGCCTCTAGGATCTAATTAAAGTTAGATCCTATGATGTCCATGCATTCAGAAGCAACTCACCGAATTCAGTGTGGGATACACCCCCATGTAAATGTGCCTACAATTCTCTTTTTAAGGAAATGCAGTCCCAACAACCCTAAACGTCAACAGGACACCCTCTTACTTTTTCTAAAGGTTTCCAGGCCTTAAAATACTATAGATTCCACACAAGTATGAGCAATGTGTGTATCTGAAGAAGTGTGCATGCACACAAAAGCTCATACCAATAACAAACTTAGTTGGTCTCTAAGGTGCTACTGGAAGGATTTTTTTGAAATTTTGTTTCAACTATGAGCAATGTCCAGCATAACACTAAAAGACAGCAAAGTGTGTCCTTTAACACAGTGTTTTTCAACCTTTTTTGGGCAAAGGCACACTTGTTTCATGAAAAAAATCACGAGGCACACCACCATTAGAAAATGTTAAAAAAATTAACTCTGTGCCTATATTGACTATATATAAAGTAATTATCTTGAATTTTTCAATTTTCCCCACGGCACACCAGGCAACATCTCGCGGCACACTAGTGTGCCACGGAACAGTGGTTGAAAAACACTGCTTTAACATGTACTAGATCGAGCTGTCATCCCCCTTAAAGATCAGGTCAGCAGCTATGTATATACCCTATGCCCTTTTAAAATAGGGATTTGGGGGGGGGGTTATTGGGTTGTTGTTTTTATTTTGATTATATATTTTGTGGTTTTATATTTTGATCTTGTTCAGTGAACTGCCCTGAGAGCCAGTGTGGTGTAGTGGTTAAGAGCGGTAGACTCCTAATCTGGTGAACTGGGTTCGCGTCTCTGCTCCTCCACATGCAGCTGCTGGGTGACCTTGGGCTAGTCACACTTCTCAAATCCAAACTTCTTCATCTTCTGAGACCTCCGGGTATAGGGCGGTACCTAAATTCAGTAAATAAAATAATAATGTGTTTAGAGGTCTAGATGCTTGGAATTCTCTGGTGCTTTCCCAGTGAACTGCTGTCACTCCTAACAAATAATAATAATTGCACATGGCGTCTGAAGTGCCCAGGGAAGATCAAGGAACTAATGTTCTTTCAACTGAGTCGAGCATCCTTCGGGAGAAACGGCGCCCCAAAGACACCTGCCCTTTGCAGCGCACACCCGCCGCCCTTACCAAAGATGGCGACTATGCTTCGACGAGTAAGGTCACGGTGGGGGTAAAACGCCCTCAGCAGCCAATGACGCTCCACGGTCTAAACAGCGAGCGTTTGCCAGCACTAAAGATGACGTTCCGGTCAAACCGCCGCATCTTACCCACGAAAAAGATGGCTGCCTCACTTATCGCCTCCATTGCCCCTAGTAAAGATGGCGAGGAGAGGGTGGGTAGCCGTACTGCCAATACCCAAAATGGAGACGCGGAAAGGAGGTCCGCTTATTTCCTCCCCCTCTCAACAACAAAAAAAACCCCCACGGCTAAACTGTTCTCGCGAGCTGAGACTCCTTTCGCGGACGCCGAACGGCTTCCCGCCTTTTCCAGCAGGGCGAGCGGGAGAGAACGACTCCGCCGGGCAGAAGCGGAAGGCAGAAGGCCCTTCCCCTCAGCGGCGACGGCCTGCTTCCGTCTCCATGGCGACGAGCCGCCTCGGCCAACCGCGAGCCGCTTCCGCTGACGTCGGCGCCGACACGTGGATCCAAGATGGCGGCGTCTGGGGTGCTGGTGAGTGTGGAGGCCGGGGACCCTCCTTCCCCTGGCGCTCCCTCGCGGCCGACGGGGGCTCCTCGGGCCCCTTTCTGGGGCGGGGGTCGCTTCACATCGCGGGCCCAGACCCCTCCCCGGCCCTTTTCGGAGGGGGAGCGGTGGGAGGGGCATGGGGTGGTGGAGATGAGGGGGCCGCTCGGGGGGGGGGCTGCCTTGTTTGCGCGCCTGACGGGACCCTCCTGAGGTGACACACACACCCCAAAGAAACCCCTCACCAAACCCCCGAAGAAGCCGCCGAAGGCGCCCCTCTCCCCCGTGTACAGCGCCGGGCGCTCCCTCCGAAGGTCTCCCCGGGAGACGGGAGCGGAGCGAGGCCGGGAGGGAGCCCGGCAGAGGCGTCCCCGGCTGCTGCTGCTCTCGCTTTGGGACACGCGCGCGCCGGCCACCCGATGAGCAGCAAGCCCTGAGGGCTCGACTCGGTGTTTGCGTCCCGATTCCCCGGCATCCGGCGCGTCCCTTCCTTGTAGGGGGTTGGGCTGGATGACCCTCGGGGCCCCGTGCCCCCAAGGTCCGCGGTTCTGAGACAGGCAACAACGGCTCGTCCGCTTTTTGTTGCTCCGGAGTAAGGTCCCGCGTGGCGATCCTGCGACTTTATTGAATTGCCTTAGATTGTCTTGATGAATTGAAAAACCAACAAGACATTGCGATCTCTGTAACGTCAAACACGTTAGCATACAAATGAAGCCAATGGGAATGAATTCCTCAAAAAAAAAGGCCTAGTGATTCGAAACGATATTCTGTTGCAACTGTTTCAAAAACGATGAGTAGCAATGCTTTGTCACCTGTTTTGTGAGGTCTGCCTGAAAAGCAGTGTGTGAAAATTGGTGCTGATGGCACTAACAGACGCAACAAAACCGAAAAGGTGGAAACTACAACAGGAACCAGATGTCAGCTACTGATGGGACATCATCTTTTCCCATCCTTGCTAGCTGTATTTCATAACATGCCTTGCTGGTTCACTCTGTTCTGTGTGCAACTGGATTCCAGTCTCAAATCTCACATTCCCCATAGAGCTCTTGTTTTACATAGCCAGATTGGGCCAGGAATGATGCTGTAGTGCATTGGTAGGCAAACTAAGGCCCGGGGGCTGGATCCGGCCCAATTGCCTTCTAAATCCGGCCTGCGGATGGTCTGGGAATGAGCGTGTTTTTACATGAGTAGAATGTGTGCTTTTATTTAAAATGCATCCCTGAGTTATTTGTGGGGCATAGGAATTCGTTCATTTTTTTTTTCAAAATATAGTCTGCCCCCCCCCACAAGGTCTGAGGGACAGTGAACCGCCTCTTGCTGAAAAAGTTTGCTGACCCCTGCTGTAGTGCTTCGAAAGAGGTTGCCATTTTCAAGGACTCCTGCTGTGTTTAGACAGCTGTGGTCCTGCTTGCAGGAAGTTAGAATCATAGTTGTTGGGGGGTGGGTGACCAACCTGAGATTGTGTTCCTGTCTCGAGGAAGAGTACTGGTGGACTTGCTCTGAATCGAGATTGTGTTCTGGATCCCATGTTGCAGGAACTCCTTGCACACCCTGAAACGAAGTTTGTGTTCTTTGTCAACCTTGTGTTTGCATTCAGAACTTTCTTGCAACATGCCTGGAGGCAGAGAGTAGCATCACTTCCTTTTCTGCACGCTAACAACCAGAAGCAGCGAGTTTCGGTGCACTGCACACCAAAGCTCTGCCATAAACTTGATAAGCTGCTCCAGCTCAAGCCTGTGTGATTCTTAACAGGCTCTGTCATGGCAGTGGAATTTTGTTGGGCAGGGCACCTTGTGGTCACTTGATGATCTCAAGGTTGAGTCCACATGTCTAAAGACTAACAGTTTTGTGTAACAGTTTTTTCTAGCGCTGGTGCTTGTCTTCTGTACTGTTAACTTGCAGAACATGTTGTTTCTGCAAGGAGGAGGATAAGTCAGTAATGATGTGAGAAGGTATAGAGAGTTCTTATCTCATCCCCTTTCTACAGAGGATTATCTCTGTGGGAAGGAGGAGGGGAGGCCTTATTCCTATTAATGCAAGGCCAGAGGTCCATGTGCTCCAGCACCCTTTTCACCACAGAGACCAGCCATATACCGTACTTTGGGAAAGACAGCAGCTCTCTCTTGCTGTTGCTGCCCAGCAGCTGGTATTCAGTGATATATTTGCTTAGAACATGGGAGTTTCCTGATTGGTTGATCAGTCTATCCATTTCCACGAACATGCCTAATTCACTTTTGAAGCCATTCAAACTATTCATTATTATTTTTATTATTTACAGAATTTCTGTACTGCCCTTCATCTGAAGATCATCAGGCGATTCGCAACATAAAAATTAAAAAATGAGAACACAAAATACATAACAAAAGCAAACAAAAGTGACAACCCCACTCCCACAAACACATTTAAAAGGTCATAGAATGGTTCATCAGCCAAAGGCCTGGTTACAGAGAAACTTTTTTACCTGGCCTCTAAAGATATGTAATGATGGCACCGGGCGAGCCTCCCACCAGGGAGAGCCACTGCAGAAAGCCCCGTTCTTGTGTTGCCACCCTCCAGACCTCTTGTGGAAGAGGCACACAGAGAAGTGCCTCAGAAGATGGGCTCAGGGTCCAAGTTGGTTCATATGGGGAGATGCGGTCCATGAGGTATTGCGGTCCTGAGCCGTTTAAGGCTTTATAGGTCAAAACCAACACTTTTAGTTGGGCCTGGAAAATAATTGGCAGCCAGTGCAATCCAGCCATGATCTTGTGACCATCTCCTCACCTTGTGACAGCAGATGCTATAAATTAACTATGCATGGTGTGAAAAGGCACTCTTTTATCTGCCCTGCATCTCCTGCCAGTTTCATTAAGTTACCTCTGCCCACCTTCTCCACACAATGCTTGCTGGTGTCCAGCTTTTGTGAACTTGCCACGAGGAGGTGAGGACAAGAAGAAATTGCCAAGGGAGATTCTGTTCCTCAGTTTTCGCAACAGTTTAGAAATCCCCATTGGATGCAGTGGAACTTGCATCTCAGTAAACATGCCTAGGATTGCCTTTGCTTCAGAGAGCAGGACAATATGTGGAAACGGTGAGGAGGCAGATATAGGTTTAAATGAAACAGTAAAAACTGTTTGGCAGTGGAACCTTTGGGTAGGTGTGGGTCTCTCTTGCTGGAAATGTAAACAGAGGCTGGATATCAGTCAGTGAGACTGTAGATGCAATATTTTTTGTATTGAGCCAGGAATTGGACTATATCCCCTTTGAGGCTTCTCCCAACTCTGAAATTATATTACAGTATTCTGATGAGACTTGAGTCTCGTCTCCTCCTTCCCTACCACACCATCAAATTTTCTTACCTAGTTACATTAGCTTCTTGAGTTGTGATGTTTGCATAGTTTTTAACTGTCCTGGTTTTGGAGAAGTGCGGGTTTACCGTATTTTTCCGTCTATAAGACGCCCCCATGTATAAGATGCCCCCTGTTTTGGGGACTCAGATTTAAGAAAATGTGGGAAGATGGCCCCGTGTATAAGTTGCCCCATAATTTTTGACATTATTTTAAAGGAAAAAACCCTAGTCTTATACATGGAAAAATACGGTATATTATTTTTTAAAAATTCATATAGCCTAAAAATGCTATATATGGTTGAGACTTTTAGGGCGTTATTTGTAAAACAAGTGACTGCTCTACAGCACCAGCTTGAGGCTCACCTCTGTTGTCTTGCTTCCACTGCTGTTCCCCTGCCTCCCCCTTGTCTTTGGTTTTTGTATATATAGAATTTTTGAACCCTGTTTTTGTTTTGAGCCATGCGTTTACATTGGACACAATCAGTGAGGAACTTTGCCTCACATTCTGTTGAATCAATGTGACTTGAGCAAGAGCTTGCTTCTGCTTCAAATGCAGCTGTTTCTCACACTTGCTGAAAAGCTCCTTAATTCTGACACTTGCTCAACAATCCCAAGTGTGGCCTAGAAAGGTTGCTGACCCTGGTAATAGATAGGCTGATTGGTTAGGAACATAAGAAGAACACAGGAAACAGAGTCAGACTGGTGTTTCATCTAGCTCAGTATTGCCTACACTGACTGGCAGTGGTTCTCCAGGGTTTCAGGCAGGGAATTATTCCCAGCCCTACCTGAAGATGCTGAGAATTGAACCAGGCATCTTCTGCATGCAAGGCCAGTGCTTTTCCAGTAAGCTGCTGCCCTTCTCAGTTACGGTTGTAGTTGATTTATAGAAGTGGCTGCCAGTATGTTTTGTAAAAAGGGTATTTTGCTACTCTTGCTTGGTTAGGATTTCTAAAGTTTTGGACAAGAGTTGCTATCTATCCTCTGCTGCTTTTCAAGACTCTGTGTGTTTGTGTACACAGTGCACCACTTGATGTGTCAATAACTCTTTAATTACTTTTTTATTTAGCTTCATTCAGTTACACATTTTAACACTCTTTACAATACATTCAAATTATAACTGTTTTCAATACCATGTTTGTGTGTGTTCCTTTTTCTTATCCTTGTGACTTTCCTCCACCACATTGTAGCTTCTTCTACTTACATTTCTATTGTGTTGTGAATATTGTTTTTATTTTTATCCATAAAACATCTATCCATATTTTACCTTTACGAAATTTAATCAATGCATATCAATGGTTTTGTTTTGGAGCAATGTTTTGTCATATATTCTTCCACACACTCCCATTCTTTCCTAAATTTCTGATTTGATTGATATCTAATAGCTGCTGTCATTCTGGCCAATTTTACGAATTCACATACCTTATTTTGCCAATCCGCTTTTGATGGGACTATGTCCCCTTTCCAATTTTTAGCTATTAGTATTCTGGCAGCAGCTGTGGCATATAAAAACACCTTTTCCCCTTGTCGTTAGGGATATCTATTGATAAGATACCTAATAGGAACGCTTCTGGGTTTTTTCCAAATGATGTTTTGAACATCTTTTTCAGTTCCAGAATTTTTTAGTTTTTTCACATCCCCACCATACATGACACATCGTTCCTTCTACCATATTGCTTCTCCAGCAAGTGTTAGATTTTAATTTATAGATCTTAGCTCGTTTAGTAGGAGTCATGTACCACCTGTACACCATCTTCATGAGATTTTCTCTTACTGTGTAACAGGCAGTGAATCTTATGTCTTGTTTCCACAGTTTTCCCCATTGCTCCATCTGGGTGGGGTGTCCAATATCTTGGGCTCACTTGTGTCAAGATCTGTGAGGGTAGCTGAGCGACTGTTCTTTAGTGCAATGTCTGAAGATATGAGTCATGTTGTTTATGGATACATGTCAACTTTGCCTTCTTTGTATTAGAGGAATTAGTTACTAGATCAGTCATCTGGGTCCTCTCCTCCCCTAGTCATCCTGGAGTTGAAATTGTGAAGAAATTGACTTTTGTAAGAATGGTGGTGTGTCACTTAGAAGCAGGAGTTTGAAACTAAGGCCTTAGGGGACTTGTAGGCCACAAACCCTTTCTCCGGATGACACCCTTCAGCTGGACCTGTGATGATGCCTCTTGCTTGCCTGGATGGTGGCAGGTGAGATGTTTGTGCTTCCAGAAGCTTCCAACTTTTGCGTGGCTGAAATCCAGCCAACTGTACAAAGGCAAGAGCCCACCCTGGCTCATGGCCCCTTGAAAGTTGCCCACAGGGGAATGTGGCCCTTGGTTTTCTCTTGCTTGCTTTAAAGTCTGTAGTTTGAGATGCTGACCTATGTTGTGGATTTGTTTCTGTACCATTTGAGCCTGCAGGTGGGTGAACAAAATGTTGGAAAGTGTGTGTGAAATGCTGTAGTCCAATGACACGTAATCACATGGTTCTTCCACTTCTCTGCTTTAGCTCACAGTTATAAGTAATAGTCATTCCGCAAGTGTGTATGAGAGAGAAGATACTCGGGGAAGGGGGTTTAAGGCAGCAGTGGGGAATCTCCACCCTAAAGGCTTACTTAGGCCCACGAGGTCATTTCTCCCAAACCTCAGCTGGCTGCCCAACACATGAGATATGGGACTTGCTGTTGCCAGGGGAAATGCAGCAAGTGGATCCTGGAGAGGAGGCCTTCTCAGTGGTGGCACCCAGTTACGGAATAGCCTACTCAGAGAGGCTCACCTGGTGCCCTCTGCATGGTCTTTTCAGCATCTTGTTATTACCTAGGCATTTTAAAACAAACCCTGGGTTTCTTAAATAAACTGTGTGTTCTTGGTCCTCGAGTATGCTTTGTAGCTGAGCTGAAAATATGTTTTGTTCTAAATTTTTACTGATTTTTTTCAATTGTTTTCAATTACTGTACTTCTAAATACTATTTGCTTTTTGTCTTGTAAGCTATAGAATTTTAGTGATTTTAATGATGGATGAATGTATAATTTGAATAAAGGATGTTGAAATGGCTCATCTTGAATGGGTAGACTGGATTCCTGCCCCCAGAGAGAGTGGTGGTAGATGAGAGAGCTACACACTGACTTCGATACCCTGCATTTCTTAAGGGTTTCTCTTTCCTTAAGAATGGAAAGTTTTCTGTCTCTATTAAAGACAGGGTCCAGCTTCCTGACCTGGCCTACATCTGAGAGGCTTAGATTTGTTGCCTACTGCGTGAGGCCTCACGATTGGTCTCTGTTTCTCAGCTAGAATTCCCTCTTTCTTTTAAACAAGTCTTTCAGGGTTTTAGTGGCAGCAAGTAGATTAGGTATCACTCTTGGTTTTCCCCCTGTCTGCGACTTCTGCAGTTCTTGCAGATTTACGGTACCCAAAATTACTGAGCCAGCTTTGTGGCTCAGTTTTGTGTTCAGACTTAAAAGCAAACAAACAGCCAACCAGTGTTGGGAATTGCTTGCATCTCCCTGAATGCCTTTGGCTCTGGAGACAAAATCTCCTTTCTCGTTGCAGGAGAAGCTCACGTGTCCACTGGCGCTACTGCTCTTGTGCCATGGGGTGAGCAGCTTCTACGTGCCGGGGGTGGCACCCATCAACTTCCACCAAAAGGACCCTGTAGAAATAAAGGTAGGTTGGTGATGTGGAATATACACACACACCAAATACATATATGTGTGTGTGTGTGTGTGTGTGTGTGTGTGTTTGTGAAATAATAATTAACAGTGGTACTTATGCCAACCTGGAAAACCATTAGTTAGCTGTATTTGCAAAACAGTAATAATGCACTCTTTAAAAAAAGGATGAATCATTACGTTAAACATTTTGTACAGCTACTTTCCTTCCCCCATAAGAGCTCAGAGTGAAATACATAGCTTTATTATTACTTATTATTTTATTTTTATTACATTTATATCCTGCCCTTCCTCCCAAAGTTGCCTGTGAGGTGTGTCTCATAAACATCCTCCTGCTCTCGTGTTGGGCTGAGTGTCTGTGAGACTGGCTTGATGCCATCTAATGAGTGAGGGTTGCCTTCCAGTTTGGAGATGCTTGTAGCTCTAGCCAGCAGGAGGAACGTCTGCTGTGCATCTAAGTTGGCCCCAGCTGCCGTAGGGCTAGCGAGCAAGCTGCCCTTAGGAAAGAAGAAGAAGAGTTTGGATTTGATATCCCGCTTTATCACTACCCGAAGGAGTCTCAAAGCGGCTCACATTCTCCTTTCCCCTCCTTCCTGCCCCACAACAAACACTCTGTGAGGTGAGTGGGGCTGAGAGACTTCAGAGAAGTGTGACTAGCCCAAGGTCACCCAGCAGCTGCATGTGGAGGAGCGGAGACGCGAACCCGGTTCCCCAGATTACGAGTCTACCGCTCTTAACCACTACACCACACTGGCTCTCAAGGAAAGGAAAGGGCTCGCTAATGATATTGTAAGGAGAAAAGGTACCTATGACCACGATCAAACAATAGATGATCAGCCGGCAATATCTGACAGTTCGGCTGGGCCATTTGTGAACCATGGTGGGAGTCTTGAAGGAGCTGAGAGCGCTTTGCAAAGTGGTGACAGCATTCCCAAGGGACATTTTCTTGAGCTGTGGCTTCTGGACACGAATACATCTCTCACGCCCTGTAACATGAGCTGCTAACATGGCACCCACGGGTGCATGGGTGGTGCAGGGTCTGATCCCCCAAGCCTGTTAGTGGTGTGGGGGTACAGCTGATCAGGGGAGAGTCGACCCCCTGACCATTGGCCATGGTGGTTGGGGCTGATGGGAATTGGAGTCCCACAACATCCAAAGGGCCACCACGCTGATTTCCCTTCCTCTAAAGCGTAGGTCTGTGTAGATAGGCCTGGCAAAAGAGAGAGTGCAAGAGAAAGGGCAAAGGGACATTTACTTAAAAATAATAATAAAAACTGGGAATCGTGTTGCAATAAAACTGCATCCCAAACCTGAAAATGTTGAAGTCTGTTCTAAAGTGTTGTAGAAATGCTGAATGCTCTGTGAATCCTTTTAAAGAATTGTAGGTTCCATTCCCATAATGTTTTCCTTGCAGCTATAGCAAGCTGAAAACCACAGTGGTTTCCTCTGTCTGTGCTTCAGCATTTTTGAGGGGTGTGGGTAGGATCAAGTGCTACAGGAAGTTAAGTTCTCCAAGACCATTAATACATGCTTCTGGGGTTGTTTGCAGCCTCTTGGGGGTGCGTCAGACATAGGCTAAAACCTTCTGTGGCCTCTTTGTTTTATTTTTTTACTAAAGCTGTGGGCTTTATCTTGCCATGTAAGCTTCCACACCGATGCCAGCAAGGTTTGGCAAGTCCTGCTGAGTGTAAAAACATTTTTATGGGGCCAAGCCCTGGTGTCTCTGTGGCCATATCCTGTCTTGTATGTTTCCTCTGTGTTACATAATTTATCTCAGTGGAAGGGGTAGAGGGGCCTTGGTCCTATTGTAAAGGTGGATACTAGGGAACTTCCTTCCCTCCTGGTAGAGCTGGAACAATGAATCTGATATCCCACCCCCACCCCTTGTTTTTCCAGGCTGTGAAGCTCACCAGTTCACGAACGCAGCTACCTTACGAGTATTACTCCTTACCTTTCTGCCATCCTCAGACAGTCACATATAAAGCTGAAAATCTAGGTAAGGGCACAGAGTCCTCCATTTTTCTTTGTGTACTTTGGTGTCTGTGGTTGACTGCAGGATCCGTGCACTGTGTACATGAAGTAGGGGCACCCATTCCAGCCCTTTTTCCAAGGCCCTGGTTCCTGCATATTGCAGTCTCCACTTGCTCTACTATTGCCTGTAGTCTAGAATGCAATGGGCAATCATTTATTCATTTGGGCTGATGCTCTTTGACTCTCCTTGCATGGAATGCTTTAATCATGGGGGGTGGATCTCTCTAGGGAAACTGGTAGTTTCTAAAGGGAGGGATGAGATGCCAGTTCCGCCCAGAATGCCTGGTAAAGAAGAATAAAGTAAGCACATTGTCCTCCCAATAACACGGATGGTATATTCCAGTGGTTCCCAAACTGTTTTGCGCCACCGCCCCTTGGTTCCATAAAGTGATCCCCGTGCCCTCTACCCTATGAAAAGCATTATGCAGAATGGCCGTTTGCATGACCCGCTAAGGAAGATAATAACACTATAAAATTCAAAACAGTAACAGTTAATTGCACATTTATTCCAAATCCAGTTGAAACTATTTAGCTGAGTTAATTCAACAATAGCAATGAACTGAATTTGGTGATACCAGCTTTTCAGAATATGATTGCCATTCATACCTCTAGCGCCCTCCTGCTACTCCCTTGCCTCTTAGTGCTCCCCCCCCCCCCGTAATCCCCCCGCAGGGGTGGTCCCGTCCCCTATGGGAACCACTGGTTTGTTTGAGTGATTTAACCTATAAATCTGCCCTGTCCTGAATCTGACCATTGGCCCATCTAGAAGAGCGATGGGGAACCTGTGTCTTTCCTGAAGTTGCTGGAGGGCAACTCCCATCATCCCTGACCATTAACCAAGGTGACTGTGGCTGATGGGAGTCATTGAAATCCAAAAACTTTTGCAAGGCCACAGGCTCCTAGCTCCTGATCTTGCCCAGTAGAGTCTGCTCCAGCTGTCAGCTTGATACTTGAGGTGTTTACTGCAGGAGATGCCAAAGTTTGAAGGCTGCGGGTTTGCTCTGCCACTCAGTGCTGTGATCTCTCTCTCTCTCTCTCTCTCTCATTCCCATTCTCCTTCTCCCTGCCTGCCTTTCATTTGCAGGCGAGGTCCTTAGAGGGGACCGGATCGTCAACACTCCATTCCAGGTTTTCATGAATGTTGAGAAGAAGTGCGAGGTCTTGTGCGAATCCCCCAGCAAGCCTGTAACCCTGACCAAGGAAGCGAGCAAGCTGATCGCCGAACGGATCCAGGAGGAATACTATGTCCATCTGTGAGTCTCTGTCCTCTGAGCATGAGACAGAGCAACTCAGCAGGAGCCCTCCTTACTTATGATGGGGCAAGGAGGGGCCCTCTGGGTGGCAGCAGTGGGCAAGTAGCTCTGACTCGAGGGCTTATCTTTGCAGCATCGCCGACAACCTGCCTGTGGCCACGCGGCTGGAGTTCTACTCGAACCGTGAGGAGGAAGAGAAGAACAAGGAGAAAGACATACAGTTTGAGCATGGTTATCGGCTCGGGTTCATGGACAGCCATAAGGTAAGGGTGCCTGTCCTTTTGCCTGGGGAAGGGAGGGGATGGTTCAGCTGTTTCAGTTGTTGTGGAAAATAAAGCAGTCAGCACAGAAGCTCCCTTTAAAGCACATTTTATTTTGCATTGTAATATTCAATGTACCAACCACAGGCCTTTGAACTTTGCTGTGAACGTTGTTTGGAAACCTGAATGCGCATGTGCACAGATACCAGAAACTGAAAGGTGGCAGTGAGGAAAATTCAGGCTGTGTTTACCACAAACTTGCATGCTGCTCTCCCAAAGTGTGTATTTGAGCTGCCTGGACTCTAAGCCTGCCCTCTCCTTCCTGCCCTCTGGAGATCAAGCTCAGGTGACACACAGGCTGGTAAATGATAAGCTGGAAGGTGTCCAGAGGAGGGCAACCAAAATGGTCAAAGGCCTGGAAACGATGCCTTATGAGGAACGGCTTATGTTTAGCCTGGAGAAGAGAAGGTTAAGGGGTGATATGATAGCCATGTTCAAATATATCAAAGGATGTCATATAGAGGAGGGAGAAAGGTTGTTTTCTGCTGCTCCAGAGAAGCTGACACGGGGCAATGGATTCAAACTACAAGAAAGAAGATTCCACCTAAACATTAGGAAGAACTTCCTGACAGTAAGAGCTGTTTGACAGTGGAATTTGCTGCCAAGGAGTGTGGTGGAGTCTCCTTCTTTGGAGGTCTTTAAGCGGAGGCTTGACAGCCATCTGTCAGGAATGCTTTGATGGTGTTTCCTGCTTGGCAGGGGGTTGGACTGGATGGCCCTTGTGGTCTCTTCCAACTCTATGATTCTATGAAATGTGTGAGAGCTGGGAATTACTATTTATTTGTCAGGCACCTAAAGTTTTTCCTTCTGTGCTATACAAAGATTTTCGTGCTGTACAGGGATTTTTAAAAGCCAAATGCCAACAGGCTTGCAGTCTAATTGGCCGCATACAAAAGAGGAAGCCTGGATTGTGAGAGCCAAGTAAATATTAGCCCAATGGTTTGATATGGGCAATTTATTCTGATTTCCAAATTCTGAATTATCTTCTGCCGGGGGAGTGAGGGCAGCTTCCTAAATGGGTTATTTAACTTGCACGATCACAGCTTAACACGCTGGGCGGCTGGCCAGCTGCGATTGCACAAATTAAATGCACACAAGATGGATTTTCCATGCTGGGTTTTTCCTGCTGTGGAAAGCACTTTTAAGCTCTCTGGCTTGCTTTTGGGGCTCTGGGAGGCTCTTGCATGAGACCTAGCAGGAGCCTCCCGGAGCCTGATAAGCAAGCCAGAAAGCTTAAAGGCTCTCCGCCTTGCATGGTGGGCAAGGCTCATTCAGTGTGTTGGCTCTGGAATGGTAGGTGTGGTTGCACAAGGGGTTGTTCTGGCTATATGTGATATCAGCTTTACACACAATCCCTGGACCCTTCCCCCCTCAAGGGCAAGTTGTGAGTCTATATTTTGATGTATCTTCTAATCTGTACTCCCTTATCGTGAAGAGTTTGAGGAGAAGTGAAACACACGAAGGAGACCTCTGAGCCTGAGGGGTCCCGGCTGCGGACCACTTGGAGAGATAGCCCACATCACCCCAATTAATTTGTATTTTCTTCCTCCAGGGCTTCTAACATCTCTCTTGATATCCCATCTGTTCTAGTTCTACCTGCACAACCACCTCTCCTTCATCCTTTACTACCACAGAGAGGACGTGGAAGAGAACCAAGAGCCGACCTACAGGGTGGTCCGCTTTGAGGTCGTTCCCCAGAGCATTAAGCTTGCTGGTAAGAGAAGATAGCAAGGCTTTGTGTTGATAGGGAGGGCCAAGCTCTGGACTTGAAGTAAGAGGGACAATTTGGAGAAGAAAGTACAGGGGGGAGAGGAGATCCCCTTGTATGATGTGTTTGGGGTGAGCTATGGGAGGGAGGGAGCAGCTCTTGCTCAATCTTGAGGGTTTCTTGCATGTTCTCTCTGGCTGGCTTTAAGCGTGGACCCACAAAGCAGGAAAAGTGCACTGAATGGGATTGGGAAACAGGAGCTGTTTGGGACCCCTGGGGATTCCTGTTGCCTGGTACTCAAAACAACTCTCTTATCAATCACAGCTCCGACTTCACTCATTGGCAAAAAGGGGGGGGGGGCAGGCAGGTGCAGCCAGCCTGATTCATTTCACAGAAATTGCTTAGAAGTGGACCTGCACATTTTGAGAGTCACTGCCGGCCAATGCAGGTGAAGGGTGGGGAACCATAAATGGTTGGGAGCCCAGTTTCCCTCGCCCCTGGCCATTGGCTACACTGCATGGGGCTGATGGGAGTCCTCTAGCACCATGGGAAGGGGGTCCGTAGGCTTCCATCCCTGGTATGGTGGGATCAAAGGTCTGACTCCATGCAAAAGCTGTTTCATGCATTGCTGCTTTTGCAGCAGGAATATGGTAGGGATACATAGCTCAGGGCCATAGCTCGGTGGCAGAGCATCAATCCTCGGCATCTCTAGCAGGGCTGGGAGACGCCCCGTGTCTGAAATTCTGGAGAGCCACTGCCAGTCAGTGTAGACCATACTGAGCAAGATGGACCAACGGTCTTACTATAAGGGCAGCTTCCTACATTCCTGTCTGCGTGTTTGTGCAACCGGAGGAACATGCGGGGCAGCGCAGCCAGAGAATTGCCACGCGAGGCTAGTTGGGGGTGAGGGGACTGCAAGCTTGTATAGGGCCTGGGTCTCTGGAGTCAGGCTGCTTCTCCTGACGCGTGAGGGGTTTTTTGCCCCCTAGATCTGAAGGCCGACGAAAAGGGTGCCTGTGTCCTGCCTGAAGCTGCCAACTCCGCTCCTCAAGAGATTGACCCCACAAAGGAAAACAAGCTGCTTTTCACCTACTCTGTGCATTGGGAGGTCAGCCTTTTTATTAGTGGGGGGAGGGGAGAAAGAGGGGAGGAGGTGGAATTGGTGTAGGGGGACTGGTCACTGTGGGGAGAAGGGCTGGGAAACCCTAATTAAAAGAAGAGTGGGAGCCAGTGTTGGAACATGGATTTAGAGGGCCTCAGCTGTCTTTAAGGGAACCGCTTTCATCTCTGGTAAAGGTAAAGGGATCCCTGACCATTAGGTCCAGTCGCAGATGACTCTGGGGTTGCGGCACTCATCTCGCTTTACTGGCCGAGGGAGCCGGTGTACAGCTTCTGGGTCATGTGGCCAGCATGACTAAGCCGCTTCTGGCGAACCAGAGCAGTGCATGGAAACGGCGTTTACCTTCCCGCCAGAGCGGTACCTATTTATCTACTTGCACTTTGATGTGCTTTCAAACTGCTAGGTTGGCAGGAGCAGGGATCGAGCAATGGGAGCTCACCCCGTCGCAGGGATTCAAACCGCCGACCTTCTGATCAGCAAGCCCAAAGCTCAGTGGTTTAGACCACAGCGCCACCCGTGTCCCTTTTCATCTCCTGTACATTTCTTTAAAAACAAGTAGGTTCCCCACCACAAGTTAAGGCTCAACAGAAGAAAGCTTGCTTCGAGTGCCACCTTCGAAGAAAAAATCATGGAGTCATGAAAACACCTTTCTCCAGGTTAGGACTACAACTCCCATCGGTCCCAGCCAGCATGCGCTGATGGAAGCTGCAGTCCAAGGCATTAGGAGGGCGCCGTCTTGAAGAAGCAGAGCTTTTTAGGTGGTGGCACCCGTCTTGTGAAAAGCCCTGCTCCATTTCAGCCTTTGGGGAACCTGTTAGGGCGTTTCTGGCTGGTGTGCCTTTTTGTCCCCATGTCTGCTGCTTTGGAATTGGGTGTGATTTGCCTTTTTGTGTCGTTCATTCCTTTATTTATGTACAAGCTTTATATCCCTCTTTTCTTTCAAGTGAATTGTAGCATGAACTTAGCAGCCTTTAGACCTCTGGCTGATGCATGGGCCCAGAGTTTGCAATCCCAGGGGATCTTGTCAGTTGGCGTTGAGTGTACATGCTAACAGGGAAGTGAGCGGAGGGGATGCCAGCTCCCTGCAGTTGCTCCTTCCCTGGTCAACAGATGGAACCGAGCTGATCTTCTCTTGATCTTTAGGATTATTGTCTTGCTTCCTTCTTGGGCAGCGGGGTGTGTGTGTGTTTGCATTTAGTGCCAGTCATGCTCTGAGTAGACCCACTGAAATCCATGGGCATGGCTAACTTGGGGCCATTAATTTCTGAGTGGAACCTGTGAGTTATTTATTTCTTCATAAAGCACTGATTTGCAGAAAAGCAAATGTTAGAGGATTGCTGGGCAAGCCACTTACCCCTTTGCCTCAACTTTCCATCTCCAGCGTGGGAATAATAGTGGACCAACTCAGTGCATAAAGATTAACCTACTAACCAGCTAAACTTCTCCTGTAGGAAAGTGACATCAAATGGGCTTCTCGTTGGGACACTTACCTCACAATGAGTGACGTGCAGATCCACTGGTTCTCCATCATTAACTCGGTCGTGGTCGTGTTCTTCCTTTCGGGTAAGAGAGAAGCCAGGAGGTTTTGTTGGGTGGGGTGGGGAAGGATTAACTTGCCGCTATACGGTAGGAATAGAGACTTCCTAGCCAAGTATAGCCTAGCCAATAGCCTAGCCTTGACTTCCTAGCCAAGCGATAAGAGTAACAAATCAGAAATAGTCCAGTGGGCTTGGGTTCGAATCTTACCCTCACCACGTGGCCAGATGATCGTGGCTGGGTCTACCCATGCAGAAGGACTTTGGAAAGACTGCCTCATAACAAAACAAAAGAGAAACCCTGTGCCAGGAAAAAACCAACGCATAAGGGCTGCAATTTCTAGCCCACCTTTTTTTTACCCTGTTGTGGTTGCAAGGAGTCCTTGGTGTAGAAACACAGTCTCAGGACTATAATGGTACGTTCCGCTCTGCCTCCTTATTCTGCTTCATAAAGATAAAGGTAAAAGACCCATGATAGTTAAGTCCAGTCGCAGAGGACTCTGGGGTTGCGGCGCTCATCTCACTTTACAGGCAGAGGGAGCTGGCGTTTGTCCGCAGACAGCTTCCAGCATGACTAAGCCGCTTCTGGCGAACCAGAGTAGCACACGGAAACGCCATTTACCTTCCCGCCAGAGCGGTACCTATTTATCTACTTGCACTTTGACGTGCTTTCGAACTGCTAGGTTGGCAGGAGCAGAGACCGAGCAACGGGAGCTCACCCTGTCGCGGGGATTCGAACCACTGACCTTCTGATCGGCAAGCCCTAGGCTCTGTGGTTTAGACCATAGCGCCACCCGCGTCCCTTCTGCTTCATAGGTAGACTCTAAAACATTGTTAGGGTATTGCAAGGATTGGAAGCTAATTGTAAATATGTACTGAATGCTTCTGGCACCCGGTCTGGTCACTGCAGTTTTCTTCGCTAGCAACTTGTGTATCCGTCAGTGTCCTTAGCTGCTTGTCTTTGCTCAGTGCTGGTGTCTGCGTCTCAGTTTTGCTGCCTGCAAATGGGGTTGAGCTGCAGCAGGGCTGGTTCGTGCATTGCTTTCCCTTCAGTTGTGGCCAAGCAGTGTAGGGGAAATGCCACAGTCCATGCTGCACCCTGCATGTGCCACTTCTCAGCATGCCTGTGTCTTTGGGCAACTCACCGGCCCTGCGCACTGGATGGGAACTGCTGCAAGCCATTGTGTGGTGCTGCATGAGGGCAGGCCAAGGCACAAGTCTTCCCTTTGACCCATTTTGGAAGGAAGGAGCGCCCCCTGGTGCACAACAAGAGCAGTGCAAGAAACGAGGGATGTAGTGGTTTGTTTTTTTTAAGGTTCGATAAAGAACATTATCTGCTTAGAATGGCATGGAATATAACGTTTAGAAGACATATGAACTCAACCCTGTATATATAGGGAAGCTTTTAATGTGTAATGTTTTATAATGTTTTAAATTATGTTAGAAACCTCCCAGAGTAGCTGGGGCAACCCAGTCAGGTGGGCAGGGTACAAATAAATTATTATTACTATTATTATTATTATTACTATTGCTATTAGTGAGGAATATATGAAATACTTCAAACAGTCTATAGATAGGACACAAGTCATTCCACTACTACACAGAGTTACTGTTTACCTGGTTAAAAAGAGGTGTAAGGGTATTAACACTGGTGTGATCATAATAAAGTTCTGGGAGTTACAGGGCTTATAACTTGATCTTGAGCTACCTTGCTTTTTCTCTCCTCCTCCCATTGGGCCCCACTGCCCAACATGGCATCCCAAGAAAGAGACACTTTTAAAACGCCTCTGAAGAAGAAAAGAATGGCTTGCACTGAAATCAACCCCCCTGCCCTCCAAGGGCCTGTCCAAGTGGCAGCTTCCTCTGCTTTTGCTGTGGCCCCATGTGCATTAGCAGAAGGCATGAGAAAATTTGAAAATGAATACACGTAGCAGCAGTAGCAGCATCTCCTTTGGTTTAGGCAACTCAAAGGTGCAATTCTTGCTGTGAGAACCCAACCTTAACCCCCCCATTGCTACTGTCTGAGGACATGGCTGAAGCTCTGTGGGCAGATGTGGACTGTGGGGGACTCTGTGTCGGCTGACGCATCACCCCTCATGACCCTCTGCTCCCGTATGCTGCCGGCTTGCGGATGCTTAGGTGCTCAGTGGAATAAACTGCAGTTCAATCATTCCAGGTTTTATTCATTTCAGGTATTCTCAGCATGATCATCATCCGGACGCTCCGGAAGGATATTGCCAACTACAACAAGGAAGATGACATTGTACGAGAAGCGTGATGTGCTTGGGGTGGGGTGGGGTGGAGAGGGAGTGGGGACCCTTCATTGCGTCTTGAGAGCGTTCCCATAATCTCCTTTTGAGAAGGGTAGAGGGGAGGTAGCCAAGGAAACGGGTAGAGAAAGTAAGAGGATCTCAGCTGGATTAAATCTGACTTTATTCAGCACTTGGTTTCCCATGTCAGCCAGGCAAATGCCTCTGGGAAGCCCATTGGAGCAAGGCTGAACCTGGAGGTAGCACATAGCTATAATGTCCAGTAGCCACCTGGTCCCTTTCTGCTGTTCACCTGACCGGTCCCCCTTTTTTTTAAAGCACTGCTGTGTCTTGTGGCATCAAATTCCATAGCTAGTGATGTGGGTAGAGAGTCCCTTGCTAGTCTAGAGTTCATACTGGGGCTAAAACACTTACGGCAGATTCTTGGCAGACCTTGCCAGGCCTGCCTTTTCAGGTGCAGGCAGTACCCAGAAGGGCTTTAAGGTTTTGTGAAGTTTGGTGACTCGCTGCAAAGAGGGGAGAGCCCTTGTGGAAGGGAGGACGTGCTCCATACATCTCTGGCAGTGGGGGGGGGGAGAAGCACACATGGCGTGGGGCTTAATTTCAATCCCCCCCCCCCCCCGTGTGTCGATTTTCCCTGCAGGAAGACACCATGGAGGAATCTGGGTGGAAACTGGTGCATGGTGACGTTTTCAGGCCGCCTCAGTATCCTATGATCCTCAGCTCCCTCTTGGGCTCCGGAATCCAGCTCTTTTGCATGATCCTGATTGTTATTTGTGAGTATCCCGCCTGGGAGTGCTTCTTTGTGAAAAGGGGGCAGGGGAGAAGAGACTCTACAGGCTAAGGAGGAAGACAGCTTGTTGAACAAGCTGGTGCCTCTGGGCCGGGAGGTGTGGCCTTACATCAAAGCCCTTATGGCAATTGCCAAGGTATCTTGTTATATTGGCTCTGTCTGCATTCTGATGCTCAGGTGTCAATTTCCTCTTGGAGCCACTTACTCACGGCCCCCACCCCCTTGAAAGACCCCTGTTAATGGTTGTTTGCTTTAAATGTGTATTGGAGCTGTTTAGGGATTGTGTCTAATTCTTTTTTCATGACTGCTCACTAACTGATGGG
The DNA here is from genome assembly GCF_009819535.1 of Lacerta agilis. Taxonomy (NCBI): domain Eukaryota; kingdom Metazoa; phylum Chordata; class Lepidosauria; order Squamata; family Lacertidae; genus Lacerta; species Lacerta agilis. Next base: position 92,562,640 of record NC_046317.1, read on the forward strand.
TCTGGAAGCCCTCCGCAAGAAATACCTCTGCTCACTCAGAGATATATTTACAGTCTTTTATTATATACATGTATACAAGTTACAGGGCATCGTTTCGCAGATCCAGGAAGTGGGGGTCTGTGACTTCGCCTCCAACATAGGAGCCTGGGAAGTCCCAACCTCCTCTTCTGATCCCGGCGTTTTAACCCCCTCCTCTCCTGTGCTGAAGGGACCGGCATCACCTCTCCATCTGTCCCTGAACTGGTCGAGCGGTGTTGATGCTAGCACCTCTTGACTTCCTTCCGCTCGCTCCCCCTCTCCCTCTCCTGTCCTTTCGTGCCTGTCTCTTTCTAAAGTCTCCTGCTCACTCTGCTCTTCCCCCTCCCTCGGCTCCAGGGCATTCCCTGGCAGTCCCGTGACACTTAACCTGTTTGAAAAAACAAGTGGGGATAGAAAAATTGAAAAACAGTGCCGTGGTGAACAAATATGCTTTGTGAATACTCAGCAAAGCACACACACCCCTCTCTGTGTGCAAGGGCTCTCTTTGAATTCCGGCGGGTTGGCTTTCTGTAGCGGAGTATTGGTTTGCGAGTGGTGGCCCTTAATCCTCCTTGCCTTGCCTTTCAGTTGTGGCCATGCTAGGGATGCTGTCTCCTTCCAGCCGAGGTGCCCTGATGACCACAGCCTGCTTCCTCTTCATGTTCATGGGGTAAGTGGTGCGGCTTGTCCCTTGCATCAGCCGCCATCCCTCTGCCTGACCTGTGATGGGAGGTAACCTTCTGTTTCTCCTCTCTGTGTCCTCTGCACTAGGGTTTTTGGTGGTTTCTCTGCTGGCCGACTCTATCGGACACTGAAGGGCCACCGGTGGAAGAAAGGGGCTTTCTGCGTAAGTGATACCGATCTTCACAAAGCCCAAGGGACTTGGGAAAGTGTGTGAGGGCAAACTGCGGAGCCTCATTTGTTTCTGGTGATGAGATAACCACTGTGGCTGTGGGAAAGGGGCCCTGGCATAACCTCAGGATAGAGTTGCTGGGGGGGTGTGATGCCTTGGAATCTGACCTCTGCATTACAACAGAAAACAGGCATAATAGAAGAAATCAGGGTTTGGGGAAGGATAAAGGGCACAGTGAAAATGATTTCTTGCTGCCACCGCCTGCTTTATTTATTGTTGGTAGGTTTTATGATATTATTTGATTTATTTTGTTCTGGATTTTTATTAGTATTTGCGATTTTAATGTTGCTTGCCACCCTGGGGCTCCAGAGTGAAGAGGGGACTACAGATTCCTTAAATAAATAAGTTTTATTTGGCTGTTTGAATAACTCGTGCAGCTTTGCAGCTCCCTGCTGTTTTTGCTTCTGACTGACTTGTCAAGGCCTGGCTGCTTCTCCACATCAAATCTTTGTTTAGTCTCTGCTCTGGGACTTCACTGTTTGCTTCTGGGATGCTTTCAGGCTTTTGCCCCATAGCATCAGGAGTGCAAACTGAGGTGAGGATGATTCCTAGCATTTTTAGGTAGGTAGGTAGGTAGGTAAAGGGACCCCTGACCATTAGGTCCAGTCGTACATGACTCTGGGGTTGCGGCGCTCATCTCGCTTTACTGGCTGAGGGATCCAGCGTACAGCTTCCGGGTCATGTGGCCAGCATGACAAAGCCGTTTCTGGCAAACCACAGCAGCACACGGAAACGCCTTTTACCTTCCCACTGGAGCGGTACCTATTTATCTACTTGCACTTTGACGTGCTTTCGAACTGCTAAGGTGGGCAGGAGCTGGGACCGAGCAACAGGAGCTCACCCCATCGCAGGGATTCGAACCGCCAACCTTCTGATAGGCAAGCCCTAGGTTCTGGTTTAACCCACAGTGCCACCCGCGTCAATTTTATGTGTTTGTTGCTGGAAGTCCCTTTTGATAAAACTGAAAGGAATTACCTTTAAGTGTGCAGAGACTTTGCACTCCTTCTCCCGTTGCAGTCTTTACAACAATCCCTTGTGGCTGGCCAATATTGTTATCACCATGTTGCAGGTGCTTCATCGGGTGCTGAAGCAGTGTGTGTTGAGAGAACGAATCTGTGGCAGATCTGGAATTTGAATTGGGGGCTTTGTGAGTCATAGCTCGGTCTGTGGACCACCGGCTCTCGCAGAGGCTCTCAGGCTGCTGCCTTCTGCGCCTGGTGCTGTGAAGTGGCGTAATAACTGCATTAGGTTCCTTTGATGAGCCTTGCTGACACCCTCTGCCACTCTCATCACTCTCAACTCCTGCTTGCTTTGCTCCTTGCAGACAGCCACCCTGTACCCAGGAGTCGTCTTTGGGATATGCTTCATCCTGAACTGTTTCATCTGGGGCAAACACTCGTCGGGAGCGGTATGTATCTTCCCACCTCTCTTTGCTCTCTCTCTGCAAACACTTGGCTTGGTCTACTCTTTTCTAACTCTTATATTCATAATTTGTGTGTGTTTATATATTCTGAGACATAAGAAATGTTGGTTACCTCCTTTTAAGCTCCTCATATGTTTTGCCTTCCCCAATATGCACATATGATGCATCATCATCATTATTATTATTATTATTATTATTATTATTATTATTATTATTATTATTTTGTTTCTTGTACCCCGCCCATCTGACTGGGTTGCCCCAGCCATTTTGGGCAGCTTCCAACAGAATATAAAAGAACATAGCAAAACATGAGAGCTTAAAAGCTTCCCGATACATTCTGTGAAAGGAAATTATCTCCCTCCCCTCAGGCCCCACCCCCAAGAGGATGTTGCCATTTCTGTAGCTATTAAAAAAGACATTTAAGAATAATTTTCTAAATCTTTAATTTTCCAAAATATTCTGTGAAATACCCAAGCAGGACACATATTGAACATTAGGAATTATGAAACCACGTTAGCAGCCTGGTGTTGCATTCATTCCCCCCCCCCCCCTGCCAGGCAAGTTCTCTTAGACTCACCTTCACCAATCTGGTGTCTTCCAGATCAGGGACAGGGAGCCCTTTCTGGCTGGTGGACCAAATCCTTATCTCCTGGCTGCTCCTGGGCCAAATTTGGCAGGTGTGCGGAGCCTGGGATCCAGTTGTGCAGGCCACATCGGTCTTTTCAAATGCTTTTGCCCAGCAGGGAGTGTGTCTTTGAACTGTGACAATGCCTCTTGCCTGCCAGGTCAGGGAGAGGTGTGTGTGGCTGTAACTGTGCATAAAAAATTCTGGTTTTTATGTAGGCTACTGCACACACACCCCAAAAAATTTTTCACCTGTTTCTCTAGCTTCACTGCCATTATTATGTGGTCCCCCAAAGGCTTCCCATCAGGGAATTAGGTGCTTGGACTGCGAAAGGTTCCCCACTCCTTCTCTAAAGAAATGCTAGGCAATGGTATCACTGTGTGAACCTTCTGTCTTGATGCTCTGGGGCAAAGGGGTGGCTCCAGGTACACCTTGCCTTGCCAGGTCCCGTTCAGCTATTGCCGTACCTTCTGCCCGCCACCTGTTCTAAGAGTTGGGTTGCCGTTTGCAGGTCCCTTTCCCCACCATGGTGGCTCTCCTTTGCATGTGGTTCGGCATCTCCTTGCCCCTAGTCTACCTGGGATACTACTTTGGATTTCGCAAGCAGCCTTACGACAATCCTGTGCGGACCAATCAGATTCCAAGGCAGATTCCGGAGCAGAGGTGGTACATGAATCGATTCGTCGGGTGAGTGACCCAGAAAACCCCTTTCCTGCGCAGCTGGGCCAAATGACTGTTGGGTAGCTCTTCTTCTTTTTTGGAGATCAGTGAGCAAATTGCGGCAGAAAAGCTTGGAAAGATCCTTAGGCCCTTCCACTGCCAGCTTAGGCAGTAAAGCATGAGACTTTCAGGGTCATGGGTTCAAATTCCACAGGAAAAAAAGATGGATGAGCCAGATGACCCTTGGGGTCCCTCCCAACTCTACAATTCTAGGATTTGATGATTCTAAATAGGAGCTGGAGCACTGATGTTGCTGGCTGGGTTGGGGATGATGTTCAGTTGAGCTACCCAGAATTTGATGGCTCCGTCTAAGGGCTTATTTCTAAAAGGATGTGCTGTTCCGTTGCTGGAAGGGAAGGCTTTCTAGTGAGGGCAAACAGTTCTGCCTCTCGGACGGCTTACCTTGTCATATTGCTGCCACCACCAGCACCCCAGTCAGCTGGATCATCTGCAACCAACCCGGGTGGGGCTCAGGCACTTTGAGTGGCAGAAAATGAAAAGATATAACTAGCTCAGTGCCAGATCATATGTTTTGGAGCCAGGGGATGCCAGGTTCAGTCCGGGTCATGTCCTGTTGAAAGGGTCTTGGATTACAGAGCTCAGAACGCTGCTGTCTGTCAGAGTTGTCACCAACTCTGTGCTGGGTGGCTCAAAATGCTGACAGTACGAGGGAAGCTTCTTATGCACATGCATGTCCTGTAACTTTCTTACAGCCCCAGAGCTGGAATAGATGGGACTTATAGATAGACTTATCGATGGCCACTCTCCACAGTAGCCGAATGAAATCCTAGTTTCTGGGGAAGGAAAAGCAGCCTAGAGCTGTTGCCTTCAGGCGCTGCTTGTGGGCTTCCTGGAAGTAGCTGGCTGGCTGTTGTCAGAAAGGGTGCTTGACCAGATGGCCTTGGATCTTGTCCAGCTGGCCTGCTCTTAGGTTTGCAATGTGTGCAGCCCTAACTAGCATCACTGGATCTAAACCTGTTCCTACAGTAACCAAATTCTGTCTCTCATCTTTAGGATCCTTATGGCTGGAATTCTGCCTTTCGGAGCCATGTTCATTGAACTTTTCTTCATCTTCAGCGTAAGCGCCATTGCTGCCCTCTTATTTTCTGACGTGGGCTTCCCAGAGAGGTGCACCATATGCCTTTTAAAGAATGGTGTTGGGATGGGGTCTATCAGAACAAGCAGGGCTTTTTATTCAGCTCAGCTCTGGCACCTCTCAAGTGGCTGCCGTTGCTATTCTAAGAGAACCAGGGAGAAGTTCGTGTTGAGTTCCAGCCCCTCTTTTTCTAGAAAAATAGCACTGAGAACAAGAGTGTTTTTTTGGTGGGTGTGCGCAGGATGAAGGATGCCTTCTCTCCCTTGTCTAGTCTTCTGGGCTTTGCACTCTAGGTTAAGATGTGGCCCTGCACAGCCTTCCAGTATTGGTCGTGGCCTCCCCAGAGATTGAGCTGCAGCATTTTGCTTCTTTTAACTGTCTCCTATTGGAGAATGCCTTGCCAGAAGGGATGGGTTCTGGCTGCTGTGCAAGACAGAGATGCCTTTCACGAGCATAGAAAGGATCCAGGATCCCTTACAATTTTCCTGAGGAAATGGTCCAGCAGAATAGAAAATGCAACTTAGTTCTGGGAGACCTGTCTAGAGCAGAGCTGTCAACCTTCCTTTTTTTTTTTTTTTTTTTTGCATTGGGAAACGGCCATAGCTGTCAACTTTCCCTTTTTTTGCAATGGGAAACGGCACTGGAATAAGGGAATTTCCCACAAAAAAGGGAAAGTTGACAGCTATGGTCTAGAGCCAACTCGGTTACACAAGCAATTGAAGAATCCCCCAATTCTTTGAGGAAAGCCATGGTTAAAGTGGAGAGAATTGGATAGAGGTTTGTGGTGTTTGCTTCGCTGCCTTTTTCTGTGAAGCAATAAGCTTCTTGTGTATCAAGAGCTGTCCCATCATATTCATGTCTCCTCTTTTGTGCACATCATCTTCTCTTGCATCCAGGCAATTTGGGAGAACCAGTTCTACTACCTCTTTGGCTTCCTCTTCTTGGTGTTCATCATCCTCGTGGTCTCTTGCTCCCAGATCAGCATCGTCATGGTGTACTTCCAGCTCTGTGCAGAGGTAATAGAGCAGATTAATCTTGGGGTTGTCGTTGGGGGTTTGCAGAGAATGGAGCCCAGTTCTGCAAGGTGCCTCAAAAGGAAACATGGATCAGATTTAGGCAGGGAGACAGAGCTCCTGTCCTCAAGTATACAAGCCAGTTAATATATTCAGCTGAATTGATTGGTAATGCTTTTCCAGAACTGCACAAGAAAGCCAGCATGTCCTGGAGGAAAGTCGGCTTTTCCCCTGGCATGCTAATTTTCTGTGTGCAAGGAGGGTTTTTGGCTTGGGTTTATGTGATGAAGAATTTACCTAGTTTGAAGAGAACCGCAGGGATGAAAGCAACCTGGCTCTCCCCCTGTCCTGTGCTGCAGATCCACTGCCCACCATACCTGAAGATATCAAACCTGCATGCTCGATAAGTCACAGCATGCCACTCGCAGAGCTTGTGTGGGCAAAACAGTGGGTGCCCAAACATGACTGGGCGCCTGCGAGGGTTGTTGAGAGTGTTGGCAGAATGATGCCGTGTGTCTTTCCTCCGTTTGCCAGGATTACCGGTGGTGGTGGAGGACTTTCCTAGTGTCCGGAGGTTCTGCCTTCTATGTGTTGATTTACGCAATCTTCTACTTCGTGAACAAGGTACTGCTGCTATTTACACCAGATCTGAATCCTACACTCAGTAACTATTGAATGGGCTGCAATATCTGGTCAGGGAGGCTGTCGAGCGGCAAAACTTGCTGCTCTTGAGCACTTCAGGTGGGAGATGTTCCATGATACACAACATGGTTGAGGTGGGAGGCCAAGGGAGGTTCCCACCCTGCTTTTCCTTGGGTTAGGAGGGCCACTACAGAGGCTTTAGCGCATGCTTCCTCTGCCCTGACCTCCCTTTTGGTTCTCTCTTGCAGCTGGACATTGTCGAGTTCATTCCTTCCTTGCTGTACTTCGGCTACACAGCTCTCATGGTGCTGTCCTTCTGGCTCTTGACGGGGACCATTGGCTTCTATGCAGCCTACATGTTTGTCCGCAAGATTTACGCTGCTGTGAAAATAGACTGAAGATGCTCTGGCGCCACGTGGCACAAAGCAGCTGGTCCCTTCTGTTTCCTCCTAGGAAGGAAGTGGGGAACTCTCCCCCCTCCCTCTCTCCTGTTTCTCCCAAGGAAACAAAACCCGGCTGGAGTGGGGGACACAAGGAATAAAAATAGTTCAATTTTTTGGAATGTAACCTTTGGCACAGCGTCCGTGGAATCGGGTTTCTTGGTGGGGAGGGGTGTGTAGATACTTTGCATTTTAACTTTTATCCTATTCTGGTTATAAGGGATTTATTTTCTCTCTTCTTCTTTTTTAGCCGAGACACATTCCCCTCAATGAATAATCTTTCTCCCCCCGCCCCCTTCGTCTAATTCATTTTCTGTAATGACAATAATAGGAGATTGCAACGGTTACAAATTCACGAATGAGTTTGGGGAGATTCATCCTTTGGTGATTGCACAGTGTAGCCTTTTGCTGTGCCTTTGCTTGGAGCAAGACGGTAGGAAGAAGGTTGGAAATGGGTCTGCTGCCACCTCATCATGCTCCAGTTCCGGCGAGTGCAGTTTTCTCTCTTGGAGGGCTCTCAGACTGCCTCCCCCGGGCTGCTTGATGCTGGGAGTGTCACAGTGCAGACGGTGGCAGACACCTATTGTCTTAGGACACTCACTTGCTTTGAACCACGATGAACTGATGATGTGGAACCACTGCCTGCTGAAAAATGGAACAGGCCTGCAAACTGAAGGAAGGCTACTTGGAAATCCTGGGGGAACCCCAGGGGATTTCTCAACCCTCCCCAGTAACACTGGGATTTGGGTGAGGTTTAGAGACTGAAAAACGTGCTCTGTTGTTCATGTGCCAAGGAATCCATGGCTCAGATGTTGGGAACTGCTGCTGTAATGTGCAAGAGAGGGGAGGGAACTGGGAGAGTTCTGTTCCCCTGATCCCTGACCCCAATGTCAAAAGAAAGGAATTGCTCTCCCTCCCTACCCCACTCCCCTGCAGATTTGGCCGACCCCCTTTTCTCACTTGTTCAGTTCTGTCTCTCCCTCCAGAAATTGAAGTGCATTGGCAGATTTACTCTTGACTTCTATGTGAACTAGGTTACGTAGTCACAAGACCAAGGTTAAACTATCAAATTATATTTTAGCCAAGCACAATGGATCTCGGTCTCCCTTCTCAGAGACAGGAGCACCCCACTCTCTCCTGCTCGTAGTGCGCTGTGCATCGCAAATGAGCCTGAATCAATTTACTGGGAGATGGTTGTAAACACTTCCTTTGATAAACAGAAACTTGCTTATTTGTAATCAGAATTACAATACTGGATTATTATTTTTTAATTGCTGAAAATTAGGTCTAATTGTGGAATGGTCTAGTTGCAGTTTTCTGCTTTATGAACGAGCTATTCTGGCAAAAGTGGGTATGCCATGGGTGGGGTGGGGAAGGGAGGCATGCACTGGGGATGGAAAATTAATCTCTTTGGGAACACATATTTAAGATCGTTAAGCATGCTTTTGTCATCAATGATGATGCCTCTTATGTGTGTCCTAATTTACCTGCCCTGTGGTAACTGCAGGAAACTACTGGGGTGAGCCTGCAGACTAGCCTGCAGGCTCACAGGGAATGAGGGGCTTGCTCCTGCATTGCTCCTCTGCCCACCCATTGCTTCCTTGCCCCCCCCCCCAATGCCAAAGCCACACCAGCCACAAATCAAGGTCTGACAAAGGGGGAGCCGTGGCACTTAATACTTTTGCTATGGATCCCTTGGTGAACTCTGATCTGAGCTACCATTAGGATACTTGACTAGGGCCTGGAGTCTACTAATTCTGCGCACTAGCAGAAGCCGAGGTATGGAAGAGCTCCAGCTAGTGCGACAGGTGCCCAATGCGCCCTTGCAGTTCCCTCCGGTGAATTGGGAGAAACCCCAGAACAGCAGGGCAGGGAGGAGGGTGGGTTGTTCCATGTGGGAAGTAGGAAGGCTTGCGCTGACATAATGATCAGAAGAGTGCAATGTTGATTTCTTCCCCAAGTCTTTTCTCCCCCTCCCTGTGATTTTCTTTTTCCAACCAGAACTGCTCTATCCCTGCCTTCCACTATGTTTCTTGTATTTTTTTAATGTATTGTTTGAGCCCAACTGTAAATAAATATGCTGTTGTTGTCATTGTGTCTTTGATTGTGCAACTTCAGCCATGGGTGACCTGTCTTAGTATTCCAAGTTGCAGGTGACATAACTCACATTTGCTCTGCTGTTAATCATTCTGATCACATCATTTGCCCAAAACTGTTATGTTCTGTAAGAAGGGAAACTTTGCCATGGATGTCTGAGCTGGCAAGAGGAAGAATGCCCATCTTCTCCCTGCAGGACAGCCATTCTAAAAGCTACACGATGGCTTCATTCCGTTTCCGGGGTGGGTGTGTCTCCTTCCCACCAGAGTCCCTACTGCTTCTAGCCTTGAAGGGGTGAGGTTCTGAGTAGGCCGTGTCTCGTTGAAACCATATGGAGTGTTGGGTTTACCATTTAGTTTCTTAAATATTGCCTTTAAATGTATGGAATAATTTTGACCATGCCACAGCCGCCAGTACAAACTTGAAAAGGTATTATGTCATTCAAGGTGGTATTTCAAAGCCCAAAAAGAGATCAAGACTTGGGGAATATCTCTTTTATCCAGACTTCTTGAATTCTGAGCAAGGGAGAGAAGTCTTCTCAACAGTAATTGTATTAGTCTCTTATATTCCAGGTCACTAGCATTTAAACAAGTAGGACCAAAAACAAAATGTTGCCATATGTCCTCTAAGCACTCCAACCCTTCTAAGCATTCGTTTGTTCAGGGCTGAAGCAGCAAGTTACTTCCTCCACTCTTGTTCAATCAATCCCGCCCCCGTCTTAGACTTTTCCAGCTGACACTCTACAAAGGCTTCTTAAGCCCACTAAGTATGTTCAATCTACATAAGAGTCTCTCTAGGAACCACTATTTCATTTGCAGGTGTTTAAACTTCTTGTGGCTGGCGAGCACACCTCTGGGGGCAAGTCAAACCGCTGGAGAATCACAGCACCTGCTGTGGCTGCTACCTTCCCACATTGTTTTTGTTGTTAGCAGCACTAAAGTGACCTCCCCAGGGTGCAAGCCTGGACAGTGTGTATGGAGGTTCTGGGCTGCCCAGACAACAGGAATTAGATGCTGACTCGTGAAGGGACTAGTGGGACGCGGGTGGCGCTGTGGGTTAAGCCACAGAGGGCTTGCCGATCAGAAGGTTGGCGGTTCAAATCCCCGTGATGGGGTGAGCTCCTGTTGTTTGGTCCCAGCTCCTGCCCACCTAGCAGTTCAAAAGCACAAGTAGATAAATAGGTACAGCTCCGTCTGGAAGGTAAACGGCTTTCCGTGTGCTGGCCTGGAAGCTGTACGCCGGCTCCCTCGGCCAATAAAGTGAGATGAGCGCCGCAACTCCAGAGTCGTCCGCGACTAGACCTAACGGTCAGGGGTCCCTTTACCTTTAGTGAAGGGACTAACATGCAACATTTGCCTCACCCCGGGCAGCAGCAACCCATGCCACACCCCGGAATAGGTTTCTAGGGAAGAGCCATAGGCTCCAGCAGGATGATGTAGAATATGGATCCTGGGTATATACAACCTGCGTGCATAGGTGCTCCCACTCCCACAGACAGACAGCATAGCTTATACTTCAAACATTTTTAATAAGCATTTTCATTTTTAAAAAAACAAAACACACCCTTTCATTTTGGACTTAATTCTGTAAGACAAAGAAAAGCTAACTGAACAATGATGAACTGTACACTTCCTAATGGCACTTCAATCTTTAGTTTTAAAAACCTGGACTTGTAAGAAGTCCTACAATACTTTTCATCAGAGGAGGTTATTTGCTGTATTTAGAAAAAGTGCTAGATTTGTTTGAGAAGTCCCAGCTTCAGGCCTAGAGGGCCTTGGTGGCTCTTGTGGAGAGCAGGCAGGCGGGCAGGCTTGGGAGACGAGGCAGGTACGGCTCAAGTGAGCCAAAGAGGTCAGCTCCCTCTTGCAAGGTGCAAGGTAGGAGAAATTCCAAATGAGCCCTTGAAAGTTCAGCTGTTAGACCACAGCCCTGAGCAGGAGAGCACAAACACAGGACAGACACTCTCAGGCAGAGGAGCCACCTGTGAGTTCAAGCCATCAGTTCTGGTGCTGTTCAGAGGAACAGGGAACTTTCCCATGAAAAATGATTCGAGGAATACAGCATTCCTAGATGCTGTCCCAAATCTCAAATTCCAAAGCAAGAATCATGCCTCACTGAAGGCAGATTATGTTGTCCTCTGCCCATGTTCCCTGCCCCCCACCCTGCCCAGTACAAAGCACATCAGAGTCACAGCGTATGCTATTAAGGCTTTTGCAGGTGCAACCAGAGCTCAGCTGTCTGGCCCAGGGCACATGCCATGCCAAGTGCAGACGCCCACAGGCTTTAGTTCCTCTCTGGGGAGGTGCAGGCCACTAAGTCTTGTTTTCTTCCAGCAATGCCTCCATCACCCCCTTTTTCTCATGGGTGACAGCAGTTGCCCTGTTCCCTTACCATCCTTTATATGCACACAGAAGTACAATGAGTAACATGGCCACCATCGCAAGCAGCAGCAGGTACATGGGAGTGATGGCCATTGCCTTGAGGTGGCAGATCACAAAGTGTGTGTGTGGCGGGGGGGGGGTATAGCCCCACAGCCTGCTCTAAGGCAAAAGCATCCTGTTTAGCAGGTAGGGTAAAACCTTGGTTAAAACACATTACAAAGCATTCATTTTTTAAAAAACAAACAAAACAAACCACAGCTCTTAATTATTAAGACTAAGCAAAAACCCAGAGTTTTAATGAGATGCTCACTAGAGGTTGAGAACACACTAAAACTGGAAAGGCGAAGGGCAGCCATTCCAGACTACCTAGTTTTTTTTGGGGGGGGGGGTCATGAACAGCCATGAATAACAGCGGAGAGATACTTAGTTCATTGACACAACACATAACATTTCTTTCTTTGGGTGGATGGTGAGAGGAAGCACTCTTGAGATGTCCCAAGGAAACAGCTGTTGCAAAATAATGCAGAAAGACACAAACCAAGCCAGAATCACAGAGGGTTCAACAACATACGTACTCTCTCGGCCACAAAACTCCCATTTTTTGATCACATACCATTTTTGTTAAGATCTGGCAGTCTAGGGGACCTTTCCGCTAGGACCACCAATGCAGAGGGGAGGGGAGCATGCAGTGCAAATGTAGACACACACTGTAAGTGAAACTCTTTGCACAGTCATTCATTTTATCTGGCATAACTATTTAAGCAAAGATTCCTATGTAACACTAATCCGAAAAATGTTAACTTTTCCTCTTCCTTTTAATCCCAGGAGGCCGCACAACTTTTTGCTTTCGCCCTTTCTAATGGGCAAGTTTAGAAATAGTGGTATTCTAAAATTTAATTCCACTGCTGTGAAGGACACATTCTTCTTGGGGGACAGTTAATCCCACAAAACAAGGCAAGAAACAAAAGAACTTAAAAAGGCATAATCTGAAACAAAAGGACAGGAGAGCAAATCGTTCAGGGACAGAAGGGCGTGTTAAGATTTTATCTGCAAATTTCAAGCAACTTGACACCTTAGTAAGAAAATAAAATTAGTTATGAGTTTTAAGATGTGCCAGTGAAAGGAAGGAACGGTACAACCCTCCCTGCCTCCTGATGAGTTTACTATTTACAGAGAAGAGGTCAATGTTGGTTTTTTTTTTTTTAAAAAAAAGCGCCATTGGGCTTATTGCTAACTAAAAGGGAACTAAACAGCTTGGAAAGAGTCCAACACATCAAGTCCAACACAGAGAGCTGTGATGTTGTAGCATTCGGCATAAGACAGGTGGCTAACTGGTACAGGAAGAAACCACAAAGCTAAATGGGAGACAAACTTATGGCCAAAAGAGCCCTGTTTGGGGTGCTGTAACCAGCTTCCTCAAGGGAGAGGCTAAAAAGGTACACCAAAGGTGATCAAATGGCCAAAAGGATCCAACTAATTTCAGCCATTTTAGCCAATCCCCCCTTTGACATGGTAGAAATCTCCAACAAGTGATCCTACCAGTCTTTGCGCCACATGAACTGGCACCTGCCACACCAGAAAGAGAGAAAAACCTTTTGCCTTCAATAGTTCATGAAAGGGTGGTAAATACCAGGTTGGACTACACAAGAATACAAGCGGCATTTAACAAGAGTACAGCTGTGGCAAGATCACCTCATCGTGACCTGAATCAATCGTAAGCTCTGGGAAAATAGGGGAGGGGGGAGATGAAGGAATGGTCTTGGTTAAAGCTGAATGCTCTCTGCGAGGAGGAATGAAACCTCTTTAACTCCAAGACCCAATTCTACTTCACAACAGGCATCACACTATGAAACAAACCATGCGAAATTAAGTCCCTATAAATATGCCACATTTAGGAACAAAAGGAAGGAAACAAAGGAAGTATTTTTTTAAAAAAAACCCACATGCCAGTTGGAAAGGGTGAATACACACCAGTTGTTTACCTATCCAAATAATATGGGTACCTATCCAAATAATATGGGCCTCAAAGAAATTAACTTACAGTAGCTTAACACAAAAAAATATCCTTATTTCCACTGGCTATAAGTTTGTAGAACTAGTTGTGATTAAGTGTAATAATGGGATAAGGATAAACAGTTACTAGGTAAGATCATCAGCTCATCTTAACTTTTTATGGTAACCTGAAAGCTGTGTCCTGATGAGCAGCGAGAATGATGGACCCTTTCCGTTTACTGTAGCATTATCCCTGGGCTAGGCACCAAGGGGAGGAACCTGCTAATTCCTATCTTAAGTGTTGCCTCCTTCCCACTGCCTAGTTGTGACAATGACTAGGCTACCTGCCAAGCAGATTCGGATTCGGACAATTTCACTCCTGAGTAAAGCTAAGGGGGTGGAGGAAGTACCCCCCCCCCAAAAAAAAAACTTCAGTGAAAACTTGGTTCTGCACACAGAATGCCTTGGTAGTGGGACAGAAGATTCTGCAACATTCTTCCTCCTCCTCACCCCAGTTTGAGCTGGTGTGTGCTTTTTCCTCCTGCAAAATGCATCCTGGCTGAAGAACATGGGGACATGATGGCAAATCTTACATATGTAACATGTGAACATGGCTTCAGTGGATGGTTCTCACACAAGTTCTTACCCCACTCCAAATTATTAGCAGAGTAATATTTTGGTATAAATGTGAATATTAAGCTTGGGGTCCAAGACGGCTCTGAATTACTAGGCGGGGTTGGGGGGGGGGGCAGAGACTTAGCTATATCTTCGGTTAGGTAATAGAACAAAGAGACACAGGTAATGGAGACATATTCAACGGAACAAGGGCTAGAGCCTGAAATATTGCCCTTAGTCAGACTTTTGTCAAAACTCAAGGCTGGAAGCAGTAAAGCAGGCAACAGACAAGGCAGGAATTGCCAAAAATTGGCAATTCAACCTGGGAAAATCTTGGATCAGTTACGTTCAAAAGTCTGAAGAAGGTAGAAGTATGGAGATTTATCACGAGTGTCGAGGTAGGGATGTGGTGAGGATTGCATAAGAGACTGTGCAGCAATTTCTAGAAAAAGAGAGGAACAGGAAACACAATTGAGGTATTTAAAAATACTGAATGATAAGGAGAAGCCCAGACACTCTCCTATTTACCCAGCGCAAGGCACTCGCTGAAATTAGAAAGGCAACGTCTTAAAAACAGATCAAGAAGCATGGCTTGTGGAACTCACTTTCACATGCTGTTGTTGAGGTAAGTATAATGCAAAATACTAAAACTGATATGAAATAATTCCTGCTAGAGAAGGGCTAGCTAAGCCTACAAAGCCTGTCCTTCCAGCAGGAGGTGGAATCCTGTACAGAAAGCATCTAAACACTGAAAGGCAATGGGAGAAAAACCCAGACCTTAAAAGCAAACTGGAACTAACTTGAACTAGTAGAAAACAAACTTCCTATGTATCTGCTGAAGCAGAAGGGGCTCCAAAGAGACCACTGACTACATCTTAGGATGAAGGCAGAGGTAGGCTTATCATACCCAGGCAGTGAGAAACAGATCCTACTGTCGTAACCCCTACTCCAAACCATATATCTATTTATTTATTTATATGTATATATCTGAGGTATGAAGAAGTGAACATCTGGGGCTCATGAAGATACCCTGAAGTGCCACACAGGCAGACGGACCCCAAACGAGGTTACCAAGTGCGAGTTCGTGAGGACAGGGAAGAAGGGAACCTACATCATGAGGTATTTGCTGTGATACAGACAGAATAGTCCAGGAAAGCAGCTTGCTGAAACGGCAAGGGAAAAAGGAAGCGGAATCTAAGCAAGAGGGAGAAAAGAAGCAGCAAACACAGCACGCAAATGCATGATGGAGAAACAGAAACCCAGGAGCAGCTGGTAAGCACCAATGGGCCCAGTTCATCAACTTGCCTTGGAAGACAAAGCACGCAGGGACCCTGAACTGTCGCAGCAGAAGCAGACAGCAACCCGGACAGCCACTGCACTCTTTGCATGTCCCAACCCTTTGGTTTACTGTATGGGTGCAAGATCGCAGAAAACACTACGAAGCAGCCCTCATTTTAACTGGGTAACACATTCCTGGAACACAGGGGAAACACTAGGAACAGGCTGTGCAAGAGAGGGGGGACAGAAAAGCCCAGGGGCTCTTACAAAGGAATGCAAGGTCCCAAGGAGACAAAGGAGCACAGGAAGTTGTGGGGAGCACAGCCATAGCGCAGGAACAAGGGTACGAAGGCGTATTGAGAACATGACACAGCTTGGTCAAAGTTGCCACCCACAAATGCTACCAAACTTCCTTCAAGAGGCAAGTGGCACAAGTCTTGCTGAGCCACTGGGAAAGCAAGACTGTGGCCCTATTCCTTTGGGCAAAGGAACGGTTTGGGCAAGCCCACTCCAACGCCTGAGAGGCTGAAATATTAAGCTCTGTGGGCAGGGCTTATCAAGAGTGGAGTGGCTACTGCTAAGCACAGCCCAATGGCTTCCTCCAACAAGCAGTGGGGAGAGGTAGAAGGAAGCTTCTTCTCAGGACTTGTTGCTACTGGGCTGAAGCGTTGGCTCCTCTCAGCAAGCTCCTTTGTGCTTCAAAGCCAAGGACCAAGTGTCAATTTCAAGGCATTGTGGCAGACCTCAGTGATGGAGAAGCCCTCAAGCAACGAGCTTCCATTAACAGGTGAGGCCGTGGTCCACTCCCCTCCATCCCTGCGTATGCTTTGCGAAAGAGTGCTCACAAACACAGAAAAGCAAGCCGGGCTGTTTGGGCTGCAGGATCCTTCTGACCCACGCTGAGATTTAAGGGAACATGACCTACAAAGCAGTCAGCTAAATTGGCAAAAGCAATCCATAGTCAGTTTTGCTTTCCCCACAGGGGAAGAAATGGAAGTAGTGAAGTGAAATCAGGGCGACCCGATTCCATTGTGTAAACAGTGTGTGAGCTGCGCCAGAAACAAGGACGGTGTTCCTGGCACTTCCTGATTTGCAATGGTGGGTGTGGGTGGGAAGACTTTTTATGGGTGCGTAAACACGATTCGGTTGGAATGAGTCTTAATGAAGCGGCTCTGAAGAAAGGAAGTGTTGACTCTGCCCACACTCAGTACTGTGTGGGCGCAATCAGCAGAGGTGATGTGGGAGGGGCAGCAGGTGACAACAGGCTCTTCCAGCCTTCCCCGTGGACTGAGGCGCTGAAATGCAGAAGAAATGTTGTGCCCTAATGTGAGGCAGACCCCCGATTCAATCACCTCCTAAAGTGGAATGAGGACGGAAGCCCCAAGGAAGGTCAGTGTGATGCCTGATTTACCAAACAAACAAGGTTGGGGAAATACCTGAATTTCTATTTGCTGCAACCTACTCACTGTCTGGGACTGAGGCGCACATCAAAGTCCGCATGGCAGTTCCAGTCCACGCAGGCACTCCTCCCCTCAAGCCTTCCCAACCTACGGTAGGAAGGAGAACAAATCTGGGCACCTTTGCCGTACCCAATCCACACGCCGAAGGAAAGTCCCGTTCTTTCCCCAGCTGCCTCACTGGAACGCTTGGTGAAAACGTGGCAAGGTGGTTGCACCCAAGCCAGGAGAGAACATGGAGGGCAGCGAGTGAAGTGCTCCAAAGCCAAGGGAGGTCGCAGCTCCTGGCGTCTCTTGCGGTGGCAAAGTGGTGAGGAGTGACTGGGTCTCTGCCTGTGAATAGCCCATGACTAGACCCGCCGAGGACACGGGAGGGTTGCATGATGGGAGGTTCAAGGGGAGGAAGCCCAGGAGATGGGAGAAGTCCATGTTAGCAGCACAGAGAGCCTCAGAAAGCAGAGCGGGGCTCTTGGAGAGCAGAGTCTCCTCCAGGGTGATAGGCTGAGGAGAGGATGAGGATGGCTCACCAGGCACAAGGGACAGGCCTCCAGGGAGCTCGGCCAAACAGCTGTCCACCTCTGTTTTGGGGAGCTTGTCAGGCAAGTATGAGGTAGATCCAAACTGGTACTTTGGGGGAGGTTGTGGTGGGGAGGACGACTCCAGGGGGTAGCTCATTCCCATTGGCAGAGGATTGGGGACTAAAGAATGGGGCAATCCTGAGCTGGACATGGTGGGGACATGTGCCCCATACATGCCCATTGGCAGCATCCCAGGGAAGCTCTTACTGTTCATCACATCCCGGGATGCCATGCACAAGACGGGGCTCAGTTCCTCTTTCACTGCAACGGCTGAGCTGCAGCTGAGAAGGCCTAGCATGTCCACTGGCTCCGTCTTGATCTTCAGCAGTTCTTGGGAGTGGCTCTTCTTCATGTGTCTGGTCAGGTGGTCTTTGCGGCCAAATCGCTGGGCGCAGTACTGGCACAGGAAGTCCTTCCGGCCCGTGTGCACGACCAGGTGCCTCCTCACATCTTTGCGAGTGTAGAAGCGGCGGTCGCAGTGGTCACAAGGGTGCTTCTTCTCCTTCACGCTGCCCGACGGCCTCCGGGAGTGGGCCTTGAGGTGCTCCAGCAGGA
Organism: Lacerta agilis; assembly: GCF_009819535.1. Lineage (NCBI taxonomy): Eukaryota > Metazoa > Chordata > Lepidosauria > Squamata > Lacertidae > Lacerta > Lacerta agilis. The sequence continues at coordinate 92,580,483 of NC_046317.1, forward strand.
CCTGGGTGCTCTCAAACATCTGCAAGCACACTTTGCAGCTGAGATCGCCACTGGCGGCAGCGTGCATGGCCAGATGACGCCGGTACCCGAGCTTGGTGTTGTAGTTCTTGCCGCACTCTGGGCAGTGGAGAGCTTCTTTGTTGGGGTCATGTGTCTGCAGGTGGTTGCGAAGGTGGTCCTTGCGGTGGAACATCTTCTCACAGTACATGCATTGGTGGGGCTTCTGGGCAGAATGGGTGGCCAAATGCCTTGCAAGGGAAAAAAAGCAGAGATTATAAGCAGCTTACTTGTCCCGCCCCCCCTCCCAAGCACCACAAAAGTTGGGCAGGTTAGCTTGGGCAAGGAGATTCTCCTCTGCCCGGTTTTAAGAGGTACAGGAGTGAAGGAGAGCAAAGAATTTGACACTTGCCACACCCATCCACACATCTTACACCATTCAGATCATAAATGGGACCTGGGGGGAGAACAAGGCCGGCGCGTCCATTAAGGCGAACTAGGCAATTGCCTAGGGCGCCAAAATGGAGGGGGCGCTGGCCAGGCTGGGGCGGGGGGGGGGGCTAGCAGCAGCTTCTCTGCTGCAGTGGAGAGGTGCTGCTTGCCCCCTACACCACCCCCCGGCTCCTGCTAAAGCAGGCTTTGGCGGGTGGCGGCAGAAGGTGGTCTCGCCTAGGGCACAAGAAACCGTAGCACCGGTCCTGGGGCAGAATGCTGTGGAGCCTTGTGTGCCGAGGTCTGTTGCCTTTCACCAGCAGCCCCAAACTTTTCATCTATGGCCGCATAGTGTAAGTTATCCTTCCTACGCTTAACCAACCTCTCCCCCAGAAAAATCTGCTCCTCTTCTTCTATTATTGCCCATTTTTTTGTTTAGTCGTGTCCGACTCTTCGTGACCCCATGGACCAGAGCACGCCAGGCACTCCTGTATTCCACTGCCTCCTGCAGTTTGGTCAGACTCATGTTGCTAGCTTCGAGAACACTGTCCAACCATCTCGTCCTCTGTCGTCCCCTTCTCCTTGTGCCCTCCATCTTTCCCAACATCATGGTCTTTCCCAGGGAGTCTTCTGTTCTCATGAGGTGAGAGCCTCAGCTTCAGGATCTGTCCTTCCAGTGAGCACTCAGCACTCATAATAATAGGCAATAACTACATTTAGTTACAAAAGCTGCATTTGCACTGGTGTTTACTGGGGTGAAAGCATCCAGTGTTTGCCTATTTCTTTTTTAAATGAATGGAGTATATAAATTCTTATTCATAGCAACAACCCTTACCCTACAATGAATCTTTCCCTGGAGCATTTTAAACTGGGACTTAGCATGGTAAGCTCTGCTGGGCTGGTATATTGTTTTCTGACCACTGGAAGACATAGCCTTCAGATTGTAGGCAGTCACCTACCCCAGAAGAGGAGGCAGTTCAGAGGCAAGTGTCTCCTTGTTCACTTTCTTGGCTTTCGGGAGACCATTTTCCTCCCTCCTTCCATCCCTTGATGTCCAGCTGAAGTCAGTTTTGTGTAATTATAAAAAGAACCACAGCCTAACAGTTTGTTGCAACAGAGCTGTCATTTGCTCTTGCAGTACTAATGGCAAACTTAGGTTACATTTCAGGAAAGGTCTCACACATTACAAAATAAAGGTGGTGAGATGTTTGCACTCTCATATAGAGCTCTGTGCAGGGGAACAACCCCCCTCCCACCTCTCTCTCTCTCACACACCCACACACTCACATACAGGCTGTTTTAACATTCAAGTGTGCAGTTGCCAATGAGTGGTGTCAGACAAGGATCTAGGAGAGCTGTGTTTGAAGCAAAATTCAGAAAACAGGCTGGCACTGCAAGCCATTATTTCTCTTTCTCAATCTCAAGTTTGGTGGAGATACTACAAAGGGCTATTGTGAGGTTGAAACAGAGTACCTGCCCTGAAACATGGGGAAAGTGTAGGCTTTAGGCTTTTCAAGCAAAGATAGGGTTGATTTGAAACACTGTAAGGTTTAAAAAGCAGAGACATCACCTTGCCGACAAAGGTCCGTATAGTTAAAGGTATGGTTTTCCCAGTAGTAATGTATGGAAGTGAGAGCTGGACCATAAAGAAGACTGATCACTGAAGAATTGATGCTTTTGAATTATGGTGCTGGAGGAAACACTTGAGAGTCCCATGGACTGCAAAAAGATCAAACTTATCCATCCTTAAAGAAATCAGCCCTGAGTGCTCACTGGAAGGACAGATCCTGAAGCTGAGGCTCCAGTACTTTGGCCACCTCGTGAGAAGAGAAGACTCCCTAGAAAAGACCCTGATGTTGGGAAAGATGGAGGACACAAGAAGGGGATGGCAGATGATGAGATGATTGGACAGTGTTCTCGAAGCTATCAACATGAGTTTGGCCAAACTGTGGGAGGCAGTGAAAGATAGGCGTGCCTGGCGTGCTCTGGTCCATGGGGTCACGAAGAGTCGGACACGACTGAACGACTGAACAAAGGTTTCAACAGGCCCACAAAAGTGGCATGCTTGCATGGTCCTCCACAGTGGCTTCTAAAACACTGTTCCCATCCACCATGCCTTCTTATAGAACTGCTCATTGGTATATTTGTACTAAGGCGGTATGCCTCTGAATGCCAGTTGCCGGGAATCCCAAGTAGAGAGAGTACCGCTGTGCTCAGGTCCTCCTTGTGGGCTTCCCATAAGCATCTGGTTGGCCAGTGAAAGAAAAGGAAGCTGGACTGATGGGCCACTGGCCTAATCCAGGAGGGCTCTTCTTATGTTCTTAATATGGCAGCAAAGACCAAAGCAGCAGCTTGGCCGCCTAGGATTTGTCAAGACAGGTGTCAACCAGAACACATGTGTTTGTTTTTTAGGTTTTATATCCCGCCTTTCCTCCAAGGAGCTCAAAGGAGCCTGGTTTCCTCGCCACTTCTTTAAATCTCTAAAACATTGTTTCCCAAACTTGGGTCTCCATCTGTTTTTGGACTGCAACTGCCATCATCCCTACTTAGCAAGACCAGTGGTCAGGGGTGGTGGGAATTGTAGTCCAAAAGTAGCTGGAGACCAAAGTTTGGGAAACACTACTCTAAAACAAACCTGCTCCATGGCCAAATCTGAACCTGAGGCTGCTCCATCCTAGCCCAACCCTCTAACCCAGGGGTGTCCAAACCTTTTTCAAGGAGGGCCAGATTTGATGAAGTCAACATGCGTGAGGGCTGACCAAAGTTGTTGACCTTTTAGGATTGGGGTTGTTGGGCTTGTTTTTTTGGATTTTTCCCCCAAAGTTGTTGAGCTTTTTTTTAGGATTGAAGTTGTTGAGCTTCTTTTTGCAGTTTGCCCAAGGTGATAAACTGCAGCAGGGGCCGGATTAGACTGACCAGCAGGCTGGATTAGGCCCCCGGGCTGGACTTTGAACATGCCTGCTCTAAACACATACCCCCACATACCTGTAGAGCTTGTACTTGGAAGCAAAGGCCTTGCCACAGTGCACTTGAGGGCAGCCGTACGGTCTCTGCTCTGGGTTTGCTCTCAGCTTATCCACACTGGGGAAGGAGGCTTCTGACGGTTCGTGCTGGCATTTGCCTTGGCTCTCGTTTTCTCGGCTCTTGGGGCGGGGGACTAGTTTCCAGCCCGTCTCCTCCTCCTCCTGCTTTGCATCTTGAATCCAGTTGGGGACGCTGGTGAAGAATGCGGTCATGGCAGGCCTGGCAGAGGAGGGCCAAATGAAGCAGAAGTCCTGCCCATGGGCATCTCACTGGTATAGTCACATCCACTGACAATTTCCAAAAGCTTCAGCAAGAAGAGATTGCTACCTGGAATGATGAATTGCATGCTTAAGGGAAGTGAATGGACACGTGCACAGAGCAGGGGGGGGACAAGGCTCCACATTTTAAATCTACTTTTAGGCACCAACCCTATTCTGAGTACAGTGGTACCTCGGGTTACGTACTTAATTGGTTCCGGGTCACTATACGTAACCCAAAAAGTACGTAGCCCGAAAAATTCAGTTTGCGCATGTGCAAACCGAAAAACTCACGTCTGCGCATGCGCGAAACACGTGCGCTTCAGGTTGCGCTTCCGGGTTAGCGGAGTTACAGGAAAAGATTCAGATTCCTAGATGTCAACATCAACCTTTAAAGAGCACTTGTTACTTTTTTCAGTTTCAATATTTAAAGAAGAGATTATTACCACAATCTTAAATGCCAATGCTAGTGTACAATCATTGCAGCAACAGTGGAAATCTGTCTGCATTTTTTTAAAAAAGGCTCAGGACACAGTCCAGCTCATCTTGAGGTTTCATTACTGACAGTGTGCCTTGGATTCAGTGTATGACACTCCTTTTACTTTTGCAAATGCCTGATAAAGGAGATGGCATTTACCTTACCCAACACTTACCCACTTAATTAGCACATTGCTTTAATCAGGTGAGCTGCATGATGTAAGGGCAGGGGTGGGAACTTTTTCCAGTCTCAGGGACGCCTTGCCTTCTGGGCAACCTTCAGGAGGCAAAAGTGGAGAGAGCAACTCATGCAACTTTTACCTTTGTACGGTGGGCTAGTTGCTGCACCCCCTCTCACACTTCTTTATATGCTCTACCCAGGCCAGCAAGAGGCATAGCCAGAGTTCAATTATATATTCCAGCCAGGCAAAGCAGTGGGTGAGCAGGGAAAGCAGGACCAGTAAATTCCCACTCCGCTACAAGGCCTGGAATACTCCCACTTGGGCGATGGAAACTACATCGTTACAATCCAAATTTCAGAAGTGTTGGGGGTGACCTTTCAAAACCTGAGAATGAAGTATCTTGCCTGCTCTACCCCATTCCTCTGTTGATCTTCTAAATAGAGATGTCACTTTTTCAATTGCTATTGGGAAAATGTATTTTGGGATGAGATGAGTGATCTGGGAGCAATGGAAGCCAAGGAGGTGGGGGAAAGACCTGATAACTGCTCAGCTGGTAAGACCACATGAACACTTTCTACAGCAGCTCTGAGATTTCTGAAGTAACAACAGTATGTTAAGAACAAAAAAGTCACAGAACCTTAATATCCTCATCTTGGCCTACTAGGTACACAATTATTGTTTACATTTTACATCTGGGAAACTGAAGCATGTCCTTGTTTTTGTTTTGTCACTTACATTGGTAAATTTCAAATGCCTTTTGGGAAAGATTGGGCTATCGTACTCTGTAAAGCACCACAACAGTGATGGTCCTATGTAAACATCACATAATTATCAGAAGATGGCTGTGTCAGACTCAGAGTTCTTCATTGTACATGCCCTGGCACCTCTCGGCTGCTTTCTCATACTAAAATTACGCCCCTCAACCAGCTTCAAAAGGAGGGCCACTGAAACGAAACAGCTTAGAGGCCCCAACCTTCTGACTATAGCCTCATCCCTGCCATTTCACTTAATTCATAAAGCTTACTGTTGGTTCTTGTTCAAGTGACGTTCCTTACTCACGTCACCTGCCAGAGGGATGCCAAGATTTATTTTTAATGTGATTGTTGTGCTTTCACATCTGCCTGGGAATTTGGCAAGCCAACAGGGCAGCCTGCCATTCTGCTGGGGCCAAGTGTTTCCATCCAAGTAGGTCAAATCAGGACACGGCCATGTGACCTTCTCAGGGGAGGTGGGCACAAAGCCAGAGCTCCAGCACTTTTCTTCTCTCATGCCCTTTCCTCTCCAGGCAGAAAAGGAACTGCCCATCAGCACTCTGGACAGTGAGCATGCAGTTCTGCACATAGCCAAGGGCTCAAGTAAGACCTGAGCGGCTAAAATGCTGTTTGTGTGGCTGAAGCACATTGCTTCTACTGCATCCAAGACTCAGGGAACCCTGCAGAAAGTGCTTAACCCAGTTTTACGGAAGAAGTGAGGATTGAAGGGGGGAAGGGGAGAACAGGGCAAGCGGAGTTCATATCACTAAAATCCCATACACTCCTCTACTACAGGAAGCTCCAAGTTTTTCAGGTTTATTTTAAGGGGAGAGAAACTATGGAGTTCTCTGTGTATTTTCTCTCTTGGCAACAGAATATGGGAGTCAGCCTCATTCCAAGCCAAAATGGTGTGCTCTGATTGGCATCACCAGCTTAGGTGCATAAAGAGAGAGAGAGAAAAGGTCTTTCCCAACACCTCCCACCGGATCCTTTTCACGCCAGAGGTTGACCCTGGAGCCTCCTGCATGCCAAGTACCCGCAGCGACACCAAAAGGCACAGAGGCTGGTGCCTTCCTAGCTATGGGACCCCCCCCCTGCCCTTCTTCAGCCTCAAAGCTCCTTCCTCCAGTCCGGTCCCCGCTTCCACCTGCAACGAAGCAGAGCTGCACCTGCTCTTCCTGGCCGCCCGTTTCCCACCTCAAGCCTGGAAACTCCTCGGGGCAGGGAACTGACCTTTGTTGTTGTTGCTGCTCTGCAAACACGCGCGCACGGCGCTACTGGAATATTATGGCCGCCCTTACCTATCTGAGGGGAGGGGGGTTGTCCCACATAGCCCTAACATTGGAGCGGGGGGTGTTTATGCTGGCGCCCCGAACTCCATTAAGCCCCCCCCCCGCGCATGCGTACTTTCGAGAAACCGCCCCCCCCCCACTAATACACAACCCCTCAAGGCCGCTCGCTCGCTCACCCCCACCCCGCGAGTCGCTCCCCTCCGCTGGCTCGTTCCGGCCGGAGGAAAAGGCGAGGAAGAAGACGACGTCGAAGGTGGGCCCAGCTCTTGTTGTGGTAACTGAGCGGGCGGCGGAGGCCCCATGGCCGGAAGCTGCGGGGAAGAAGAACCGCTCCGAGAGGGGAAGGCGGCGGAGGCGGCTTAGGAGACTGAGGCGGCGGCGGCGGTTCGTTCGCCTTTATTTTCCTCTCGCGGGCTCGCTCGCGCCCCTCAAGGCCTCCATGGCGCCACATCCGGCCCAGAACGGAAGCCGCCTAGGCCCGGCCGCTCTGCCCTCACGAGCGCCGCCGCCGCGGGGCGTGCCGGGAAAAGGGGCCGGTCGCCATGGAGACGGGCGCGGCCTAGCCCGGCCTAGCGAGGCAACTTCTCTCCCGCTATACTCTACGAGCCGAAGCCGCTTCTTCCAAGCCGGAGGAAGAGACGGAGGGAGGCATGGCTGTTCCCGGGAAGGATCCGGTCGGCGTCGCGGGCCTGCAAGTGCTGCTCGTCCTGTTCCACCTGGGCAGCGGAGGCGAAGGCGGCGGCGCCTGGGACCCGTCTGGATACTTACTCTACTGCCCCTGCATGGGTGAGGCGGCGGGGGGGCGCCTCCCTTCCTCCCCTCCCCAGCTCCAGGGCTCCACTCGGGTCATCACCGTCCCCTCTCCCCCTCCCCACCTCTTTTCTCCTTCCTCTGGGAGGCAGTGGCTCTGTAGGCCGAGGGCTTTGAGAAGCCTGAGGGGGTCTTCCCGGTGCCGTTGGACTACAACTCCCGTCATCCCTCACCGCGGACCGCGCTGGCTGCTGGGAGTGGAAGTCCAGCCGTACCTGTTGTTTCAGAACTTGCTCAAAATCAAGCAAGCGTTTAAAGTGGAGATGGAGTAATAACCACACTTGCTGTCACTGAAATTCACTTGGGGTTTGTTTGTTTGTTTGTTTGTTTGTTTGTTTGTTTGTTTTGCTGCATGCGGGAATGTAAAGGGGCAGCTGATGGATATTCATTTTGACAAATGCAGGAGGATGTTAACTAGAGTTTAACTGAGAACAAAGCACAACGATAGGGGCACATCTTGGACATATCTCATGTCGAGAGTGGGAAATCTGTTTTGGAAAACTCTATTAAATTGAATTGATTTGACAATGATTTGTAATACTGTAATTCAGAAAATCAATAGAAATAATTGCCAATGAAGTCCAGTCATGCCTGGAGGCTGCAGCTTCACATCTTTTTTTCTGCTCTGTTCCTTTTACCTTTGTGTAAAAACAAACAAACAAACAATAACCAACATGTCATTTCTTCTGCTGTGCTTTTTTTGTAACTTGGGATGCTGCCATGCCCTCAAGGTGGGTCGCGGTCCATCTAGCTCAGTGTTGCTTGTGCTAACTGGCAGCAGCTTCCTTGAGTTGCAAACCAAGAGTCCTTCCCAGGCCTCTATAAGCCTTTTAAATTGTATGTGTGGAAGGCTGTTATTGTTTCGTTTATTATATTATGTATTTTTGTGTTTTTAATACTGTAAACTGCCCTGTGTTCCTTGGATGGTGGCATCTAAAATTAATTCATATTAATGATAATATTGGGGATCGAACCTGGGACCTTGTGCATGCAAAACAGGTGCTCTGCAGTCGAGTTGTGGCCTTCCACAAGGCTGTTTCCCTCTGTCTGTCAGATGATGGGTCAGAGGGACAAGCTCAGTCCTGCTGGGTGCTGCTTCGCTAGTGTGTTTTCCACAGGGCAAAGCAGACCTGTTCTGCCAGCAGGCTTGAACCTTCTGCTCATCATTTGATGAGCGGAGGGTTCCATCCTGCTGGGTGCTGCTTCACCAGCATGTTCCTGGTGGGACTGCTGCCCTGTAGGTTATTGTTAGGTTGCTGCATGCTACTATTGCATTATAGCTTAGGGAGTGACCTGCTTGTGGTTCTTGATCAACCTGCGGTGTGTTGGACTCCTATGTTACAGTTCCTCTTCTCTGCAGTGGAGTGCACCAATTAGAAGATAAATGTTAAAAGTCAAGAAAATAATACAATGGACTTAAAGTTAAGTGTGTGTGTGTGTGATTTAAAGACTGCTAAACTACAGTGGTGCCTTGCTAGACGAAAATAATTCGTTCTGCGAGTATTTTCGTCTAGCGATTTTTTCGTCTAGTGAAGCACCAATGCAAATAGCGGTTTCGCTAGACGAAAAAAAAAATTCGTCTTGCGAGGCCGCCCCATTGACAAATTCGTCTTGCGGGGCAGCCTTCCGCTAGACGAATGCCTTCGTCTAGCGAGTTTTTCGTCTAGCGAGGCATTCGTCTAGCAGGGCACCACTGTATTATAAGCTCCCTGGGCAAGCTTTCAATTAAGGTGACAGCAACTGTGATTTTTATTTCAGCCTTATAAATAGCCACTTGATTATTCACTATGGGTATAATTTGCCTCCAGGTTATCAGATGTCTCATTGTCACCTTCCTTGATACCGCTTTCTGACAGCTTTCCAAATAAATCCACAGAGGTCAGAAGTCTTGCTATCCAAGTGTACTTTCTTCTGTTAGTCCTTTGCGCAATAAATTTCTTAAACTTTCCTTTCTTGTTATTTGGAAGTAATTATTGGTTGCCATTGATTACTAGGGCTTTTTTAAAAAGTTGCTCTTTCATCCCACAGCCTGGGTAAATGTTCTTATGGGGGGGGGCGGACTTCTGCAAGCTTCTGTGGGTTGGGAATAGTTCCAGAGTCCTAGCATTTACGTGACTTGCCTTATGCTTAAGCTTTGTGAATAATTCAACATAATGAAGGAAGATCTGCAGCATTTTGAGTTTGGCAGCAATGTAGTTCTTCAGTATGAAGTTTCTCTACGTTTGTTGCTCTGCCCCAGCCTGGTGACTAAGAAACAGGTCTTTATGTTCTATTTCAAGGGAGATTTGGGAACCAAGCAGACCATTTTCTGGGTTCTTTGGCGTTTGCTAAAATGGTGAATCGGACCTTAGCTGTGCCCCCCTGGATTGAGTACCGGTATCACAGGCCTCCTTACACAAATGTGAGTAGTTCTGAGAACTTCTGAAGTATGTTTGGGTTCTGTGCTATTGGAATGCTAAGTATTTCCCCAAAGTCACACATAAGCAGGCTCAGTGAATAGGTCCTTGGAACAGATGAGTTAATTCTGCTAGTGTTGGGTGCTACCTACATTTTGTATACCTTGTACAAGCTATATAGATAGATAGATAGATAGATAGATATATATTTTTTAAACCATTAAGTTCTGGTCCCCCTCTAGTCTTTAAATAGCCAACTACAGGTCTTGAAAGCTCTCCTGGCCTCTGCTTCAAGCCGGAGTTTCATGCATAGTGAAGGAGCCAATAGTACATCAAACCTGCACATCTGACAGACCAGGGTAGACTATGCTTTGGAAATCCTTCAGCCCTTTAAGTTACGCTGCTCGCTTTTCCTCCAGATGGTTGTGGATTCACTATTGCTGGAACAATTATGTGTGTGGACAGGCTCCTAAACTGTTTTCTTTGCATTGCAGCAGCACGTTCCCTACAAAGAATACTTCAAGCTGGCGCCTCTCCTGGAGTACCACCGGGTCATCACTTTGGAGGAATTTATGGAAAAGTTGGCACCCATCCACTGGCCTCCTGGGAAACGAGTGGCATACTGCTTTGAAGCAGCAGCTCAGAGGAGTGCTGACAAAAGGACTTGCCCCATGAAGGTAAAAGTCCTTCTCATCCATGAAGGTGCCTTCTGTAACCCTGGGCTGTAGTAAAAGCTCTGCTGCTCCTATTCTTCTAGATAATGTTCTGTGGATCATTTCAGTGCTTTTGTATTTAACTTCCTTTCATCCTCTCTATACTTTCAGTGGGGGCGGGACTATGGCATATGGGTTGTGTCAGCTAGGAGCTTGCGGCTCCCGTAGCAACTGCAAAGTTGCCTGTTCCTCTGGCCTGCCTCACCTTTCGTCTGCCGCAGTGAACGAGCAGCTGCCTTTGCTTTTGCAGGATGGAAACCCCTTTGGCCCCTTTTGGGATCAGTTTGCTGTGGATTTCGATAGGTCGGAGCTGTTTGGAGGCCTCTCCTTCAGTGCCTCTTACAAGGACCACTGGATTCGAAGGTAGCAAGTGTCACTTGGGGGTGCCATTGGGCGAAGGGCATGGTTAGGGACTGGGCACATTCCTCCATGGCTGCTCTGGATTGTAAAGGGTTCTTGGAAATATTAATAATTAATAATGAACTTTTATTTGTATCCCGCCCTCCCCGGCCGAAACCGGGCTCAGGGCAGCTAACATCAAACATATAACATTGGTATAAAATCAAACAATAATTAAATTGCCTCCTAAAAAACAAGTCAGGATCAAATTAAAATTTAATTAGATGGCTTTCCGCAGGATTAGCGTTGGGAACAGTAAATGCTCATCAGGCCCAACTGTTTACACGTTCTTATATGGGCCTGTGAGAATGCTGGGAGGCCTCTTTCATACTAGTTCTTATACAAAAAGAGAAGGGGATTCAGCCTGAGCCCTGACCAAAGGCCTGGCGGAACAACTCCATCTTGCAGACCCTGCGGAAAGATGTCGAATCCACAGGGCCCTGATCTCTTGTGGCAGAGTGTTCCACCAGGCTGGGGCCGAGACCAGCCTAATCTCCCTGAGGCCCAGGATCTCCAAGGTGTTGTTTGCAGACCGTAAGAAAAGGACAAGTATCCTGCCTTTCTGCACAAATGGCAACCAAGGTGATTTAACAACAAGAAAAGCACAAAAACAGACAAAATATAACAACAGACAAAAACTGAGCAGATAAAAATGCCTTGATAATAACATTACATTTTCCATTGAGGATGGGAGAAGAAACAGTGGCTTTAAAACTAGGGTTTTCCATCAGTTTTTTTTAAAAAACAAGTTGTAGGTAATTAATTATCTGCCAGTGTGGTGTAGTTGTTAAGAGTGGTAGACTCGTAATCTGGTGAACCGAATTCGCGTCTCCGCTCCTCCACATGCAGCTGCTGGGTGACCTTGGGCTAGTCACACTTCTTTGAAGTCTCTCAGCCCCACTCACCTCACAGAATGTTTGTTGTGGGGGAGGAAGGGAAAGGAGAATGTGAGCCGCTTGGAGACTCCCTAGGGTAGTGATAAAGCGGGATATCAAATCCAAACTCTTCTTCTTCTTTCTGCCTAGATGTTAGATAATAGTCAAATCTAAATAAGTATGTATTATCAAAACCTTGCTTTAGGTGCCTGTAATGAATAAAAGCACCAGTCTGCGTTAGCTGCTGGAAACCAGGTTTTGGATGGCCAATATCTGCCATCTTTGATGTAATCTCTTTATTCTTATTCACTACAATAGAAATTCACCCTTAAGTCCACACAAGTAATCATAGCTCATAGGTCTCAGATTTCAATCCCTGGCAACTCTAGCTAGTTTGTTTGTTTTTGGTGGTAGTTCTATGCTGCTTCTTAACAGTCTTTACTTTCATTCTTTATTTCGGTCCAAAGACCCACAAAAGCATTTTCAAAAGCAAGATAAAACAGGGTTCCAAGGCGGTCACTGTATTTTATCCAGAGCATGTAGGTTTCTATTTTTTATTACTTCCAAGAGGAATTTAGCCACGGCCAGGGTAGCATCATCTGATATATCTCCAAGGAGGTACTTAAGGTAGAAGGTTTCAAATTTTCCAGTTACGTTTACCAGTAGGGGTTCAGTTAATTGACCCCTGACTTGTTTGAACTGCTCACAGTGTAGTAGGTTATGCTTCCTGGAGTCGACACTCTGAGAGCATAAGCAGAGTCTATTCTGATAGAGTATACCAGACAGTCTGCCATTTAGTACTTCTGGTGGAAATACATTTAGTCTGGCTTTGGTGAATAATCGGCAATAGGTACAGACAGATTCATGAAATACAATGGTAACTGAAAAGCACAGTCATAGTGGATTCCAGATGCAAATGGTCCACAGGCTACATAAGTTCTAGAGCAAAGATCGCTGTATGAAATATCCCATAACCTCTGCTTCAGGGATTTAAGGGCAATATCGTAGCCCAGATGATGTAAGAAGGATGGCGAAAGGCCAATCGAGGAGGCTTTTCGGGCCATAGTTTTTGACTATGAGCTGATAGACTCCTCATTGGTTAGATGTAAAAGTAATCCCTTCCTCAAGCCAAATACTCTTTAGCCAGTATTTCAAGGCAGCCCACCACACTTTGGTGGAGAATGGACATTCACCTGTTTCCAACAATAGAATTGAGTCAGGGACACAGTTTGGGACCTGAAGTAGGGGCTGTGAAAAAGAGATGGAGTATAGCAAGTTTGCTCATTTCCGCCTTCTGACAGATAGTCTGCCAGTGGCAATTCCAGGACTTTTTGTGGTGAAACAACAGCCCTAGGTACCAGAAGCATTTAGTCTGCTCCAGATTATGGCCTTCTGGTACCTATTTACAAGGGGAATATCTTTTAGCAAAGACCACAGTTTTTGATTTCTCATAGCTGATGGATAACCTGTTTACAGAACAGTAATCTGAGAACCTCCATAGTTGGTATTTCAAGCCCGGTTTGGAGCAAGAGAGGATGCCCGCATCATCCGCATATAGCAAAACGGGGGTCTTTTTGGTTCCTATTTTTTGGGAGATGACCATCTGGGTCCATTAGACTTTCCTCTAAATCATTTAAGAAAAAGCTAAACAATGTGGGGGCCAAAATACAGCCCTGTCTCACTCCCAGGGTGGATTTGATTTAAATCACTAGTCGGTAAGGCTCAGGGTGGATTTTTTTTATTTAAATCGGATTTTTTTTTATTTAAATCCACCCTGAGCCTTACTGACTAGTGATTTAAATCAAATCCACCCTGCACCTGCAATTTGCTATCATTGCACAGAGCTTTCATAAGGAAGAAGAGTCGCATAACTGTCTTTGGGTGGTATATGTTTTGTAAGAAGTTCAAGGATCGTGGGCAGCACAACTAGGAAAGACATCTCCAGCTCTGAGACCGTAAGACACTGCTGCCAGTTGGCATGCGTGGGACAAAGGTCTGTGACAGTATTAGGCAGATGCATTCATGCATAACTAAAGTCTGCTTGCTTAGTCTGTTGATTTTTCAGAGATTGCTGCCGTAGTTTAAAATACAGGGAGGTGCATTTTGCAACTTACCCCCCCCCAGCTCCAGTATGCGAATATTTGGGAGGTGATGCAAAGCGTCTGGGGAATTAGGAAGTTCTTATGAGCTGAAGAGCATGACAACAGAAATGCAAAATACAGATTAACTTTATTCGGGTTAGCATATCTTGTTAGTAATTCATCCCTTTGTTGTAGGTGTGTTAAAATTTTTTAATAAAAAAAGCATTAGCAGTAAAAGATCCTAACAGTAAAAACTGAGCAGCACCGGTGCGAGCAAACATGGCAAGTTGTAGCTCCTGTTGATCTTTTACTGCGTCTTTTACTAGGTTTCCCTCCTCTGAACATCCTGTTGTTGCTCTTCCGGGGGCACCAGCCCAGTTTCCAGTTCTGGAAGAGTACCGGTCCCTGCATCAGTACATGGTATGGTCTGATGAGATGGTGAACAAAGGCGAGTCCTATATTAATTCATTCCTGGTCAGACCCTACGTGGGAATCCATTTGCGTGTCGGTTCAGACTGGGTATGCTTCTTACATATACTTCCTCGGGGGCTGTAATGCGGGCAGGGTTGTAATAGAGTCTGGCTGGCAGCTTCTAGCTCCATATGAATAAAATAGGGAGAGGTGTAGAGGTTTGGAGCTTTTAGAGTTAACAAGCTCAACCAGATTGTCCCACCCACAGGAGGAAGAGCGTCACCGGATGCTCTGTGTGCTGTTGTGCTTTGTGATGTGATACTTTCTGTTTCTGTTGTCCGGAGAAGGGAGAAGGGAGAAGCCACCAACATGGCTTGCGACTCTCCCGGAATGTAATGATTTATGCCTTGTAAAATAAAGCTTCTAGATTAGAAAGAAGCCGGACTCTGTTGTCTGTAATATGCTGGCATGCACAACCCCGCTGCGTGAGAGAAGATAAGAAGATAACTCTGCTGATAGCACAGGAGACGGCAGCAAGGAAAGGCGCTTCAGTAAGGTACGCGCAGAGGAAACGTGCCGGGCTCCAAGAAGTGCAGAAGTTGGTTTGAAGCGTTTCCAACAATCAAAAACACTTCAGGTTATGGATCCAAGCTTTTCCCGATTCTGGATTGATTCTGGAGCAGTTCCAAGGATCCAGAACGTGTGTGCCAAGCTGAGAAGTGCCTCCCTGTGTTTGGACTGTGATGGAGCATCCAGGGAAGTTTGCTTTGCCAGCAGGAGCATTCAGCAGTCTGCTGAATGGCTGAGGAGCCTAAAACCTGCTGCCAGAGGTTGGAAGGCAGCAGGGAAGCCCAGATCGAGGGCTGCAAAAGCAGTTGTACCTCTCTGGTGAAACCCCCATCTGTGGAGCCGGGTGAGAAGCTACAGATTCGTAAGTACGCTACCCCTGGGCAAGATGGAGGGAGCCATAGCATTCCCAGCAAGGAGGAGGGAAGCTTTTGTTTGCAAGCACCTCCAGCCTCACAGCTTCAATGCAGAGGGCTGTTCCCTGAGAGCGTTGATGTTTTGGCCAACGCCTGTGAGGAGGAAGGTCTGGCCAGTGCTTGTGAAGCCTGGAAGAAGACCCTAGCCCAGTTTCACGGGGCTGAGGGACTGGCTGAAGTGGCTTTGGAAAGCTCGCCCCCAGCTCGGCTTATGGCTGTTGAGAAGCAACAGTGCCATGGAAAGCAGGAGGGGGGCCAGATCGCCGTGGGCTTTGCTCCCAGAAAGGGAGGGGCTGTTTCCAAGTCTGAAGCCAGCGTAAAGGCATTGATTGTGGAGCTGTATTTTGGCACGTAGCCTGCACCTGGTCTTTTGTTGACGTGCATGGCTGAAGATAAGGCCAAGGACATGGCGTGTGGTACTGGCCATGAGAATCGCAATAGCTCTACCACAGCCCAGGCGGAAGAAGATAAGCCCTACTGTTGTGATGCAGTCACCGAGGCAACGCTGAGAGAGGCCAACCCTGGTGGGCTGCGTGTGATGGTTGCCGTCGTCGTTTTCGTTCCTCCTGGTGGACTTGTGAGGAACTGCGAGTCTCCTTCTACAGAGCAGTTCAACGTACTGGCTGCTGCAGTCGAGAGGCAGTTTGTGACTGTTGGAGGCAAGAAAAGGCTTGACTTTTTGCTAACAGTCAAGGGACAGATCCAAGGGACAGAACTGGCGTTTTCTTTGGTTGCTGATGTGGCTGTGTATTTGTTTATATCAAACCTTCTGTCCAATGTTTGTGCTGTTTGTTTTGTGATTATCACCTGTTCTGATTGCAGGGGCCAGAAGATGCTTCTACACATGGAATGCAGCCAGGACGGGCTGTTTGCTGTCAAGGGGCCTCAAGCAAGAACAGCGGAATGTGGTAGCGCTGCTGGAATGCTTGCTCAGCGCACCAGTGTGCCCGTGCACCACTTATGTTTGTGTCAGTGGTACCAAAGGCTGGCAAGTCGCCACTGGGACAGTGTGCTGAAGCAGCCTGAGTTCTCTGAAGGGTGCAAGTTAAGGGCATGTAACTGCTTTCTTGATTGCAGGGTTTGCAAGGTCGAGGAGTCGACATCCTGCTACCCCACGTCTGAAAGGGAAACCACGCGTCCCTTTTCCCTGGTTCATGTGGCTGTTTCTGAAGGGATGCCAGAAGCTAACCTGGGGGGAGCGTGTTGTTCTGAGTGTTTGGCTGATGTTTTCTCTCACCACATGTGGTCTGCGTTGCTCAAGGAGGCAACTGAGGCAGCACCACTGGTTGCAGTGGAACAGCAGGTTTCTACTGGAGTAGGCTGTTCCCAGGTCCTCAGTGAGAGGGGGAGTAAGCACAGTGTGACTAACCTGCTTTCTTCACAGGTATATGGTCTTGCAGAGAGGCAGCAAAGGATGCTGCATGCTGCCACTGAAGACATGTTCTTGGATGCAGAGCTTCCACAAGGGTTCCGGGTGGAACTGGGTGGTACCAAGGTTCTGAAAGTGTCTTTCTGTGGGTACGAACCCAGCTTGCGTAGCTGGAGGTTAGTTAACCCAGATAGTGACCAGACCCAGGTTCTAGTCAGCAGGAGTGCTGAATTCTTTGAGCAGAATGGATTGGAACACATCCCTAGAAGCCCTGATGTTTTGGATGGTCCTGTCAGTGCTGGACAGGATGCGCCACCTGCTGGCGGTGGTGGTCCAGGTGGATCAGCCCCAAGAGGGGGTATTGCTGTGGTTTTGGCACCTGCTGGTGTCTCGGGCCGAGTTCCCGGCCATCACCAGGGTGCAGCGCAGCTAGGGGCAACTCCAAGGCAGCAGTCTGGGAGTGCACCCGCAACTCCTATGTCACGGACTAGGAGGCAGGCCACGCTTGGCGACTCTTTGTGTGGCAACTCTTCTCCAGGAGAGCCTGGCGCAGGTCTCGTCCCGGAGCAAGAGCGGGGTTCTTTGGCAGTGAAGCAGGAGCCCAAAGGCGCGCCAACGTCATCCTTGGGTGGTTCAGTTAGGATGCACAGGCGCAGCAAGTCTGTAGGTGAGATGCCTGACGTCAAGGACGTGCAGGTGGAGTCCAGTGCAACTGGAGCAGAGGGAGAACCTGACGTGGTATCACAGCAGTTTGCACGATCCACTGAAGGGATTCTGCCCGAGAGGTTCATGGCCACTAGCGTGAGTGCTTGTTTGGTTCAGTGTGAACCGGAGAGCCTCGTGGAGGTTCAATGGGTATCTCAAGGTGAGGCCCAGAAATGGCAGGATGCCATGGTAGAGCAGGTAAGCTCAATGAGGTCTTTGGGTGTGTGCACAACCACGACGCTGTCAGAAGGTCGTTGGGTGTGCAGACTCAAGACGGCAGCAACTGGCGAGTTGCAGTGCAAGGCTAGGTCAGTAGCCAGAGGTTTCACTCAGGAGGAGGAGGTCCATTGTTACGAGCTACTGGACGCGCCCTCTCTCAGAAGCGAAACCACGCGCATGCTGTTAGCGGTCGCAACTCAAAGCAGCTTTGAGGCAAGCCACTTTGGTTTGGATGCCTGTTTGGATTCCGACCTGGATGAGGAGAGGTACGAGGTACCTCCGCCAGGGTTCGAGGACAACGGGCCAAATCAGGTGTGGAGTTTGCACGAGGCAATCACTGGCTTGAAGGAGTCAGCCAGAGATTGGTCTTCAGGCGTGCAAGAAGCTTTGAGAAAGCTAGGTGTCAGCCAGAGTTGTGCTGATAGCTGCCTGTTTCTGGCAGGAGTAAGTCCAGAGCAGGAGCTAGTTCTGCAGTCCGGTGCGGACATGCTTTACCTGGTGGAGACCAGGGGACAGGTGCAACGGTTCGCAGAGGAGCTTGGTCAGTCTTTCCAGCTCAGGAACCTAAGCCCTGTTGGTGGCTACCTAGGTGTGCAGGTAGACAGAGCCGAAGACGGTAGTGTCTTGCTCAATCAGACTGGCAAGGTAGTGCAGTCGTTGAAGAAGTTCAGAGTGTCTGAATGTGCTAGTGTCAGAACACCCATGGAGACGTGTCTAGGTGAGGACAGTCAGACCGGGGAACGCTCTGAGTTCGAGAGCCCCGAGGTGTTTAGGTCAGCTCCTGGGAGGATGTTGTTTCCTCCATGGTTGAGCAAAACTGACATAGCAGTTGCTGTGGATCTGTTCAGCAAGGAGGCTGCAAATCCCAGCGTGCATGCCTGGAATGGCATGGTGAGAGTGCTCCAGAGTTTGCAGGAGATTAAGGAGTTTTGCCCGGAGTTGTCAGCTACCGGTGAGCCCCAGCTCACGCGCTGGTGCGACGGCGGTTGGGCGAATTCCGAGGACAGGAAATCTGTGTCTGAAATGGTTGTACAGTGTGGAGGAGCTCTAGGCGGGCTGAAGTCCCGGTGCCAGAGCCTCATTGCTCGTTCTCGTGCAGAAGCCAGGTACAGTGCATTGTCAGTGCTTTGCAGGGAACTGGAGTTCTACAGGTGTTTGGTCCAAGAGATCTGAGTTCAGAGTTGCCTGCCCGTGATGGTTTGGGAGGACAACCAACTCTGTTTGTTGGCGGCAGAGTCTGGACAAGTCAAGGCCAGACCCAAACACCTAGACGTTCTCTTTCGAGACGTGTGCGTTCAGACCGGCTTGGAGAAGCTGAAGTACTGTCCTGGTCAGGTGAACCAGAGGGTTGGGTTCACGAAGCCCCTGAGCTTCCAACGTCATGGGGAGTTCTGTGAGGGTTTGTGTGAGGTAAGCTGCAAGCTTACGACGCCCCTGTGTGCGGGACAAGAGGGGGTGTAGAGGTTTGGAGCTTTTAGAGTTAACAAGCTCAACCAGATTGTCCCACCCACAGGAGGAAGAGCGTCACCGGATGCTCTGTGTGCTGTTGTGCTTTGTGATGTGATACTTTCTGTTTCTGTTGTCCGGAGAAGGGAGAAGGGAGAAGCCACCAACATGGCTTGCGACTCTCCCGGAATGTAATGATTTATGCCTTGTAAAATAAAGCTTCTAGATTAGAAAGAAGCCGGACTCTGTTGTCTGTAATATGCTGGCATGCACAACCCCGCTGCGTGAGAGAAGATAAGAAGATAACTCTGCTGATAGCACAGGAGACGGCAGCAAGGAAAGGCGCTTCAGTAAGGTACGCGCAGAGGAAACGTGCCGGGCTCCAAGAAGTGCAGAAGTTGGTTTGAAGCGTTTCCAACAATCAAAAACACTTCAAGAGGTGTGACCGTTAAGAACATATGCTGGTTCAGAACAAAATACTACCTAGCTCAGCATCCTGTTGCCTACCTAGGGTCATCCTTTGCCAGCTGGGTGCTTTTGGGAAGCCCACAAGCAGGAGCTGAGATCAGGTACCCTCTCTCTGTTTTCTTCCCCAGCAGCTGGTGATATTCAGAGGCATGCTGCCTCTGATCCTGAAGGGGTGTACATATTGTGACTTGCAGTTATTGACAGCTTCGTGCATAGTTGAACTAGACTGTTTGGGGATGGGAATGTAACTGAAGCAAACCATCCATTAGCAATGTTTTTTTGCCTGCTTTGGCTAGCTGTTTGGAATTCTCCTTCTCCAATCGCTATGAAGTCCTCCTACCTTTGTATGATGCCCTGTTTCTTACCGCTTCTACCTGTGTGTGATGCCCTGTTTTTCTCCTCCCCCCGCCTTAGAAAAATGCATGCAATATGTTGAAAGACGGCACCGCTGGGTCTCATTTAATGGCTTCGCCACAGTGTGTGGGCTATGATCGGAACACTGCTGCACCCCTTACCATGGATATGTGTCTGCCAGGCCTGAAGGAGATAAAACGAGCACTAAGACTCTGGGTGAAGAAGACAGATGCAAAAGCTGTGTACATCGCCAGTGACTCTGAACCTTATACGAGGGAAATACAGCAGCTTTTTAAACAAAAGGTAATGTCCTGCTGCAGCTGGAGCAATGAGTAGTTATTGGTGCAAACTTCACTCCTTTTCTCTCTCTGGGTGTATCCATTGGAAACATTCATATCTTGCCTTTCTTCTCAGACGGAGGAATCGGGGGGGGGGGGGCTTACAGCAGGGATGGGCAGAAGAAAGTTTGGGCTCTACTGGGTCTTTGAGTGATTTGACAGATCTTTTGGCAACACGGTTCTTTTGCTCAGAATATATGGTGCGGTTGCATTAGATATAGAGGTAGCTGAACATTCAGGTGACTTTGCACATGGTAAACCAGAGGTAAGACATTGTGGTGGTTCTTGAACCAAGGATTGTAAGACAGAACGGCATTCAACAGACTCTGGGAACCTGAAGGCGCTATAAAAAGGTGCAGCTTGATGAAGCAAGTTTAGGTGGGAGGTATAGAGTGAGTAGAGTGAGATAGAGAGAGTAGCTTATGGCAAACGCCACGTCTGCTTGTGTGTGTTCACTTTCAATAACTGGGCTCTGCTTGTTTTCCCCTTTTCAGATAAAAGTGGTGTACCTTCAGCCTGAAGTGCCCCAGGTAGATTTGTACATTCTCAGCAAGTCTGACCATTTCATTGGAAACTGTGTTTCTTCCTTTACTGCCTTTGTGAAACGAGAACGCGATGTGCATGGGAGACCCTCGTCCTTTTTTGGCATGGACCACCCACCCACATCGAAGGACGAATTGTAGCCCCTAGAGGAAGAGATGCCTTTGGACCCACTATTTACATACAGTTCTCATAAATGCAAGCTCTCTCTCAAAGCAAACACTGGATATATCTCGATTCTGCAGGTTCATCCCACATGGCATTCCTTGAATATTACTAGAATGTGACCTGAAAGGAGAAGAGGATTACTTCCAGGAAACATTCCCTTCTCCCACGGTTGTGGTTCAAATCAGCCAATCCACTCTGTTCATCTCTTCCCCTTTCTGCGCTGCCTTGCTACCTCTTCTGGAATTAATGGCTCGTCTGGTGCTTCCTTAATGGACAGTATTCTCAAGACAGCTTAATCACTGACAAGAAATGTTCTGACATTAAGAACTGGGAATAGGCAGATACATTCTCAGTTCTGCAACTGACTGACATTTGCCTTGTGTGCTTTTGTTTTCTGAGCTGCCAAATGGATTTAATTCCCATTCCCCCTTGCTGGGAGTGGGCAGACTATAAGCAAATGATTTTGCTATCAGCTGTGACACGTTATGGGACTTTCAGATGAGTTTTAGTCCTAAAAACACTGGTGTCCTTTGGACCAGCAGTTCTGTTTGCGGCAATTCCCAGGTAGCATAGAAATACTTTTTTAAAAAAATCCTATTACATGAGAGTCTTTTAGAGCAGTTTTGTATTTTACAAAATTGGCAGTCTAAGCACTGTACACAGTATAAAATAGAAGTTAAGAAATAATCTCCTTTTTGAAACACCATAATAATTTGTAAATCAAATATTATGCACCTTTTATTGGTCCCATTTGCAACTTCGCTGAGAGCTCAGTGCATCAATTACATTTTAATGGCTTGTGGTGGGTCAGCAATCATGTCTTTCTGAGCTCTCTGTTCTGAAAACAGAGCCTGGCTACCATCATGAAACTATTTTGTTGCATTGAGCAGGGGGTTGGACTAGGAGACTTCCAAGATTCCTTCCAACTCTTGATTATAGGAGCCATCAGAATAGATAGTCTTTTTAGTGTCCACTCATTCTTTGAGCATCCTTTTTATGTTTAGAAGCTGTGACCTTTTAAAAGTCTCTGAAAGGAATAACCACTTGGTCCTCTTTGAATTTCAGATAATTTACTTTGAGTCGCTTGAAAAGAGGAGCCAACAGATAGTGGATCTTGATTTTTTCTTTGTTTGTTTTAAAGTGTTTATGCACTTTTCTCTGCATAATTGCTCTGAAATCATGATTCAGATTTCTCGATGTACATCTGAACTATGCTCACTAATTTACCTATAGAGTTTTCCCACAGAAAAATCCTCAGGCAGGAGATCTGCAAACTGTCAGGTTACTTAGTTCTTGTTATGTTTCCTCATCACACCAGTAGTAGCTTTCTGTGGTGACAGCACAGCATCTTACCCTCTGATAATTACCTGCTCCTGTGCATTCTGAACATCAGTTGACAAATTGTCCTGGCTGCTGACTGCACGCCTGAACAATGTCAAAGTCTCTGCACTCTATATTAAGACTGAATATGTTGTGCTGGGGGAAGAGAACTTTCTGCCACTTTCTACTTGCTTTATTGGGCTTGAATTGCACAGACAGCATTGTTAAGCCTCTGTATCTTCCTTTTAGGTGTTGATGAAACACTGCTGCAATAGCAGGATTGAATTGCAGATGAACTTAACTAGGTTTGGTTGCTTGTGGTAGCAGCAGTGCCTCCCGTTTCTTTTCTGTCTTCCTCTGCCATCTTCTGAAAAGACCCTGGTTCATAAATGCTAACAGTTTCAGCTGACCAGTAAACACTTTTATAAGCAGCAACTTTGCAAGTTCATTAATTTAATCACTACCTTGCATCACTTATTTCAGGGGTGGGCAACTCCTAAGAGACTGCGATCTATTCACAGAGTTAAAAACTGACAGTGATCTACCCCCTTTATTGGAATTCAGGTGAAAGTTGTTGAGTTTTTTCAGGGAGGAGATAAAATGTTGAGCTTTTTTTTAGGGGAGCCAGTGATCTACCAGTGATCTACCGCAGACGTCCAGTGATCTACCGGTAGATCACAATCTACCTGTTGGACATGCCTGACTTATTTGATTGATAGTGAATTATCACTGATAAGCTACAAATCTGAAACCAGCATTGTATTTGCTGGAAACGTCTTTGCTCATCTTTATGAAGTACTGAAGAACTTTGTTTAAAAGTTCAGTCTTAAAAGGTGTAGAGAATCACAAGGCTTGGAAAAGAAATGCAATTCCTATGTACTAGTTTTGGTAGATTCTGCAGTGAAACCACATGTTCCTAAGCTACCTGTAATATGGATGATGATAATGATGGTGATGATCGAATGAAAAAAAGACTCTCAATAAATTGTCCAGGAATGTTTATGAAAAACTAAAAGAAAAAGGAAAGCTGAGGCTGTGACAGCACATGGAGATGATCTGACTTCATCTGTTAAATGGGATCTTCCCTTCTGCTTGCTTGAGCTTCTGAAAGAATACAGTATTTTGATTCCAAAGATCAGTAAGTGCCACAATATTTCCATCTGGAGCAGCAAGAACAAACAGTTACTCTTCTGCAATTTGTCAATAAGCATAAGAATATAGGAATTTCCTTGATGGATCAGGCAAAGGTCCATCTTAACCCAACCTTTTGTTCCCAACAGCAGCCATCCAGAAGACAATGGCAGGGCCTTGGAGGCAGCAGTTTTCCTCACCAGCTTGCCTCCATCGTGTATATCAAGTTATATTGCCATATGGAGTTTCTGATTAGCTGTTATGGCTAATGGCCATTTGTAGATTTCACCTCCAAGAATCTGGAAAAAAACACACTGTTTTACTGCCTGATAAATCCATGGATATCTCCACATATTGTCAAAGGAAGTTCCATAGGTTCAATTATGTCCTGTGACAAAACTTACTTTTTTTGTCTGCCTGGCAGTAGGTGGTTAGACAAATCTGGGTTTCCAGTATTATGAGAGGTAAGGGGAATCTCCCCTTTTGCTCTCTACACTATTCATAGTTTTGTAAACTCTTTATCATTCATGTATGCGAAGTTACTCTGTAGTTCATATATTTATATATAAAGCCCACTGTCTCTTAGCCAGCACTGAAGCACCAACATTCATATCTGGAGGCTTCCTAATGGGCATGAGAATCCTCTGTGCCATACCTCCAATATATCTTGCCTCTTTGTGGGAGGAAATGCCAACCTCTGGTTTTAAATGCAGCTAATGATTTATTTATTTTTAAGGTGGCAAGCCTGTACACCAGGCTTCCTCAACCTCAGTCCTCCAGATGATTTGAGACTACAATTCCCATCATCCCTGCCCACTGGTCCTGCTAGCTAGGGACCATGGGAGTTGTAGGCCAAAAACATCTGGAGGGCCGAGGTTGAGGAAGCCTGCTGTACACCATTATCTGGAAGTAAGTCCCAGTGAACTCTGTGGATACTCCTAGGGCTGTGCTGTTAATGATGTTGACCATATGGAATTTGCAGGGGTGCAGCTACACCATGCCATGAGGAGGAGGCAATTCATCTGTGGGGTGCAGTCTCACCAGCATTTGTGTACAGTGGTACCTCGGGTTACAAACACTTCGGGTTACAGACTCCAGTAACCCAGAAGTAGTACCTCAGGTTAAGAATGGTTTCAGGTTAAGAACAGACCTCCAGAACGAATTAAGTTCGTAACCAGAGGTACCACTGTAAACTCCATTTATGTGGCTGGCTCAGAATGGAGGACATCTGGGGTATTTGTGTGCTGTGCACAATATCGGAAACCATGTTTTCATTTTTTTAAAAAAATTAACTAATGTACAGAGGATAACTTTTTGATTTTCTTTTTCATAATAAAACATTAATCTTTCTCTCGAGTGTTTTTATGACTTGAAACATTCCTCCTAGCTTTGGCTATGGTTGACATCCACCTGGTGAAACCACATGCTGATGTTTTCTCCTTTTAGAAAAAAGGAAGTTGTTGGCCCAGATGGCTGCCTTTCACCCTTCAATTTAGGGATCTCCAAACATAGAATCTCGCTGCCATGGAGATGATTAGGCTTACGCCATTGGCAGAAGGACCCAGCTTAGGAGTGAGGTCATGGGCTCTCTCTTTCCACACAAGCTGTGCGCACTTCTAAGCATCTGTTTTTAAAAGCAACAGATTCTTGTGCAGAGTGGATTAACCAAGTGCTTATTTGCACAGTTGAAGATTTTATCTGACTGCCCAAGAACTGCTTTTCTTCCATTGCATTTAGTAGTGGTAATAATTATAATCGCCTCAAACAATTTGATTTTTCCAGACAGGTGATCAAATTCTAAATGCACTAAATGGAATGAAGTTCTATTGATTTCTGTTACTTGCAAGTCAGCAGTTTAGGGCAGCAGCTTGGGCACTGTTGACTTTGACACATTGGGCAATTCACCTGTTAAATAGTGTCAGTTGACCACCTACTATTTGAGTGTAGTAAATGTTCTTAGAATGTCATTATGTAGAGGGCAGCACACCACCTTACTTCATTCAAGTGTAAATTTGTTAGCTGGGGCACAAAGGCAGCTTGACCCCTCGGCCAGGAAGTGGTGAGTGTAAACCTTGCAGAGAACCAAAGCTTCCCTCCTTGAACACCTCTTATATGTAGGCATTTCTGTACAGGAAGCAAGCAGCCATCAGTGGTAAAAGCCATTGCCTGGCCTTAGCCTATAGATGAGCCTCTTCCGTTTTGAGAGGAGGCGGCGCCATTAGGGATGGAGTCTGGTGGTTTCCAGCTGGCATAGCTGGTACTTCTGTTGAATGTGGTGACGACTTGGATGGTTGGCATGACTGGGTCCTCTCCTGTGGTACAACACCAAGTTAGCTCTCTACTTCACTAGGCAGGTTGAGAAATGGCCAGGATGCAGATGGATAACCTGTGAAGAGCTAACAGCTCATTATCAAGCCTACTCTTTAACAATGAAGAAACCCTGTGGGGATGGAGAGTCTTAACAATCCTTTCACCTGTATCAAGCGAGGCACTGGTAATGTGTTGGATGAGGGCCAACAAGGAAGCTCAGAAACTGAGGCTCAACTTCATCTGAAGAAGTGTGCATGCACACGAAAGCTCATACCAAGAACAAACTTAGTAAGGTGCTGCTAGAAGGAATTTTTTTATTTTTTATTTTGTTTTGACTGAGGCTCAACTGTTTGAGGAGAATGATGCTCGGTGAGTTTGGGGTGTGGTCCACTCCCCCTGAATGTTCAGGCTCCTTGTTTAAGGATGCTGTTAGGTCCAGCTTTGTCCATTGGTTCCTAGTTCTAAGAACATAAGAACATGTTCCTAAGAACATAAGAAGTGCCTGCTGGATCAGGCCAGTGGCCCCATCTAGTCCAGTATCCAGTGTTCTCATGGTGACCAGCCAGATGCCTGTGGGAAACCAGCAAGCAGGATCCAACCACAAGAGAGCCCTCTGCCCACCTGTGATTCTCAGCAGCTGGCATTCAGAGGCATACAGCACAGAGGCAAAGTTCAAATATTGTCATTTCCAAGCCCCATGCAAGGTGTGAAGTTCCGTGCAGCTCCTATCTTGAGTTGGGGCCAGTGGCATCTGGGGAGAGGTGAGCACCCCTCTTTTAAATGCTGCTCTTTGTTTATGCTGTATGGTGTTCTGCCCCCTTTTCAACCATGCTGGAAACTGAAGTTGAAGGGAAGTATAAATTAACGTTGTGGTAGCTTAACCAAAAAGCATCTCTGCTTCCCTTTTTTTCCGTTGTCTCCCCTTCCCTAATGGGGCTTCACACACTCTCTTTCAAGAATCGGGGACAGAGAAATTGTGCACAGCAAGATAGCAAAGTAATGGAGAAATTGCATCCAGCAAGCATAAGGCTGTGGGCAACAGGCCAAGATCTGGAACACTGAAGGCTTTATAGCCTCAGATGCAATTTCCCTGGTCTCTTCCAGAAAGTCCCGTAAAACACATTAATCACAATTAATTTTTTTTTCATCAATACACTCCTCCAGTGGGCACTTGTGCTTCCATTCACTTGATGTTTTCTCTGCCAGAACTCCCATAAATTATGTTCCTTCCCCCACTTCCATTCTACCAGAATTGCTTCACTGGGCGCCAGTGCCAAATTTGAATTCCTACAGAAGTCTTTAGGACTGTGATCAGATGGCATTCCTAGCTGTAAAACAAATAACAAAGATCATCTGCTGTGCAGAGAAGTTGAATTAGGATCGTAAAGCTTTTAAAACAGTTTTAAGAACAATAATTATATAGTAGCTTTGTTGAGGAAGGGGCTTGGGTGAGCCTGAACAAAAATTACTTGCATTGGACTTGACCACGGATTGAATTCTGATGGACACAACATATGTGTGTAGATGGCAAACTAGTAGTGTGTGCTGAGGGGCAGAGGGGACCCCATTTTCAACAGCTCAGTTCAGAAAGTCATTCAAATCACATAACTTCTCACACTTCTTCAATCCCATGTGAACCAATGGTTTGGAGGTAGCACTAACCATAGTTTCTTGATGTGGGCGGCATGGGAAGCAGCAATCACAACGCAAAAATGGAGGAGGGCACCTAGTAACGAAATAGGAAGGAGAAAGCAACACCTTCCTCACCCTCCAAACCATGGCTGAATGATTGTACAAATGGAAATTACTGGTTTGGACTGGTTTGGTTAATATAATGTGCAAACCATCAACAGGTTAAGCTGAAGAGACTAAACTTATTTTTCCCCAAGAAAAGCATTTCAATGCGGTCTACCACACATCAAAACATCAAATCAAACAATCCAGAGCAAAACATTACTGACAAAAGTCAGATATAAAATATACGTTCAAGGCAACATCATTAGCATGAAACTAAAATATTAAAGATTTCAAAAGAGAACATTACAAAAGAAGTCAACTACAGAATGAACATTGAACGCCGTGAATTTAACCAAAAAATCCAAACCATTATTTCGAAAGAAAACATTACTAAAGGAAATCAGATATAAAACGATCTTTTAAAACAGCATAATTAGCAAGAGGAGCGGGGCTGCTCTTTTGGGGAGGGAGGAAGCCCCTTGATGACACCCCAATCCTTGTCTTCCACAGGGAGCTGCCCCATTGCTGTGGGGTTTTGGGGGGCGACTTTGCCTGTCCCAAGCTGCAGGAGCTGACCCAAAGCCCAGGCTTGCCTCCGCAGAGTCGGGCCAATTTCCTGCCAAGGTCCCACCTCACTGCACTTATCCAAATTGCATCCCATCAGCCATTTTCTTGCCCAATCACCTGTTTTCACGAGATGATTTGGCAGCTCTCCCATCCTTGCTCCCGACTGGACCACTCTGAATAAATTTCCATTGCCTACAGGTTTTTTTTTTATCACTTCACCACTTGCGCTTCCTTTATGCCCACATCTTCTCCCAGCTCCCTTCCTACTCCTGGCAGTGAAGCTGCCTCTCCCGTTGCCCCCCGGGGGCTGCTCTGCTCTCTTTCTGCTTCTTTTCCTCCTTGCCCTTATGGGATGGTTTTTAACAGGTAGGAGAGTATATTAATTGCAATTTATCCTTCCAGGCCCGCCACGTGTGACTGTTAAACAGAGTTTTAAAATCCCGTCCTTGGCAGCAAATTTGAAAGCATAGGAATTAGGCTGCAAAGCCTCCTTTTGAGCAAGTCCAACTAACAAAGGAAGCTGACTTCCTTCCCTCTTTGGAAGGAACCTGGCAACAGCTTGTAAAGTAAGTTTAAATATAAGATTTACTTACCGGTACTTTATAATCCAGCATTGGTTCACAGCAAAGGCAGCACTAAAAACTATGCGCACTATATATATATAAACCCTGTTAACGAAGCGGCAACTACGCTAAACATTCCAGTTACAGGGAGAGAGGGGCTATTGGTTTGTTTTTGTTTTATTATGTATTTTTTATATTGTTACGGAAATTACAGGGGGCACCTAAGCAAAGTCTCCTCCCAAGTAAACTCGTTGGGGTACGGAGCGATGGCCTTAAAGGCCAGACCGTGACTCCCTTTTGCCCACCACACTGTTGCACAGCTCTGGTCAAAGACCCACAAACCACTAGGTCCCCCCATGATCCTGTAAGCGAGAGACCATGTACACAGGAGAAGGAGACCTGTGTTAAATGCTGCTAAATACTTCCCTCCTGATCTCCCCAGGTGACAATATATGCAAAGGAGGTTTCATTGTTCTCTCCCGGTGAACACTCAAGATGTTCCAGCCGATACTTATTTGGTATTTACACTCTACCCTGAAGTGTTACCTCTATGTTAATCTCATGTAACCCTCTTCTTTCCTCCCCTTCACTGACATTTCACTGATGTAGCTGATGTGGTGATGATGCCTACTGAATTGTATCCTGGGATGCGGTGGGAAGTTTTAGAAATCCTTGTCACCCCTTTCCCATTGTTCAATCTTGGCTTGAACCTGTTGCGCAATAAAATTTGGTCATGCTCTTTGCCACGGATTTTTCCGTAGCAATGTTGCACTTTTATGTTGCGAACCGCCCTGAGATCTATGGATATAATAATTCCTATTACTGCCATATATACATAATTTGATTTATATATAAATTCGTATATCAATGATAAAGTAAAAGAAATAAAGCCGTATGATTAGCAGCATTAACAAAACCTTAAAAAAAGAGAAAGATCAAGCTGAGCTCATAAACTCTGGATCTCCCACATCTCTGGTGCATTAAAACAACTAAGCCATGCAGCTGAAAACGCTAGCAGCATTAAGATAAATTCAACACCTTAAATAAGTTTTGATGGATGTAATAATGGAATACTTGTAGTTTCTGCAAAATATGCAGGGATTTAGGTTTCTAAACTCTGTCATATCTCAAAAAAGGCGCTGTGGCCAACTACACGACCACTAATACTTTGGTTTTCTGCTCCCTGGTTGTAATTTTAAAACTTGTATTTGTGCTGTGGTTTGTTTCCCTATGACTCCAGGGTCTATGGTTTGCTGTAACTTTATGTCATATATTCCATATTTTATATTTTTATGGGCTTATAGCCGCAATAAATTTGAATTTGAATTTGATATGCAAAAAACCACGAAAAGAGAAGGCATTGATATCTTCAGGATGTAAAAACGAATATTTTAAACTGTAAAGCAGAATTTTAATAAAAATTATATACAAACACACGCGCGCGCACACCCCTAAGCCACGCATCGCGCACGTGTCTTGGGCGCCTCGACGGCCTGGCGGGGAGGAGGAGGAGAGGGGCGGGTCGCGTTGCCAGGGGCGTGTCCCGTTGCCAGGGCCGAGGCCGCGGAGGGGGGCGTGGCCCGTTGCTAGGGCCGGGGCGTCGCCAAGGAAGTGATGGCTTCGGGGCGGGCGGCCGCGTTGCCAAGGAAGTGAGCGGCGGCCGCGGCGGGGCCGGACTCCCCCTGCCGTATCCGGTGCTGCCGCCGCCGCCGCTGTCCCTGCCGCAGCGGCGGGAGGAGGAGGAGGGTCTCCATGGTGACGGCGCAGGTGAGTGAGGGGCCTCGCCCTTGCCTTCTCTCCCCCACCGCCGCCGCAGCGACACGGCCGCGCTCCCCGCCCGCCCCCCCCCACCGTGCGCGCGCCCGGCGGGAGGAGGAGGAACCGCATCTGTGGGGCGGCGGCCTCGGGTGGCCCCACGCCTCTCCCTCTCTCTCCCCTTCCTCACGCTCAGGGGCACATGCGTGTCTGGGTGTGGGAACGTGGGAATGCGTGGCACCGTGATGCTCCCTCCTGCCGCCTCCTTCTGCACTCTCAAGGCACACGCGTGTCTGGGTGTGGGAACGTGGGAATGCGTGCACGCGCACCGGGATGCTCCCTCTTCCTCCTCCTCTCCCCTCCCTCCGCCTCCTTCTGCACCCTCAAGGCACACGCGTGTCTGGGTGTGGGAGCGCGTGCACGCGCACCGGGATGCTCCCTCCTCCTCCTCCTCCTCCTCTCCCCTCCCCCCGCCTCCTTCTGCACTCTCAAGGCACACGCGTGTCTGGCCATGGGTGTGGATGGTCGCTGCGTGCACGCACCCGGATGCTCCCCTCTCTTCCCCCTCTTCTCTCTGGAGGATGGGGGTCGGCGCCTCCTCCTGCTGCTGCTGCCGCCTGCCCCATACACACAAGGCCATGCCCTTCTGCGACCCCTCCAGGTGAATTGACCCCACAGGAGGAGGCAGGAGGGAGGGCCACCAGCTGGGGTGGAGACAAACCCATGGAGGAAGAGGGGGCCAAGGGGGGCTCCTAGCCAGGAGGGCCATGCTCTTGCCCTCCACAGGAGGAGGCAGTGATGCTTCTGAATCCCACTTTCTGGAAAACCACAGCAGGAAGGGAAAGGGATCTTGCGTTCGAGTCCTGCTTGTGGGTTTTCTGTCGGAGCATCTGGTGGGCCACCGTGAGGAGACGATGCTGGACGACATGGGCCATGGGCCTGATCCAGCAGCCAGCTCTTCTTATGTTATTCCGCATGTAATTCAATGCCTGTCCGTCCGTCCGTCCCCTGCAGTTCTTTCAATGTGGATGTCCTCAAACACAAGAGGCAGCCGCCAGCGGGGATGGATTTTGCAAGAGGATTAGAGAAGACAGGGCTGTCCGTGGTCGCTAGCCATGATGGCTCTGGTCTGCCTCTGCCGCCGGAGGCATTATGCCTCTCAGCACCATAGCATTGTAGAACTGTAGAGTTGGAAGGGACCCCACGGGTCATCTAGTCCAACCCCCCGCAATGCAGGCATGTCAACTAGATCATACGTGACAGGTGGCCATGGAGCCTCTGCTGAAGCCCCCTTGTGCTTCCCATAGCCATATTAGAGCAAGGTGCCAGACCAGATGGGTCCCCTTTGACCTGATCCAGCAGGGCTCCTCTTATGGACTGGAGCTCACCCCTGGTTGCGGATGAGCTTCCTTTCTGGTGGGTGGTTGGGAACACCTGCCCTCTTGCCATGCGTTAAGTGTCTTATATGAGGATGCTGCTACCTGTGTTCAGGAGGCAGCTTGCACATCAAGGCTGCTCATCAAAACATTTAGGGAGATGGAAGGAGTGTACCTCAGCAGTGGGGCATATCTTTGGCATGCCAAGGTTGAATTACCGTACTTAGCATTTATATGTGGATTTTATTATTATTATTATTTTTAAAGTCTACAGATTAAATGATAGGAAAGACCCATTGCTGCCTGAGACCCTGGAGAGTTGCTGCCAGTATTAGGAACTCAGATACATAAGCTAATTGCCAAATAGCACCTTGAACCTACAGAATGTCTAGGTGCCGTTTCCCCCCAGTGAGATTTTTAAATTGTTATTAATATTTTTCATTTCATTTCTATACCACTTTATATTTTAAAGGGAAAAAATTCAAAGCAGTTCAGGTCAAGGTAAAGGGATCCCTGACCATTAGGTCCAGTCGCGGACGACTCTGGGGTTGCGGCGCTCATCTCGCTTTACTGGCCGAGGGAGCCGGCGTACAGCTTCCGGGTCATGTAGCCAGCATGACTAAGCCGCTTCTGGCAAACTAGAGCAGCGCACGGAGCTGTTTACAACACATTAAAACATAAAATTAAACAATCCAGAATAAAACAAATTCAAGCTTCAAGGAAAATATTTCAGATCCTTCTCTAAGTGACATTATGTTCCCCAGTATTTATTTACCTACTTAATTTATACAGTATAGCGGCCCTTATACAGTATAGCAGAAGTACTCTAGGAAGCCAGTGTGGTGAAGTGCTTAGAGTGTCAGACTAGGACCTGGCAGATCAGGGTTCAAATCCCCACTCAGTCCTGAAGCTCCCTGCGTGATCTTGGAGTCAGTCACAGCCTCTTAAACTACCTTACATGGTTGTTGCAGGGATTAACTGAGAGGGGGGTGAACCATGAACTCCACGCCTTGGAGGAAAAGGTGGGTTATAAATGCAATAAATGAGTTATTCTGCTTACCTGCATAAGAAACCTGGAAACGCCAGCCAGATGGAGATGTCAGTCGCCAACCTGGCATCCAGGGATCTCCATGTGGTTGCAATTGGACCCGTGCCAGTATCAAAATGTGCCCGGCGCCTGGCTGATAGCCATGTTCAAATATATCAAAGGATGTCATATGGAGGAGGGAGAAAGGTTGTTTTCTGCTGCTCCAGAGAAGCGGACACGGGGCAATGGATTCAAACTACAAGAAAGAAGATTCCACCTAAACATTAGGAAGAACTTCCTGACAGTAAGAGCTGTTCGGCAGTGGAATTTGCTACCAAGGAGTGTGGTGGAGTCTCCTTCTTTGGAGGTCTTTAAGCAGAGGCTTGACAGCCATCTGTCAGGAATGCTTTGATGGTGTTTCCTGCTTGGCAGGGGGTTGGACTGGATGGCCCTTGTGGTCTCTTCCAACTCTATGATTCTGTGATTTCTAACGCTGCTTCCTAGACTCTGCTTTCTGGGTACCAGCTGTGCTGTCTCTATCCTGTGGTTGTTGAATCTCCTTGTCTTGTAGGCGCGCACACATAAGTTTGTCATCCTACACACACAACTTGGAAGCAAGTCCAGCTGCATTCAGTAGGGCTTGCTTCTGAGTAAGTACACGGAGGATCAGGCTTCATATAGACAATGAAGGCACCACCATAGTAGCCGGACTAGAAGGAGCCATACTATTGCCAGCTAAGAAGATCAGGAGGAAAGAACTAGATAAAATAGCAGTCAACTGCAAAGGGGATTCGTATATTTAATTTGGCACATTTTACTAGAGAATCTTCTGCTATTCTATTTTATGCAACATACTATTGCTGGTGCAATATGAAGGCACCATAACGTTCGTTGCTCATCTGTGCAAGGGGCAGTTGGCTGTGGTGGTCTTGCTTATGTAGGAATTCATTGCTGCAATAAATGATTTCATCAAAGCAAGAAGGGTGCTTGTTTCCTCTCCTTAGACAGGAGAAGGAACCCAATTCTGCAAAGGAATAGTTTATTCTGTCTTTGTTCTCAGGACGGTGTGTTTTAATAGAGCCTGTGGTGTGTTTCTCTAAATTTCCATAGATCTGATTTTGACAGTTGTTCTGTTGCTTGGTTGACACTGAATGCCTAGCAGTGTGAGGTCATATAAGGGCGATTGTCATGCAATTTTCAGTCAATAAGAAACACATAATAGACTGAAGTGATATCTTTTATTGGACCATCTTTTAATAAAGGAACATGCAGGAGTTTGCGGACTGATAAAATTGTTTACATATGAAATCAGCCTTGTCTTGAAAAAAAGACTTTAGATTTAGCTATTCTTGTGTTCCAACTGATGGAGAGCATTGTGCAATTATGCACCTACCGAGCAGATGGTGTCCCTGATCAAAGGCCTTGCTTGACTCTTTTGTATTTCATGGGGGTGAAATAAGAGCGTCAATTAGTATATACTGTAGGGGGGGGGGGGTTTGTACCTGACTGTGATATCTATATGAGAGGGAGGCATCTGGAAAAGGCAGGATGAGGATAGATTTTGAGGTAGGTGATTTTCTCTAGCCCTATTAAAGCTGAATGATAGCAAAAGCTTGGCTTTTTGAAGAGAAGCCAAACAGCCGTTCATTGCTCTGCTTTTCTGATGGGTGTTCAATTTCAATTTTCAACTCCTTAAATAGAAAATCACAAAAAGAAATATATCTTACCTAAGACATGTCTGTGTTTCCAGTTTCTTTGAGCCCATAGATCAGGGAACATAAACACTAAAATGAAAAATAATATTACTATTATTACTAATACACTAATACTGCTATTTTTTAGCTGGAGGTTAAGTTTGTGGTGTGTACTCAGTAGAATTAGTTCAGCTGAAAAAAAAATACCTCATCATAATGCTCCACAGTTCACACCTGCAATATTCTGTCTGATTTGAGACACCTCTTTACCATAAAGAGGAAAAATTGCTGAAAGAGAGGAAGATCACAAATTGCTCATTTATTAGATGGAATAATGGAAGGAGCCAAATGATGTTAAGAAGGAACGTAATTACAGATACTTGACAGGTTCAAGTAGCAAAAAAAGGGAAATAATTGTTATTAGAATCACTTTAAATCTCAGCCTCCACCTTCCAGGTCTAGTGTGGAATCTTTGTTTGCAGTACTAAAATAATATTAAAGGCAATCCTGGAATATATCCAGTATCTAGCAATCTTGTGCTAGCTTGTTGGTTCTCAAGGCGCAGGCTGTTTGAATTAACTAGTCTCCTTAATTTCTGATTTCATCTAAAATTCTCTGATGATTGAACTGCCACACCAGTTTAATTTCAAATAGTACCAGGACTTAATTTTCAGGCATGACTTCACCCTACACTCCAAGAAAACAGGCTTTGAATTGCTTCCCGTATTCTGTACAATTGGAAATGCAATCTGAAGCTCTGGGTGAGTGTAGTGGATTAGAGTCAATTTGGGATCTGGCCAGATTGCTTTTGGATTTCAGAAGAGTGAGAGGGCTCTTTCCGGAGAGCGCTGTGTCCTAAAGGGTTGTCTAAAATAGGATGGGTCGTGCATTCAGCAGCGATGGAGTGCATCGCCTCATGAAATGTTTGGTTACAAATAATTGATGTATCTGGGTGCAAGCAATCAAGGCACACAGTAGCGCATGGCAGAACCTGCTTGACGGACATTTGCTATCACATGTGGTGTATTCTGCTTCTGGCTAAATAAACAAGGGCACACGGCTGATGTAGTCACCTCCTGGGAACCATTGTCTTTCCTCCCACCATGTGGTTCCCAGAAGAAGAAGAAGAGTTTGGATTTGATATCCCGCTTTTCACTACCCGAAGGAGTCTCAAAGCGGCTAACATTCTCCTTTCCCTTCCTCCCCCCACAACAAACACTCTGTGAGGTGAGTGGGGCTGAGAGACTTCAGAGAAGTGTGACTAGCCCAAGGTCACCCAGCAGCTGCATGTGGAGGAGAGGGGACGCGAACCCGGTTCCCCAGATTACGAGTCTACCGCTCTTAACCACTACACCACACTCAACCCCCAAATTCTTCAGCTGCCATCCGTGCTAGTTTCAAAGAACCACATTCCATGCTCCGGGATGAATACCACCCCTTTGCCCTCACAATGTCAAAATCAGGCTTGAAATCCCAATTTAGTGGAAGGTAAGGAGCTGCCTTAAAACCCAGACAAACCTCTCCCTCATCGAGTTCAATAGCCTTTGCTGTGGCTGGCAGCGCCTCCCCAGGGCTTAACAGGTCTTTCTCAGCCCTCCTGCCAAAGGTCCTTTCATGGGAGCTCCTCGTGGTGGAAACAGGAGCATTCAGCATGCAAATCATGCGCTCTGCCACCGAGCAGCAGCCTCTCCCCTTGACTTCACCCACTTTGTATAAATTGTTAATTGAAAGAAGGAAGAAAATCCACCCTCATTACCTCTCCTTAGCCAGCCATACAGTTAATATGACGAGGCAATTCATCTGTGCTGAGTATACTTCAGTACGTGCCTTGAACCAAGACAGGGCCCAGCGGATCACCCAGTTCAGCTCTCATCCTAACTTTCTGATGCTTGATGTGTTCCTCCGGCGTGCAAATGGAGAACCTGCGTTACTGCTTTTCAGAAAGTAGCACCTTCTGGGTGATTTGGACTATGTCTCATCAGTTGTGCTGCTTGGGGCTGATGGGAGTTGTAGTCCGAAACATCTGCAGAGCACAAATAGTTGTTGTTTTTTGGAGGGGGGCAGGTTGTAGTATGGGTTATGGAAAATGCACCAGGTCTCAACGGTGTCCTAATCTCCGGCATGGAGCAGTTGCAGCATTCTGGATCTTGTATCTTGCAGCAAGTTGAATGTGCTGCTTTACACCCGACAGCTCTAAAATAAAAAAAATTAAATGTTCAGGTCATGTCAATACAGAATTAGGCCTGCATGTAAGGATGCAGGCCATGGCATGTTGTGCTTGAAGGTTGGACGGGCAGGAATCGTTTTCCTATTGAAGCTGCAGGCAGCCTGACCGAACTTGTTTATTTGATGCTCTTAGATTATGGCTGCTTG
The DNA here is from genome assembly GCF_009819535.1 of Lacerta agilis. Classification (NCBI taxonomy): domain Eukaryota; kingdom Metazoa; phylum Chordata; class Lepidosauria; order Squamata; family Lacertidae; genus Lacerta; species Lacerta agilis. Next base: position 92,617,024 of record NC_046317.1, read on the forward strand.
TCAGGCTCCGTCCCTGGCAGGGCTGCTTGAACGTTTCTTTCCTTTAGCTTCTTGGCTCTTCCACTGGTTTGGTTATAGCAGGGGTGGGGATCTCCAGCCTCTACCCTGGACTAATTAGGCCTGCCAGGCCTCTGCATTCGCCTCACAAGGCCCTTTTAGCAAAGCCATGGCCACCTGCCCTGCATGTGAAGTCATATATGATGTCTGTTGTGCAGCAGGTAAGATCCTAGGGGTTTGCAGGGACTGCCTCCTAGCTGATCAGTACAAACCACATTGAAAGGGGCTTTTTGACAACTGGTCAGATCTTCAGAAGCCCCTTTCAAAATGCCATTTTCTGCAGCACTTTAAAAGAGGCTTCTGAAGACCCCTGTGGGCAAAAAAGGTCACCTGTCACCATTGTGACATTAGATGATTGACAGCTGGGCTGCTCCACTGACCTGTCCTACTTGGCCTGCTAGGGGGTGGAAGAGTTAAGGATCTGGCGCTCTCGCCAGAGCCAGTTCCCAGCCTTGGTTTGCAGTGACTTTCCAAGCACAGAGATGGAAGCAAAATCAAATTACGGGTAGTCAAAATTGCTCTGTTACTGCAGCCATACAGGCAGTATTTGATTTCCAGGAAAGGATGCCGGGTCTGTCTGGAAACCTCTCATAGTCTACTGTATGGCAGTTGTCTGTTATTGTTCAGTAGTGGGGGGGAAAGTGCTCAATACCTGCTCTATTCTTAACGAGATGCTCCAGGGTTAAGCTTTGCACTGAAAAAAGTTCCACGTGTGGTCAGACCGAGGCAGAATAGAACTGTACTATGACTTCCCTTGATCAGAATACTATACTCCTGTTGATGCATCCTAGAATAACATTAGCCTTTTTTGCTGCTGCGTCACACTGTGGGCTCATGTTCAGCTTGTGGGCCTGCTAAGATCCCTAGATCCTAGACCCCAAGGAAGTGGAAGAGGGAAGTGCGAGGGTGTCGTGCCGTGCATTTTCTAGCAACCATACATTGCGGGGGCAAGAGGGTGAGAAGGAGGCAAGAAGTCACCGTTTTCAGTGCCAGCCATGCATTTTCTGGAACGTTGTCATTCTGGCCGATGCTTGTGGTTTCCTAGCAATGATGAGCCCCTTTGAAAGTTTTATTACGTTTTTAATTAAGGCTAATAAAGGTGACTTGGAAAGCATTTTAAGTGGGAAGAAAGCAAAAGCTGTAGGGCAGTTTTATAGGATCTAAAATTTGAGAGTTCCTGGATAGCGTGTGCAATTGCTGCATCAGGAAAATCTTAGAATTGTAGAGTTGGACGGGATCCCCCCCAAGGGTCATCTAGTCCAACCCCCTGCAATGCAGGAATCTCGGCTAAACCATCCATGACAGAAGGCCATGCAAACTCTGCTTAGAAACCTCCAAGGAAGGAGAGTCCACGGTGTACAGAGTTATACAGTGAAGGACTGTAGCTCAGCAGTGGAAGATCCTGGGTTCAATCCTTGGCATCTCCAGGGAAGACTGGGAGAGACCCATGTCTGAAAGGCTTGAGAACTGCTTCTATTCAGTGTAGACAATATTAAGCTGCATGGTCCACCAGCCTGACTCATCAGTGTACGGCAACTTCCTGTGTTCTACTTCCTTATCAGGAAAAGCTTCTCCTTGGGCCAGTCCCTGGGAAGAGATCCCAGTTTTTAATAATGGTGTTGTTGTTGTTTTTTAATCGAGCAGATCATTACCATATAACTCAGCTTGCACTATTACAGCGCTTTGAGTTGCTTGGTGAAGTCAGCAGCTGCCGAGGTGGAAAGGAGAGGCGTGCATTCTAGAACGTGGTTGGAGGGCAACAGGGTTCTGGCAAAATCGGGCCCGTGAGGGAAGGAAAGAGGAGCAAAAGGAATCCTGCAGCATGTGGACAAAGTCCCTGCACATAGAAGAGAGTCTTAATTGGAAGCCGGCTGAAAAGAGCTAGCACTGCCCCTTTTGCACATTTTCCTTGAAAGGAGGAAAGTTGAGAATTTCAGAATGGATAGACCTCTCTGAACCTCCTGCCACACAGGCTATTCAGACTTTTTGAATGAAGCTGTAGGAGCCACTGCAGATAACCCTCCAAGGCTTCATGTGTGTGTGTGTCCCCCCCCATGAGAGGTCTGGAGGGTGGCAACATGAGATCAGGCCTTTTCTGCAGTGGCTCCCCTTTTGTGGAACGCTCTCCCCAGGAGGGCTCGCCTGGCTTCTCCATTACTTATCTTTAGATGCCAGGCGGAAATGTTTCTCTATAACCCGGCTTTTGGGTGATGAACATTCTGTGGCCTTTTAAATGTGTTTGTGGGAAGGTTTGTTTGTTGTTTGTTTTATTACATATCACGTGTTTTGATTTTGTGTTTTTATGTTGTGAACTGCCCTGGGATCTTCGGATGGAGGGTGGTATACAAATTTAATATATTATTATTATTATTATTACTACTACTACTACTACTACTACTACTACTACTGTTATTACTGTTATTTCAATTATTTCAATTATTTCATTATTATTATTATTATCCAAATTGATATTTCTTATTTTTAATGAAACTTGAGTTAAAAGCCATTTGCTTCAGTCACTAATACTGATCAAATGAGAATAGGAAGCACTTATTTCCTGTCATTTAGAAGGGGGGAAAAACATTTTACATTGTTATTACTTCTTGTTGTTCTGCCTCACAGTAACTCTGAGAGGGATGTTTTTTGCTTGTTTTTATCGTACAGTTGGGAAATAGAGATTTTGAGACGGTGGCTTGGCCTGTCCACTCTGGGAATTGATGTTGGGCTTGGGTTTCAACTTTCCTCTCTAGTGTTAAAAGCCAGACCAAGGTGGGGTGGGTGGGGGCTGTTCAGTGGTTTGTACTCACTGCTTTTGTGCCTTACCTCTTGGCTCAGTTCTCGCCTTTGATTCTTTCCAGGTTTGGAAAAACCCCTGGCCTTCCTGGTCCTGCCGCCTGCTGAGTTTGCCCTAGCGCCAGCCTGTTGTCATGTCGAAGTTAAAGTGCTCGGAGTCGGTCAGAGTGGTGGTGCGATGCCGGCCGATGAACAGCAAAGAGAAAGTAGCCTCCTACGAGCAAGTGGTCCAAGTGGACGTCAAGTTGGGGCAGGTGTCAGTGAAGAACCCCAAGGGGACTTCTCACGAGCTGCCAAAGACTTTCACCTTTGATGCCGTTTACGACTGGAATTCCAAGCAGTTCGAGCTCTACGATGAGACCTTCCGGCCCCTGGTGGACTCGGTGTTGCAGGGGTTCAACGGGACCATCTTTGCCTACGGGCAAACCGGCACGGGGAAGACGTACACGATGGAGGGTGTGCGTGGCGACCCCGAGAAAAGGGGCGTCATCCCCAATTCCTTTGACCACATCTTCACGCACATCTCCCGGTCTCAGAATCAGCAGTACCTGGTGAGGGCTTCTTACCTGGAGATCTACCAGGAGGAAATCCGGGACTTGTTGTCAAAGGATCAGTCCAAGAGGCTGGAGCTGAAGGAGCGGCCGGACACGGGAGTGTACGTGAAGGACTTGTCGTCCTTCGTCACAAAGAGCGTCAAGGAAATAGAGCACGTCATGAACGTGGGGAACCAGAACCGCTCGGTCGGGGCCACCAACATGAACGAGCACAGCTCCCGTTCGCACGCCATCTTTGTGATCACGATCGAGTGCAGCGAAGTGGGGCTCGACGGGGAGAACCACATACGCGTCGGGAAGCTCAACCTCGTGGACCTTGCTGGCAGCGAGCGCCAGTCTAAGACCGGAGCCCAGGGGGAGAGGTTGAAAGAAGCGACAAAGATCAACCTCTCTCTCTCTGCCTTGGGCAATGTCATATCTGCCCTGGTGGACGGCAAAAGCACTCACATTCCCTACCGGGATTCCAAGCTCACCAGGCTGCTCCAGGATTCGTTAGGTGGCAACGCCAAGACGGTGATGGTGGCCAACATCGGCCCCGCCTCGTACAACGTCGACGAGACCCTGACGACGCTGCGGTACGCCAACCGTGCCAAGAACATCAAGAACAAGCCGAGAGTGAACGAAGACCCCAAGGATGCGCTGCTGCGGGAATTCCAGGAGGAGATCGCGAGGCTCAAGGCGCAGCTGGAAAAGCGGTCCGTTGTCAAGAGGAAGAAGAAAGACAGGAGGAGAGACGGAAGCTTCAGCGCCGGTGGAGAGGACGAGGATGAGGAGGAAGATGGTGAAGAAGGGGAGGAGGAAGGAGGAGGTAACAAAGGTGACTATTGGAAAGAGCAGCAGGAGAAGCTGGAGATAGAGAAGAGGGCTATCCTAGAGGACCACAGTTTGGTGGCCGAGGACAAGATGAGGCTGCTGAAGGAGAAGGAGAAGAAGATGGAAGACCTGAAGCGAGAGAAGGAGGCAGCTGAAAGGCTGGGTGCCAAAATCAAGGTAGGAGGCTCTTTGCTGAGTTCTGTGGATTCAGAAAAGTGGCCTGGGAGGAACCTCTCCTGGGGAGGTTCTGTGTTGAAGACTAAAAACAGAAGCATAGGGATGGGAATTGTTCCTGAAACGCTTCTCTGATGTTCAGAGTGGTTCTGACATTCTGAATTCAAAGGTTTCCCTTTCCAACTTATTCACAGCTAGAGCCCTGCAGCCAGCAGTTGGAGAGGTGTAGGTGATTTAAGACCCGGTTTGGACAGTCAAATTCTGGCTTCAGAGGCAAGGACGGATGCATGAGCTCTGTGCACTCACAGACTGCCTCTTTGTGCAAGCAGGGAAGCAAGCCAAGACCTTGCAGCTAGCCATAGTTTTCTGTTGTGTGCCAAACGGGGAGCGATGGGCAGTGGCTTCCAGGCATTGGCAGGCCAGCTTTATTTTATTTTATTTATTTCATAAAATTTATAAAACACTGTAAAAAAAAACAAAAAAAAAACCTTGCAGCTGTCTGCTTTAAACAATGGCATCTTATCCTGGCCAATTCAGAAGCTATTGCCCATAGCTTCCTAGTCCAGTTCACATGTAATAGAAAGCTATAGTTTACTGTGACTTCCTGGCTTGTTTCCTTGCTTTCATGAAGGGAAGGGTGAAGGGGTGGCATGCATGTGAAGAGCTTGTGCACATTTAATCAAGTGTTGCCCACAGCTGCCAATGAACCATCTTCATCCTTCCTCTGCCAGCTGCTCGTAGAGTCGAGGATGGCCACCTCACCTTAATGAGCCAAAGGTGAAACAGCTTCCCAGCTTGGTAAGTTTTCACAAGATCTGAAGGCTGGTCAGAAATCAGTGTTTTCTTCTAACTGATTAGTAAAAGAAATGCTTGATGGGGGGGAAAGGAGTGGGACTTGAGCAGGTATTCTCAACCCAACCCGATTCATTTCCTTTCATTACTTATTTGCATTTTTAATAATCTTAATGAACATGTAACTATCAACTGAGACCTGAAAACAGTGGTAATGCGAAGCAAAGCAAAGCAATGACCAACTCTTCCATTCAGATGTGAGGAAAGTGTGAAAAGAATAAGAAAAAAAGAGGCAGGGACATAGGTCACAAGCTGTTGCCATGTTATTCAAATGAAGACCCAAAGACACAGCAGGTTTTTATACACCGAGACCTATGTAGATGCCATGAATAAAGGTATAGGTACCCCTGACCGTTAGGTCCAGTTGTAGACGACTCTGGGGTTGCAGCGCTCATCTCGTTCTGTAGGCCAAGGGAGCCGGCGTTTGTTCGCAGACAGCTTCTGGGTCATGTGGCCAGCATGACTAAGCCGCTTCTGGCGAACCAGAGCAGCGCACGGAAACGCCGTTTACCTTCCCGTTGAAGCGGTACCTATTTATCTACTTGCACTTTGATGTGCTTTCGAACTGCTAGGTGGGCAGGAGCTGGGACCGATCAACGGGAGCTCACCCTGTTGCGAGGATTCGAACCGCCGACCTTCTGATCGGCAAGCCCTAGGCTCTGTGGTTTCGACCACAGCGCCACCCACGTCCGAGACCTATGTAGATGCCATGAATAGTCCCATGCAAAGCCATATTTGGCAGGTTCAGATGGGAACGATTATTCGTATATGTCATGAAAGCCCACCAAACAGCTGGAAAGCCACCTTGAGTCAGGGGAAAAGGCGGGATATAAATAAATATGATGATGATGATCATGAAATAATCGAGTCTGATCTCTCTTAATTTCTCAATGATCTGTTGGTGTGAAAGGAGTGTAATAAGTCACTCAGAGAGGAGAACCCCAAGTTTATGAGTGTACTAGAAAAGGCCATCTTGTCTTCTGATTTGCATAGGGCAGGCATGGCCAAATTTGGCCCTCTGGCTGTTTTGGGGCTACAACTCCCATCATCCCTAGCTAACAGGACCAATGGTCAGGGATGATAGGAATTGTAGTCCCAAAACAGCTGGAGGGCCAGGTTTGGCTGTGCCTGGCATAGGAGATGTTAAGAAAAAGGAATGTGCGGGGAGAGCAGAGTAAGAAGTCTTTGAGACCATTCTAGCCATCTCCTCAGGGTACACTTGTCGGAAGGTTAACCCACCCAACTCCACTGCCTCCCAAAGGTTGGGAGAAGAGCTGGTGGGAAGATGCAGAACATGAGCAGTCCTCCATCTTCACCCAAAGTGTAGAGTCATTATAATGGACGGAGGGTATCAGCTGCCTTGGGTGTCAAGCCGTGTAAGCGTTGAAATGTATGGGGAAAGGTAGAACACATCTTAAGCTTCTAGGCTCACTCCCTGGTATCTCCAGGGTTGGAGGAGTCCTTCCTCCTCTGCCGGAGTCCTTTGAGAGATGCTGCAAGGCAGAACAGCTGCTTCCGGGAAGCACGGACCAAAAGCCACATTTTGTCTAAGGAGGTTTATGAGACAACCGTGTGAGATCTCTTTTATTTTATTTTAAAGAAAGTAGTCGTTGTGAGACTCTGCAGGATGCTGATTTCGGTTATTGCAATCCTCCACCCCTCCTGTTCTGCTTTTCAGGCAATGGAAAGCAAGCTCCTTGTCGGAGGGAAAAATATTGTGGATCACACAAACGAGCAGCAAAAAATCCTGGAGCAGAAGCGGCAGGAGATTGCTGAGCAGGTGAGAGGGAGAGGGAGACGCTCATGCATTGAGATGGGTTGCAGGGGTCCCAGAGGGTGTGGGGGGGGGGGTGGAGCCTGTGGCCCTCTGAGGTGTTGCTGGACTACAACTCCCATCATTCCTTCCCACTGGCCCTGCTTGCTGGGGCTGATGAGAGTTGGAGTCCAGCAATATATGAGAAGGACTGAACATTCTCCACTGCTGGTGTGAAGGAGCCCTGTGTTGTGGCCCTGGGAAACTCATAGCCTGTCTATAACGTTTGGACAGAACCCACTGGGAACATTTCCTGGGCAAGCGTCTTTGGAATCCAGTCAGCAGCAATGTGAATTTAATAAGAGCCTTGCTGGGTCATTTATTTATTTATTAGATTTATATACCAGTCTGGATCAGACTAGTAGTTGGTCTAATCCAGCATCCTGTTTCCTGCAGTGGAAAACTTCATGCATCTAGAAAGCGCATTTGGGGTTGAAGGAAAATCCCCCCTCTTCCATTGTTGCTCTGCAACCATTGGTATTCAAAGGTATACTTCCTCTGGATATGGAAGTTCTGTTTAGCAAGGCTAATGTTGCTGTTTTGAAAGTCCTTTCAGTTTCAATGATGAGTGTATCAGGGATGTGCTCAGCGGCTTGTGCTTTTGCTCTTACTGTTTCCCTTTTTAATACATGAGGTTCATGAACTTAATTGCTTGAAAACTTTGAGAACAGCTCAAAGCTAGTAAAATGCAAACACTGCAAAATCTTCAAGAAACTGCATGAGAAATGCTATTTTACTGAACTTTGCTCACGTTCTTCGTTGGCTCTTCCCCCTTCCCATCCTTTAAAACCCCTCTGGACAATTAACACTTTGCAGAAAGGAAGCCCCTCTTTTGAGATCCAGTACTTTCGCCCTTTCCTTTAAGGTGTGAGAACTTAGAATGTAGGGGTGGGATTTTACTCAGTTGATGCACAAGCAGAACAAAGCCTCCCCTCTCTCTGCCCCACGTGTCCCCTGAATCTGCTCTGGTGTTTGGTGGAAAACCCAAAACAGGTTTAGGGGGAGGAGAGATGGGAAACCCTATTACGCAAGTGGACCTCATTCTGCTCGCAATTCCACTACTTACTGCCACATTGAAATCCACTCTGCGACTGCAGTCCAGTGCACAGGTACTTGGAAATGTGCCCATTGAATCTAGTGGTGCATAGTAAACATGGTTTGGGGTCAAGACTGTTCTGAGGTCATCAGTAAGACTTTCAGCAATTCCAGATGAAGTTCAGACTTCTTGAGCCTCCCAATATTTCCCCTTAAAATTATTTGGAACAGAGTAAACTTTCAAAATTAAATCCTTCAAAAATACACAGCATTGATTTGTAACGCCTTGTGTAAATTCTCTCACCCCCTGCGAATGATTGGCATGTACCCTGACAGTGCTGAACCCCAGCCCCCCCCAAAAAAGTCATCTTTGTTGTCTCCCGCAGAAACGACGGGAGCGAGAAATCCAACAGCAGATGGAGAGTCGGGACGAGGAGACCTTGGAGCTGAAGGAGACCTACAGTTCCCTACAGCAGGAAGTGGACATCAAGACTAAAAAACTGAAAAAGGTGAGTGGCCTCCCTGGAGGTGGGCTGGCAGGTATGCGCAGGTACTGTATGTGAGCACTGGAAATTAGCATGGATGTGGCCAAGTCCAGAATTGGGCTTCCCGTCTTCAAGGCACTAAGATGTGACAGTTACAGGTGGGTAGCCGTGTTGGTCTGCCATAGTCGAAACAAAAGAGAAAATTCTTTCCAGTAGCACCTTAGAGACCAACTGAGTTTGTTCTTGGTATGAGCTTTCGTGTGCATGCACACTTCTTCAGATACCTATCTTCAGAAGTATCTTCAGAAGTGTGCATGCACACGAAAGCTCATACCAAGAACAAACTCAGTTGGTCTCTAAGGTGCTACTGGAAAGAGTTTTTCTAAGATGTGACAGTTTTCTCTGTGCTTTTAGGGCAGGCAATAGTTAATTGTCTCAAAGGAGTTGGAGTGGATCAAACCCCCTGAATTTCCCCCCTACCCAAACCAGGCACAACTTGCATCTCCCCATAAAGACTAAGGCCCAGCAGTTCCCTTTGACCTTGGGGGAGATGGTAGGCAGCAAAGCTCCAGCTTTTTGACAGATGCACGTTAAAATTCAGAGTTTCTTAGCTGGAAAATTTTCCACTTGCATATTAAGAGATCTGGCAAGCTGTTATAATTTTACAGGTTCTAACTAGTTCTATGAGCCATATTTATTGTATGTAATTGGTTGTGATGCTATGTAGTCATGTACTTCCTTGACTTTTTTAATTCTGCAATAGAAATAATATTTTGCTAGGCTGGTTTCAGACAGGGCTGGGGAACCTCAGGCCTGAAATCCAACTGTGGCCCTTCAGACTTCATTACTTGGGACTGTCCCCAGAACACACCCTTCGCTGACCCTGCTTAGGTCCTTGAGTGTTTTAGCCAAGCTGAAATGTGTCCTATGATATTACCTCCTGCTTGTCTGGATGGAGGGTAGAGAGGGGTGTTTGAGCGCTTGCAGAAACTAGCCTACTGTACAAAGGTGACATTTGCATTTGTTGCTCCACCCACTTTACCTCTGGCCCCGCCCTTCACTGGTACGTGGCCCTCGCAAGCTTGCCCTGAAGGGAAGACGGCTCCTTGGGCTGAAAAGTCTTCCCCACCCCCACCCCCAGCTTCAGAGATTCGTTTTTCACAGATATTTCTGCATGTCTAATTCCTAAGGAAAAACCCTTATCTAAAGAAGGCAGCTGGACTGAGCAGCCTCTGCCCTTTATTTTTAACCAAAACTTGAGAGCTTGCGGTACACAGTACCATTGTGGGGTAGTAGGCTTGGTGGTTTGTGTCATTAGCCCATAATAATAATATTTAATATTTATTATTTGTACCCCGCCCATCTGGCTGGATTTCCCCAGCCACTCTGGGCGGCTTCCAACAGAAACCAAATACAACAATATCAAACATTAAAAACTTCCCTAAAAAGGGCTGCCTTCAGGTTTTTTCTGAATGTCAGGTAGTTGTTTATTTCCCTGACCTGTGATGGGAGGGCGTTCCACAGGGCGGGCGCCACTACCGAGAAGGCCCTCTGCCTGGTTCCCTGTAGTTTTGCTTCTCGCAGTGAGGGAACAGACAGAAGGCCCTCGGCGCTGGATCTCAGTGTCCGGGCTGAATGATGGGGGTGGAGACGCTCCTTCAGGTATACAGGACCGAGGCCGTTTAGGGCTTTAAAGGTCAGCACCAACACTTTGAATTGTGCTCGGAAACGTACTGGGAGCCAATGCAGATCTCTCAGGACCGGTGTTATGTGGTCTCGGCGGCCACTCCCAGTCACCAGTCTAGCTGCCGCATTCTGGATTAATTGCAGTTTCCGGGTCACCTTCAAAGGCAGCCCCACATAGAGCGCATTGCAGTAGTCCAAGCGGGAGATAACCAGAGCATGCACCACCTTGGTGAGACAGTCCGCGGGCAGGTAGGGTCTCAGCCTGCGTACCAGGTGGAGCTGGTAGACAGCTGCCCTGGATACAGAATTAACCTGCGCTTCCATGGACAGCTGTGAGTCCAAAATGACTCCCAGGCTGCGCACCTGGTCCTTCATGACTCTGGCTCATGACTCTGGCTCTCTCTTTCAGCTCTTTTCCAAGCTGCAAGCCGTGAAGGCTGAGATCCACGATCTTCAAGAGGAGCACATCAAAGAGCGTCAGGAGCTGGAGCAAACCCAGAATGAGCTCACACGGGAGCTGAAGCTCAAGTAGGTTTGCAGCCAGCTGCGCGTTGCTCTCGAGGGCTTGGGAGTGGCCTGCAGGGCAAGCAAGCTGTCCGCCGGCCAGGAATGAAAAGTGAATATTTCACTTTTACTGAGGCTGCTTGCAACATTACCTTTGTTGATCTCTGCAGGCACCTGATTATTGAGAACTTTATTCCCATGGAAGAGAAAAACAAGATCATGAACAGGTCGTTCTTCGATGAGGAGGAGGACCAGTGGAAACTGCACCCCATCACCCGCTTGGAGTGAGTTGGCAGCCCCCTCCAGCTGGGCTGTAGGGTTTTGGGAAAGGGGGACACACCCTCCATTATCTCTTTAGATTTTCAGTTCATCCGGCCTGTTCCCTGCAGCTCTGGACTTGAAATCCAAGCTTAGCTCCGTTTTTCTCAGTTGGCCCCCCTCCTTCTTTTCCAGCCCCCAACTATCACAACGCTCAGGTTGATTGAGGCAGGACTCTGGCTGGCAGCAGCTCTGGTTTTGATCCTGCAAGGTGGTCGCTGCAGCCTTAGATGTTATATGAGAGATACCGCGATGTAAATACCGCTAGTTGAACTCTACAGATGCAACATGGGAGTTCTGTCCCCAACTACATAAAAGTAGGAATTTAGCTCAGAGCTTGCTAATGCATTTTTTTTTATTTAGACAAATATTTGTGTACTGCTGTGTCAAAGCAGTTTACAGAAATAAAAAGATAAAATAAAAAAAACATAAAAAGTTAAAAAGCAGACATCAATTAACCATTGTGGAAGGTCATGTTTTTGCCTACATAAGGCAACAGAACAGAAATGTTTTCAGCAGACATTTAAAAGTTAGCACAGAGGGTGTCTGCTGAATCTCTAGTGGCAGTGAGTTCCAAAGGACTCGGGGAATGATCAATGACACTCTTGCAGATCTCAGTGACTGAGCAGGGAAAGAAGGGCTCGGGTGATCCCTGAGGCACCCTGGACCTAAGTTGAAAATTAATACAAGGACCTTGATCCTCAGCAACTAGTTCTGAGAGGCATTTTGCCTCTGAAGCCTCTTTCATCCTTCATGAATTTCTCTATTGCCGGAATCCTCTGCAAGTGCAACTTGCAAAGGGTCAGGAGGAGGAAACCACTGGATTCCCCAGTGCTGCCTCTTAAAGCGCAAAATACTGTGTGCTGGACCTAGTACAGTAATTGCATTGCGTTGAAACCTTGATGTTCATCCTCCCAGCTGGAATGTTTATCCACAGGCTGCAAGATAAAATCAAGGCAGGGCCCAAGGTATGACAGCTGAGGACAAATGGGAAGGAGCAGGCTGAGAAGTGTAGCTTGTGGGGAGTGAAGAATGAAGTAGCATCGGGCGCCATATCTCATCCTGGAGATTTCCAAATTTCTACACAAAGCTCTTCACCGTTACAAATGGTGTTTGTAACGAACGAAGAATATATTAATCGAGAGATCTCTTGCTGGGCCCGTTCCTTTCAAGTATAAAGTGTCTCCAGGATCAGCGTCGGGAAACTGCTGACACAGCTTTGCTATATAAAGCCTCCCCTGGCAAATTTAGATCTGCTGACCGACAAGGAAAGCAAAATCTGCCCTCTCGTCTTTTGTACAGAGCACAACTCATGGGAAAAGCAAGCAGAGTAGGTGCTAGGGGACAGCTCTGCCGTTGCCAGGTTGAGGGAAACACGCAGCAATACCGGTTTGTGTGTTAATGTCCGGCTGGAGGACAAGACCGTGCTTGCACAAACGTTAACTCACAGCAAAAACATAGGTGTGCTTTGATTCCTGCTCTTTTTTCATGGCGAGAAGCATTCATATAATAAGGGCAGAATAGTTACCGTATTTTTCCGTGTATAACACGCCCCTGTGTATAAGACAACCCCTATTTTGGGGGACTCCAATTTAGGCACTCCTCCGAGGAACATCACCGTTCCCCTTGTTCTCATGGTAGCTCTTAGCGACCAAGACTGGTCTGAAAGTTTTCTGATGGTGCTGGCTTGTCAAGCTGCCGTCATGTAGCCTGGCAGCCAGGAGTGGCACAGTAGCAGCTAGGACACTCCTTCCTTGGAGGTTGGGTGGCCATCTGCCATGGATGCTTTAGATGAGATTCCTGCATTGCAGGGGGTTGGACTAGGATGACCCGTGGGGTCCCTTCCAACTCTAGTTACAGGTGTGTAGCCGTGTTGGTCTGCCATAGTCAAAACAAAATAAAAAATTCTTTCCAGTAGCACCTTAGAGACCAACTAAGTTTGTTCTTGGTATGAGCTTTCGTGTGCATGCACAAACTTAGTTGGTCTCTAAGGTGCTACTGGAAAGAATTTTTTATTTTCCTTCCAACTCTGCAATTGTAAGATTTTCCTGATGCAGCAATTGCAGGCTGGTTGGAGAGACTCAGGGGGCCCCAAGTTGGGCCGCTTGTGGAGGGAAGGGGTTGGCTCCTGCAGTGGGCTTGATGTCCTTTTCCCTTGTCAGGAATCAACAGATGATGAAGAGGCCCGTGTCAGCTGTGGGATACAAGAGGCCCCTGAGCCAGCATGCTAAGATGTCCATGATGGTTCGCCCAGAAGCCCGGTACAGGGTAAGCTCACGCTCAGATCTGCATGAAATCATGAATGGTGTGGAGGGTTACTCGTGGGAGAAGCTAGCCATCTCCCCAAATACAAAAGACCTGAGGTGCTAAAACGTTTAGGCAGGAGGTTTACACCCTGCAAAAAGAAGCACTTTGAAGTATAAGTCACCTTTTGCTCTCTACGCTGCGCAGTGTTGCAATGGCCGGGGGCTGGGAGGATGGCTGCTTGTGCCACTCATGTGCACAGCTTTTCTCTTTGGGAAGAACACCATGTCTGCACCCATAACCAGAGGTGCATCTCAGCATTGTGCCCAGAGTTGTAGACTTCGCTGAGGCACCGATTGCTACTTTTCATCAAGAAAACTCCCTGTTAGTCATGCTGTTTGTTTGGGTCCCTGATGCAGCATGACAATTCACAACAGGCCTATATGTCAAGGGTGGGGAAGCCGTTATTTCCCTTCCACATGAAACATTTTTGTCTGTAAATTTTTAACGTATGCAGTATTTGGTTGTCCTCCAGTAGGAGAGCCAGGCTCTCTTTAAAAATGATTATTTATCTTATTTACATACATGTATTTATCAGCTCCTGCCCACCTAGCAGTTCGAAAGCACATCAAAGTGCAAGTAGATAAATAGGTACCACTCTGGCGGGAAGGTAAACGGTGTTTCCGTGCACTGCTCTGGTTCGCCAGAAGCGGCTTAGTCATGCTGGACACCTGACCCAGAAGCTGGACGCCTGCTCCTTCGGCCAATAAAGCGAGATGAGTGCCGCAACCCCAGAGTCGTCCGCGACTGGTTATTACAAAGTATAAGAACAGGTGCCAAATAAAATAAAACTAAATTAGAAGGGGATATCTCGGACTAAACATACAGGAACACATTTCTGTTCCAAAAACAAACATAAAAAACAATACTAGAAGATTCCAAGTAACACAAATAGGTTTAAATTATCGTGTACCTTATTACTCCAGTACACTGTGAAAAGACTCCATTTCTCAATACTGTTGTCGTCTCTCTCTGGTTCTCACCATATATGCAAGCTTAACCATGCATACTATGTCCCAGATGTTAGTTAGCCATTCTCTCATGGGTGGCATTCTCATTTCCCCCACAGTTTTGACAAATATTAATCCTGGCAGCCCATGGGTAAAGTATAGCCCAAGCTGTCTCCGTGTTGTGATGCTGCGGGAGAAATCCCCACCTTGAGTTAACATAGAGACACTCAGACCCAGCTTCCTGCAATACCCGCCGTCCAATGCTCTGCATAGCAAAGCATGTTTCCTAAAGCAAAAAACCCTCGCTTGGCTGAGGACTTAAAGCAAAAGGGACCTGGCCTCTTGTTCTCTGCAAAATGCCCAGCATACTGATGGCCCCCTATAAATAGGTAATACAGCCTTACTGAGCAGGAAGAGTATGGGTCAGTGCCAGGGGGACCAGGAAGCCAGAAAAAGGAGGCAAGCTGTCAAATTATCGCTGAAATGAAGGCGCCTGTTGGAAAATGCAGGATGCCAAACACGTTTCGGTGTGTCGTCTTTATCGGGAGCAAAGAGATTTCTATTCCACATAGTGAGGGGTCATTTTGAAGTCAAAATGCTGTGGACAGCTTGAGCTTTCTAATAAATAGCTCCACAATCTTTTAGAAGTATAATCCACTTCAGTTCCTGTGACTGTCCTTTCATTACCTACAATTGGGGGAACCTTTGCCCCTTTTCTGCTGCAAAACAGAGCACATTTGAGCAGTAAAGTTGTCTGCTGGCTTGTGGACCTAGGTGCCTGTCTGAAGTCTCCTGGTTCTGATCCCTCAGGCAGAAAACATTGTATTGCTGGAACTGGATATGCCTAGCCGGACGACCCGGGACTATGAGGGCCCAGCCATTGCCCCCAAAGTACAAGCAGCTCTCGAGGCTGCTTTGCAAGAAGAAGATGAGATACAAGTGGACGCTTCCACTTTCGAGAGTACATCCAACAAGAAGTCAAAATCCAGGTGAGCTCTGGTCGTTGGAAGGAGAGCAGGCACACACACACACACACAATTCTGGAAGCCCATATCCTGGGTAGTCAAGTTCAGGCTGAAACTGTTAGCACTGGAGCATTTAAATTGAGGGGATGATTCTGCACAGTAAGCAGTATTTGGTAGAGGTGAAGGGCTTTCTAAAATGTTTGAGAAAGTGGGAGAGGCTTGGCATGACCAAAGCAGCCATAGAAGGAAAACTGTTTGCAACAACTGCTTGACTGTCATCTGGAAACCTGGTTGTTTTCTTAAAACAGTGGTTCCCAAAGTGGGCAGTATTGCTCCCTGGGGAGCAGTGGGATTACTTGGGAGACGCTAAGAGGCAAGGGGTGGAAGGGGTTGGTGGTGGCGTAAATGACAAGCAGACTCTGAAAAGTTGGTGTGACAATATCAAGCTCATCACTTTTGTTGAATTAATGGAACTAAATGGTTTTAATTTGATTTTGAATAAATGTGCAGCAAATGGCTTATATTTTGAACTTTATTGTGCTGCTATCACCCTTAGTGGGTTCTGAAAACTTCTGTTCTGAATGCTGCTTTTTGTAGGGTGGGGGGCACAGGGGGTGAGTTTGTGGAACCAGGGGGGAGGTGGCCCAATTTTGGGGAGAAGCCACTGTCTTAAACAGAACAGCCTGGCCATCCCAAAGCAACGTAGTCAGTAAGGTTTGGTAGTAATAACCCTATTCTAAAGCTGATTGTCCCACAAGAAGCCAATCATTCACCATTCAGCTCTACGAAATGGCTTTCCTTGTTTATCGCCGACAAGTTTTGAGAAGCTCTGCTCTTTGTTTGTCACACATTCTTCGGATTCTTCTGTTTTCCAGGCCTAAAACGGGAAGGAAATCGGGTGGCTCTTCCTCCAGTCCATCTGGGTCTCAGCTCTACCCTCAGTCTCGTGGGCTGGTCCCCAAGTAAAACCAGTTCCCTGTTAAGGTGTGGCTGTGCAGCTTTGCCTTCCGAGAGCCGAGGCAAGTGAAGGACCTTCGGAGGGGACTCGTGTGGCCAGGCTCCAAAGTGATTCCCTTCGAGACGAAGCGATGGCCCCCTCTGCAGCTGAACTATTGTTGTTTTTTGTCCAGCCAGGCATGTTCCAGGTGGACTTCCGTCCTCCACGATGGAATTCCATGTCCCTCTGGCATTTGGTCTCCAAGGGGAAAGAGACTTTAGTTAGGAAATCAGAAATGCATGAGAATACATTAGTGTTAGATGCAACAAGAAGCATGGGGGGTGGGGGTGTCACCTTGCCATCTGCTCCTCCTCCTCCTCCTCCTCTTACAGTCTTCTTGCCGCACTTGGTTTGCTTGCCCTTGGGATGGAGCCCAAAGCCATCTCAGCAGAACCAGCACTCTGGGACTTGATGGTGCTTAATAATCTAGTGAGGCTGAGAAGTGACCACCCGTGGCCGAAGATCCGTTTCCTTTCTTTCCATCGAAAGGCTGGCACCACTGGAAGGGTTTTTGTTTGGGGGGCGGGAAGGGAAAGGGGTACAGGTGGACGTGCCTCTAACCCACGGAAGAGCCGAGAGCGAAATGCACCCCACAGCTCCTTAGACATGTTTCCTTTTAGAAATGCAAGCCGAAGGAGGGCTTTGAACACCTGCTCTCTCTCTCTCTCTCTCCTCTGGAAAAGAAGCAATAGAAACTTAACAAATCCTTTGCCTGTTTACAAGGATTGGCAAGAGTTGTTCTAAGCAGAGCTCCTAGAGACTTAAGCCATGACCAGCCAGGTCCACTCTGCGCAACAGTCAGCACTGTGCGCCAGGTGCCAACTCTACATTCCTCTGCTCACCATCCGATTTCTCCCAGTGCGCTCCACCAGGCACCCCTACTTTGAGGGAATGCTGCGGCAGTTCCTTCATTGTCTTCCACTGTCCGCGTGGCCTTCGTGACTTCTCGAGGCTGGTTCTCCTTTCCGCCGCAGAGGGGTGGAAGCGGAAGTGGTTCCTTGGCTGAGCTCTCTCCTGGCCGCTGCAGAACGTTCCTTTTGTGAGCAGAGGGTGGTTTCAGACCAGAGTTGCTGCTTCTCATCTTGTCCAAAGTGGTAGGATCTTTCAAAGTGTTCTGAGCCCCGAATCTTCCGTCGAATGGGAATGGGGTTTAAGGTTTGAGTTCGAGGGGAAGGCACCGCTACCCGTTCCAGTGGCGAGGCTCGTGCTAGAACAGTCCTGCTTCTTCAGAGACTGTCTCTTCTTTCTCCTTCCCCCCTGCTTCTCGCCCCCGTTTCAAAGCTGCCCTGTGCAGTGTTTGGGGCGGAAGTTGCTGCTGAATAGGGCCAGATCAAAAGGCTGAAGAAGGGTGCCCCCTCCGGGTATCATTTTACGGTTCAGTTTGTACGTTTAAGATTGATGTATATTGAGAATTCAGTTGTTAATATTTTATTTTGGGGTTGCTGTTGACTGTTGTACTGTGAATATTTCCCTCCCACCCCACCAGCTTCCTGTCTGAATGTTTTAATGGCCCTCCTCTCCCTAGACCCTGCTGTGGGTGCGAGTGTGCATGTAGGTATGTATGAGAACTTGCTTGGTTATCGGAATACTCTCAAATGTGTATGGCCTTTGCCTTGTTGCCCGTATGTCATTCTCTGAGCAGTCCTCTCCAGCTGCACTGAATCCATGGTTTCTCACCCACTCAAGCAAGGACAGCCCAGACAGGCCCATCCTACCAGCACAGTGACTCGGAAAGCCCACAGCTGCTCCAACAAGCCCCGTTGCTTTGGATTCTGGGCAGTACGTTTCTGAAACGGGGCCGGTTTTTCTGCTTTCAAAGTATGACTTCCGTGGAGTGGAGTTGTGTGGCCCCTGGCTGTTGCATTGGCCAGAGGGAACCTTTATCGCCTCCCTTTCACGGTAAGCGTGGCCGCTCTTGACAAAAAGCCTCTTTTCTTTGGCTCCCGCGGTATAAAAGTGCTCCCAGCCCCACCTGGTTTTGCTCATGTTGTTTTGATCCCCCTCTGCTTTGTTATTTAAGAAAAAAGGATTGTATGGCTTAGACACTGAGGTGTGGTGGTTGTCAATCCAAAGAATCGTTTAGGCAAAGGTACAGCGTCTGTGTGCATCCGTGGGCTCTGCCATTGCATTGGGCTTCTGTTGGGAAACATCAGGTCCTGAGAACCGGAGGGGAAATAACCTAGGGGATGCTTTGTAAGAATCGGGTAGGCAGGGCAGTGCCTCAAAGATTTCTCCAGCCTAGCTGGGAGAAACCCCTGGGTTAAGGATACAAGAGAGAGGAACGAGAAGCATGAGTAGATAAGACCCCTCAGTGATTCATGATTCCTCTCCCTTTCTGTAAAACTGACAAACCTGCAGAATTATCCTGATACAGCTGATCTGCCTGTCCGAGGTCCAGGGTGAAAGAGAAACCCATTAAGGCCTAGGAAATGACGAGTGCAACCATGGGAGCTAGCTTGCTATGTCTTTGTCTTTCCTTTGATCTGCATAATTGGATTAGCTTTTTCTCTCCCAAACACAATTCAGCAAAAGTAGCTCTTGAGGTCCAGGGCCCAAACCTTGAGGTCAACGACCATTGAAGCAGTTTCTTTAAAAGCTTTATGTGAAACTCTTGGACACTGCTCAGAATTGCAGGATACACATCTCTTTGTGCCAAGCTTTCAGCTGGTAGGCGCACCCTACGTGCCGCAGCCATCACCAACGTAGTGCCCACGAGAAAGTTTGGACTACAACTCCCACCAGGCCCCAACCAGCACAGCTGGGAGCTGTAGTTCAAAACTTCTGGGGGGGCACCAGGTTGGCAAAGGCTTTTTCTAGGGAGAGTCTGTTCAGTTATCTGTAGACCTGGACACAAGATGTTCAGAAAATCCCTTTAAATAAATCTCTCTGCAAATTTGTTTCTGCTGTTTGTGGCATTAGACAACGTAACTGAGGTTGAAAAATAAACCACAAATCTCAGAGTGCTGTTCTCGCACAGCCGACACACTAGAAAAGCTAATGCAAGAGCCATCCATAATCCTATGACTGTAACACTGCTCAGCACCTTTGTACTGTACGTTGGTGGCTCGGCCCTGAAAGGATGGGGTGTTTGTTGATTTAAATCTGTCCTTATTTGACCCCGCAGATCCAATCCACTGGGTAGGACTCCAGTGTGGCGGAAATGAATGAGAGCAGCACAGCAGTGCAGCCATTTGTTTCAGTGGGTCTCACACAGGGACCGTACCCAGTGGAATGAACATAAATGGGCGCAACTGTCCTCTGAGAAACTTCCCAGACCTTTGGAAATAGCTCGTACATCGTTCCTTTTCTGTCCATATATCTTACAGCTTGTATCTGTTACCATCTCTCTTGTCTAGGAATGTAAAAGTGCTCCTAAAGATGTGTAATAAATAAATAAATAAAAATTCAATTGGATTTATTGTATGTAAAATAATAATAAAGCCTCTTCCTTCCCCTCCCCCATTGTTTTTAGTTACATTTTTTCGTATGCTGTTTCGCATTCACAGGTTTCCTTCCTTTTGGAAAAGGTGTTCATACACTGATGGGAAACTTGAGTCTTAGAATATAGTAGAATTTTATTAGATTTCTGCTGTTCCCTTTTGCCACCAGACTTTTAAACCAGTATGATTATAGAATCCTGAATCTGAATCTTTCCCCCCCCCCACCTACACTTCCTCGTTTCCCACCTGTTATCGAGGCCATTATTTCAGAAGGAGCAGTACTTTAATTCCTGCTTACTGTTTTAGTGCTGTTACATCTGTCTTTATTCTAATTCATTCATCTAGTATGTAGTTTTTTGGTCCTGTCTTGATTTATCGCTACAGTCGTACCCTGGATCCCGAACTCCCTGAAACTCAAGACGTTTTGGCTCCCGAACGCCGCAAACCCAGAAGTGATTGTCCCGGTTTGCGAACGTTCTTTTGGAACCTGAACGTCCCAATGGGGAATCAGAAGCCGCAATTTGGTTTTCAAATGTTCTGGATGTTGAATGGACTTCTGGAACGGATTCCGTTCGACTTCCAGGGTACGGCTATTTTTGGTTCTCATCCTGAGCATCGTGTTACAATGGGGCGTTCTCATCCATTTCAGTTGCAGTTTTCAGTTTGTGTTCTTTTCCTCACTGGGATGCAAGGCCCTGATGGCATTGCACTCCAAACTATCTTCCAAGTTTCCCCAAAGAGACATCTCCCTCACCATAACCTCTCTGAAGCATTCTGCAATGCAGGTATTGATACTGCGCAGCTCGAAGCAATAGGATGAATAAAAACTGACTCCTCTTGGAATAAAAATTATCCAGACCGAAAAGTATGGTTCCAAAAAACAGAACTTTCTTCAAAACAGACTTACAACAGTAATGAAACACCCAAACAGTTGCATAAAAACATGTGCTTCTCAAGCATGTTGCTTTTCTTTCCCAGTTTCTAAAACTGCTTGGAAGCTGTGGTAGACGTAACGTCCTCTATGTTGCGCAGGGGTGACAAGAGTTCTCCTGCTCATCACGGCTTTACTGCTTCCTGGTTCTGGCTCGGGGATAGGTCAGAGGAGAAGGAGAGGAAAGAGTGAGTGACCTTGCAAGATTACCTTTTTTCTAAACTGAAAAGTCCCGGAGATTACAACCTTTCTCCTTAGGCGAGGCGTTCCATCCCATGGATCATTTCAGTTGCTCTTTCCTGAACCTTTTCCCAACCCCGCAAAATCCTTTTTGAGGTGAGGCCACCAGAACTGTACATGGTATTATTCCAAATGCAATTGTACCACGGAGAGGAAAAATTCTCCAAAAACCTCACCTTCAGCTCCCTTTTAAAGGAGAGGGTGGGAGGTGCTTCAGAGAGCAATTTACTAACTCATTTCCTGAAGTGCCTTAAATTTCTCCCCCACCCCCCACAAAATCGTTGTCATTTTTGGGTGGCAATAGCACAAATTTTATGGCCTACTCACATCTGGGTCTGTGGTGGTCGAGCTTGCCTCTGCAATGTGTGTGTGTTGGGGGGGGGGTTGTGACACGGTTGCCCTTGACTACTAGCCCCTGCTCAACCTCCTGCCATGCTGGAATCTCAGCTAAAGCTTCTATGACAGACAGCCTCCCAATAGGACAAGAATTAGTGTGTCTTGTCACTCATGAGCCTGCTGCACTGGTAGATCCCTGGGTGATTCTGGTAGATCGTGAGATCCTTATTGTGTACAAAAAGTTACAGGAAGCTAAAAAAACTCTGCAATCCTCCCCAAAAAAGCTCAACAACTCAGGGCACTTCCCTCCTACAAAAAGCTCAGCAATTCTGGGGAATCCACCCACCCCACGCACACTCCTCCCTCCCTCCAATGACAATGGGTAGATCACTGCCAGTTTTTTTATACTGGGAGTACCAGTAGATCGCAGTCTCTTGGCCAGGCATCCCCAACCTGCGGCCCGCCAGATGTTTTGGCATACAACTCCCGTGATCCCTTGCTAACAGGAGCAGTGGTCAGGGATGATGAGAATTGTAGTCCAAAACATCTGGAGGGCCGAAGTTTGAGGGTGCCTGCTCTTGGGAGTTGGACATGCCTGTTCTATACAATAAGAACAACAGGAACTTCATGAACAATTCTGAAGAATACGTTGCCCACACATCAGCAAAAGACCAAGGCACTTTGCATAGGTACCTGATCATCTGCAAACGTAACAAAGGCAAAGCCTCTGAAGGGTTATTCAACGAAGACATCAATGACTTCTCCATACTGGCAAAAAACCTCAAATATCATCTGCATTCATGTCTTTGGTGCAACCCCGAATACACACCTTCCTCAGATTTGAAAATTCCTCTGAAGTTGGCTGGTGCCAATTCAGAACAAAAGATGATGATGATGATGATTGTTTTTAATATTAAAAAGCAATTTAAAAGAAGAAGCAGTACCCTCTTGCTGGGCAGCAGCAGTCCTTATGAAGCCTGTCAGGCCCTGCCCTGGGCCAGGTGGAGAAAGGCAAGAACAGGGCTCTCAGCAGGGCGGTCCTTGCTGGGAAGCAGCAGCAGTCCTTAGATTTTAATTAATAAAAAATGTTTTCATCTAGCTGTTTTAATAACCAACATACTGCATGCAGAGTTGTATACACACATATCTGCTCACTTGCACAGAAGCCCTTCTGCTATGAACACTTCCCACACTTCCATGTGCCTGTGCACCGGGAACAGAACTTAGGTCAAGCTTAGAAGACACTCCGTTACTTATAGGCATTTTTGAGAAATCTCACCAGACCGATCCGCTTCAACTGGCTGGATCTGCAGTCAGTCCTCTCCTAGGGTCAGGAGAAGAGATGAGATGGCTGTAACAACAATGGCATTGCACTACCAATTATGTACCAGTTCTACCCAGCTATTTCATGGGTTGAATTTCAAGATGAAGTACCGTAGTATCTGAAGAAGTGTGCATGCACACAGAAGCTCATACCAAGAACAAACTTAGTTGGTCTGAAAGGTGCTACTGGAAGGAATGTTTTTATTTTTTATTTTGTTTCGAAAATGAAGTAGTGCGAAAAATGTTTGATTTTCAGCAGAAGGTTTCATCCTGCTTTAATCATTTTCCCCAGGGGGTCCCCTTGTTCTCAGTTTGGGGGGGGGTCTTCTTTCCCTCTAATCTCTCTCCCCCCCCCGACTTCCACCTGCCTCCCCACAGCTTCTCCTGTTGAACTCCCGCCTGACTCCTCTCCCAGCAGAGATTCTCCTCACATTCCCCTCAAAGGTCCCCCCCTCACTCCCCTCCCCATGCTGTGTCGATTTTGCTGTAGATTGTAAGCCCCTTGGGGCAAAGCCAACATGGATAACGAACACATTTTGAAAAGAAATGCATAGCATGCGTCCAGTGTCAAAAAAGGAGTTAGGTAGTTCCCCCTCCTTAGTGTCCAATTTCCATATTGTCCTAATGAAACGGCCCCATTAAAAAGGTAATGGTAAAGTGGGCGCAGGATTTGGGAAACAATATTTACATGGAACACAATGAAGATGATACACAGATGGCACCATACCCCTGTAAAACTTGCCGAAATGTATAAAGGAACATCCTCAATATGCAAGAAAGATATAGGATCTTACTTTCACATGTGGTGGAAATGTGAAGTGATCTGTGAATTTTGGAATAATATCTATAGTGAACTTAAAAAACTATTTAAATTTACAGTCAAAAAGAGACCAGAATTTTTTTACTAGGTATTCTACCAACAGAAATTTTAAAAAGTATAAGACCACTGTTTATGTATTCAATTACTGCAGCCAGGATATTAGTGGCAAGGAATTGGAAGAACGAAAGTTTACCATCGATAATAGAATGGCAGATCCTTATGGCAGAGTACCTACAACTAGCCAAGCTAACTTGGGGAATTAAGGGAGTGCCGGACAAGAAAGTGTATGGAGAATGGAATATATTTAAAACATATTTAAAAACATATTGTACAAACAACAAAATACTTACAGAATTAGATTGATGCCTGTAAGCAAAAAAATATAGTAGATATTGTATTGGATTATATATTCATTTTCAAAAAATGAAACAACAAAAATCTGTGTAAGAAATAAGGACAACACGAATAGTATAGTGAGAATGTTTAGAAGTGATTCTTTTTAAATTTTTAATTATTGTAGTGTGTCATTTTATTATTAGTTTGTTATCTGTTTATTTTGTATAGTTCTATGTTGTAATGTTATGCGTACATGTGTGAAATCAATAAAGATTTATTTTTTAAAAAATCAGTGCTAGAACGGCTTCACCTGCAGGCCATGGGGAAAGGGGGGTGTTAGGTTGTGGGTGGACACAGCAGATGACACAGTGATTTCCAAGCAGCTCTTGTTTATTTTCAGGCTGGAACAGAAGTGAGTTGAAGAGCTCAGCAGCCTGCTTATATAGAACTCAGCTACAAGCAACAGTAACAACTTTCTGTAGTTACCCAATCCCTGAACGTCACTTTTCAATCCCTCATTTGCATGTGCAGACCTTGGAAGGAGTTAATTAGCTAACCTGTATATATTTACCTGAATGTATTGTTAGTATAGAAGTATAAAAGTGCCTCTGTTAAGCTTTTCTGTATGAAACTGCTCTGTAAAGCTGTGAACTCTGATCTGCATTGCACTGGCCAACTATGACTAAGTGTCTGGAGATAACAGTAGAACTGTCCTTGCAGAGAGGAACTGCCTAGGTCAGAGATAGGGTGGCCTTGCTGGAGTGCGCATGAGTTTAGCCCAACTCAGGGCTAAAAGTCCTTTTGCCTTATATGTAAAACAGGAAATGTTCCTTAAATGGACAAGGATGTACAGGAGGCAGAGCCAGAGAACTGTCTATAAGAACTGTCTGGAAATTGGCTAGTTTTGTACTTGCTTAGCTGTCTGAACACAGCAGGTACCTCTGCATGCAGAAATAAATCTTTCTCTCTCTGAAGCCAGAAGCCTCAGGTGTCTTTCTGCTCCCATGTTTTCTCACCGGGCGCAACCATGGGAGCCCGTAGGGGCAAATAAGGCTCCAACCTGAGTGAAAACAGCAGCAGAATGAACTATATACACACACCCCTAGTGGCCTAGAGTGAGAACGTCAATACATAACAATACATAATACATAACAGGGGGCTCTTCCCCAGACAAGCATGGAGACTGCCCTTCTGGCCCCTCGGAGTCCCAGTAGCCCTTTCAGGAAGGCCCTCACTCCACAGGCAGTAGTTCAAAAGGAGAAGTTGCTTCCACTCCGGATCTCTCAGGGGGCCAGTGGAGCCCAGTGGGGGGACTGGGATCCTCCCAGTCCAGCCCAGACAATAAAAAGATGGAGCTCTCAGAAGAGGAATCCGTTTTGGAAAACAGAACTTGGCTGTTTTCTGCTGAGGGTCTCCTGCCTTTCTTCCAAGGCTTCCTGGGGGCTGCAATGGCCAGAGGAAAAGACACGCTCACCCCTGAATCCCCTGCAGGGCCCTGGGGAGCAAGCAGAGCCTGTCTCCGTTTCCTTCCCCAAGGCCTTGGAGGAAACTTGGGGTGCAGAAGGAGGAACCCCCGAATGGAGCTTAGGCTCCTGGAAAATGGGGAAAGGAACATGATATGGCACTTTCCAGATGAGTCTAGGAATTGCCTCCAAGGTCCAGGGACTGATCCGCTGAGATGGGAGTAATCAGCCTCCCTACACTCTCAGGGTTGGGGGTGGCAGTCTCATCGGCAGTCCGCACCAACACCTGGCTCCAAATCCGGGAGGAGTGGGGGGGTCAGGGGGCACTGGATGGAAAGCACCGGGCGTTTCTTGGCAACTCTCCAAAGTCGCCTCCATGAGCAACAAGCTCCCATTTCTTAAGATGGAAAATTGGATTTAAGTGAGGGACATACCCCGAGCGAGGAGGGAGAAACTATTCTGCTAATTAATTCAGCCACTGAGGTGCTAAAAAGGATTTGAATGGAAGAAGGATTATCATCTGTGTGGAGGGGGTTTGACATGACCAAAGGGAGGGTGAGCCTTCTTTTTGTTTCACCTTTATTTTGTTTTGCTGTTTACCGGTACTTGGCAAAATCTCCTCTGGAAGGTCCGACTACCTGATTATTTAAAGAAGCAAGCGAGATTGGAAAAGTTTTGCATTCGCATTTGTTGACACAATATGGTTTTAATAATTATCAACAGCATGGAATTTACAGTGGAAAATCAGTCTGGGGAAAGCATTGGGCAGATGCCTTGATTTGATTTATCTGGACTGAATAGACTTGGCAGCTGACTGCAATGGGAGGATTCTTGGACCGACTTGGCAGAAACATCAGTTTGTGAAGAGATGCTGTGAACCTACAGAGGGGAATCCTGGGTTATAGTTAAATATAATATTGGAAAGTGAAATTGGAATAGCACAGCTGGATTGGAGCACAAAGAAAGGGGGGAAAGGACATAAAATGCATGCAGAAACACATTGTTTTGATTTAACTTGCTTGTCGGACAAACTCAGAGGCTGTTGAAAATAATGAAAGTTTAACAACAGAATGGCTTATGGGAACTAACAGAAATGATTATGAAAAGCAGTAGAAGTAGATGATCAGACCCCCCAACCTCAGAGCATGGGAAGACCTCCCAAAAATTTATAATTTGGCATATTTGGATTGCATGATCATTAGAAAAATTGTATAATTTGGAATATGTAATGTGGTTTGATTGGATTGTTAAAATGGAAAATTTAATAAATGTAATTTATAAAAAGAAAAAGTTTGCCTCTGCTTTGGCATGTAAACTGAACATCATACTAATAAAAATTTATGTTTTAAAATTTATTGCTGATTCATTTTTTGAATATTTTAAATACTGGTAGTTGTTTCTACTAATAATCTTGGTGTTTCCTAAACTGGAGGTTACTCAACAGAAACCCAAAGAAAAGGATGAAGTCTCCAAGTGGAAAAATAGGGCTTTATTGAAATACAAATGTGCCTGCAAAGAACTGCATCCCAAAAAGTGTTGCCACAGAAACTAGGGAGTTAAAGATGCTTTTACAAAATGTCATCTTGCTGAAGGGTTGGGAAAAGGCAGGATACTAAATACAGATGGGATTATTCTGGGGTGCATGTTCTGAATCATTGTTGCAACAGATGATTTTCAGACAGGGAGATGGCAATTTCCTTTTCACATTTTTTATATTAAGATTCTTTTATTTTGAATTAAGGAGAACACACATAGGAAGAGGAGAGTTGGAGGTGGGAGGGACCTGCAAGCAACATAGGGAAGCAAGGATCTCTCAGGGTGCTAGACGGGGAGAAGAGGGAGGAACCCAGGAAAGAGCTGCGGAGCCGCCTTCCTATGTGTTGACAAATCATATGATATATATGATACAAAAGTGATAAAGGATATTTTTTGTTATTCTTCCCGCCCCCTACTCTCTTCTATACAATTGTGTTTTGTGAGGGTTGTTTAATAATTTTTGCTATATTTCTTTTCCTTTTTTATTTTCCTTCTTTATGAATTTGTTGATGGGAAGTGAGATTGTGGCTGTAACAAAAGCTCTTTCCACATTCCAAGCACTGATAGGGTTTCTGCCCTGTATGAATTCTTTGATGGGAAGTGAGACTATCTTTCCGATTGAAGCTCTTTCCACATTTGAAGCACTGATAGAGTTTCTCCCCTGTATGAATTCTTTGATGGGAAGTGAGATGGGCGCTTTGACTAAAGCTCTTTCCACATTCCAAGCACTGATAGGGTTTCTGCCCTGTATGAATTCTTTGATGGGAAGTGAGATGGGCACTGTGACTAAAGCTCTTTCCACATTCATAGCACTGATATGGTTTCTCCCCTGTATGAATTCTTTGATGGGAAGTGAGACTGTGGCTGTGACTGAAGCTCTTTCCACATTCCAAGCACTGATAGGGTTTCTGCCCTGTATGAATTCTTTGATGGGAAGTGAGATGGGCGCTGTGACTAAAGCTCTTTCCACATTCCAAGCACTGATAGGGTTTCTGCCCTGAATGAATTCTTTGATGGGAAGTGAGATGGGCGCTTTGACTAAAGCTCTTTCCACATTCCAAGCACTGATAGGGTTTCTGCCCTGAATGAATTCTTTGATGGGAAGTGAGACTATCTTTCCGATTGAAGCTCTTTCCACATTCCAAGCACTGATAGGGTTTCTCCCCTGTATGAATTCTTTGATGGGAAGTGAGATTGTGGCGGTGACTAAAGCTCTTTCCACATTCCAAGCACTGATAGGGTTTCTGCCCTGTATGAATTCTTTGATGGGAAGTGAGACTATCTTTCCGATTGAAGCTCTTTCCACATTCGAAGCACTGATAGGGTTTCTCCCCTGTATGAATTCTTTGATGGGAAGTGAGATGGGCGCTTTGACTAAAGCTCTTTCCACATTCCAAGCACTGATAGGGTTTCTCCCCTGTATGAATTCTTTGATGGGAAGTGAGATGGGCGCTGTGACTAAAGCTCTTTCCACATTCATAGCACTGATAGGGTTTCTGTCCTGTATGAATTCTTTGATGCAAAATGAGACTCTGCCTGTGACTAAAGCTCTTTCCACATTCCAAGCACTGATAGGGTTTCTGCCCTGTATGAATTCTTTGATGGGAAGTGAGATGGGCGCTGTGACTAAAGCTCTTTCCACATTCATAGCACTGATAGGGTTTCTGTCCTGTATGAATTCTTTGATGCAAAATGAGACTCTGTCTGTGACTAAAGCTCTTTCCACATTCCAAGCACTGATAGGGTTCCTGGCCTGTATGAATTCTTTGATGGGAAGTGAGACTCTGCCTGTGACTAAAGCTCTTTCCACATTCCAAGCACTGATAGGGTTTCTGCCCTGAATGAATTCTTTGATGGGAAGTGAGATGGGCGCTTTGACTAAAGCTCTTTCCACATTCCAAGCACTGATAGGGTTTCTGCCCTGAATGAATTCTGTGATGGGAAGTGAGATGGGCGCTTTGACTAAAGCTCTTTCCACATTCCAAGCACTGATAGGGTTTCTGCCCTGAATGAATTCTTTGATGGGAAGTGAGATGGGCGCTTTGACTGAAGCTCTTTCCACATTCCAAGCACTGATAGGGTTTCTCCCCTGTATGAATTCTTTGATGGGAAGTGAGATTATCCTTCTGACTGAAGCTCTTCCCACCTTCTCTGCACTGATACCATTTCTCCCTACTCTGTGCTCTTTCATGTGAAGTGAGGCTATCCCTCTGAATGAAGCTCTTTCTTTGATGGGACGTGGACAGGGAGCTCTGACCGAAGTTCTCTCCACACTCTGACTTCTCAGCTATATGGATTCTGTTGTGTTCCCCCTTGTTCTTCCCTTCCAATTCATCACCATCTGCAATGAAGACAGTAGCTAATTAGAGCGTAAGTTATGTTAACCCTGCCAAAAGAGCTTCTGACTAGGCAATTGGCTATGCGATGTTGAATGTTCTCTGCTTTTTGTTTCAGTTTAAATCAATTTTCTGCTTTTTGTTTCAGTTTAAATCAATTCATGAACCCAGACCTCATACACTGACCACTGATGAAGAACCATATGTTATAAATATTCCGGCAAATGTATTCTGCTATTTTTGAGATATACAAATCATTTGAGAAGACTCAGTCTACATATTTCTATTCTTTAATTCATTATTCCTATTACCCTTATTTTTAAAAGCAAATTAAAAGTTATTCCAAAAAGAAAAGAAAAATGCAAGACACGGAGGCCCCATCTGCGTTCGATCGTGGCTAAAAGTCATGGCTTCCAGTGCTGTGCGATGTATCGGTAAGTTTTCTGACTTTGGTATGGCATTCAGACCACAGTACTGGTTTTAGACATTTTGAGCTGTGGTGCTGGGGACCTGTTATCTATTGCTAGCTCAAATTGCCTGCAGATGACAACGGCACACGCAGGGTGGTGGGGGAGGCAGAAATGGTGCTCTCCTTCTCCATCCCCATCCACCTGCCTGCCTCCCCCCACCCCCAAGCTGAGCAAGCCCCAATACCTCTCTGGTTCCATCCATCCTTGTCCCCATCTCCACTCCCCAGGATCGAACTCACCAGATCTCTTGGAGGTCTCTTGGAGGAAGCGCTCAGAGGTTGAGAGGAAGGATGCAGGAGACAACCTGACCAGGTCAACTGTCCATCTTCCCCCTTCCATCCTCGCTAGCTTTGCAGGATCCGTCTCTTTCATCCTTCCTGAGGAGTTGAGGAGCCAAAATAAGTTGCAGGGTGCTGGGAGAGAAGAAGAAGCAAAGGGAGCCTCAGAGGCCCTGCAGGGATTCTCCTGCCCTAGATATTCTCCTGCCCCTGGAGAAGCACAAATGGGGCAGCCCCTTCCCAACACAAGTTCCATTTGTAAACCTCTCCAGTGGTTTCAGTTGGTGACCTAAGAGTAGATCCCACTAAACTCAGTGGCGCTTATGGACAGAACTTGGTGAAAAAAGCAGTCACCATCCTGTCCCTAAGCCTGAAAACTGCAACCCCAGAGCCTGGGCAGAAAACAGACTAGTAGCTATTACAGTATATGTAGGTGCCCCCATGCTAGGTGCTTTGTATGGAGAGCCCTGTTGGTGCTCTTTGAGCTCTCTCATTGCAAGCCAGGCAGATGTTGTGGCCATATTTGCCTCTCTCAGGGGTTACATGGGGACCAAATCTGTATGTGGAAGCCGAGGAGCTGGTGATGCCACATTTGGCTCTGAAGCGCCCTCTCCGGTTGCATGGAGCCCGGACAGCCCCGTGGTTTTCCTCGGAGCTGAGGGCGATGAAACAATCGTTGAGATGGCTAGAGTGCCGGTGGCAGAAAACCCATTCTGAATCCGACCGGACACAGGTTAGAGCTCAACGTCGAGCCTACCAAGTGCCGATAGCCACGGCAAAGAAGACTTTCTTCACTGCCTCTATTGCATCTGCAGAAAATAGCAGCAGGAGACTCTTTAGAATAGAATAGAATAGAATAGAATAATAATTTATTGGCCAAGTACATTTTTCAATATACTCGGAATTTGCTTTGGCTACATTACAATGTAAATTTACAGAGCAAGAGCCGAGGCTGCCCTTCTTGGCGCCTCTTA
Source organism: Lacerta agilis (assembly GCF_009819535.1). Taxonomy (NCBI): domain Eukaryota; kingdom Metazoa; phylum Chordata; class Lepidosauria; order Squamata; family Lacertidae; genus Lacerta; species Lacerta agilis. The sequence continues at coordinate 92,647,807 of NC_046317.1, forward strand.
AGATGTGTTGGTGAGTGTAGGCCCGCCTCCTAGGCCTGATGGAGTTGGCCAGAGGAGGGAGCGGTCTTCCCACTCACAGCAGCAGCAACAGCAGCAATGTTCCGGAGGCTTCTCTGGAGCCTCTTAAGCTGTGGCAGTTGAGTGTAGGCCCGCCTCCTAGGCCCGATGGAGTTGGCCAGAGGAGGGAGCGGTCTTCCCACTCACAGCAGCAGCAACAGCAGCAATGTTCCGGAGGCTTCTCTGGAGCCTCTTAAGCTGTGGCAGTTGAGTGTAGGCCCGCCTCCTAGGCCCGATGGAGTTGGCCAGAGGAGGGAGCGGTCTTCCCACTCACAGCAGCAGCAACAGCAGCAATGTTCCGGAGGCTTCTCTGGAGCCTCTTAAGCTGTGGCAGTTGAGTGTAGGCCCGCCTCCTAGGCCCGATGGAGTTGGCCAGAGGAGGGAGCGGTCTTCCCACTCACAGCAGCAGCAACAGCACCTCTTTCAGGTGATTCGGAATCTATCGGAACCACCTTCATCATCGCGGCCTGGTAGGGACCCCAAGATCTGCAATGCGTTTGCAAAGTTTTTTGCAGATAAAATCGCTCAGATTCAGAAAGAGCTAAACTCCACCGTGGGAGCAGGGCCGGGGCGGGAGTCCATGCCAGAGTCCTGTCTAGTCTAGTGCATGGGATCAATTTCAATCTGTTACCTCTGAGGATGTGGACAGGCTGCTTGGACGAGTGAAACCAACCACCTGCCTTCTTGATCCTTGCCCATCCTGGCTTATAAAAGCTAGCCGGGAGGGGCTGGGCGATGGGCTCCACGGGGTGGTGAATGCTTCCCTCTGTGAGGGAGCATTCCCAGACCCGCTGAAAGAGGCAGTCATTAAACCGCTTCTTAAAAAAACATCTTTAGACCCTGGATTATCATCTGTGTGGAGGGGGTTTGACATGCCCAAAGGGAGGGTGAGCCTTTTATTTTGTTTCACCTTTATTTTGTTTTGCTGTGTTACTTGGCAAAATCTCCTCTGGAAGGTCCGACTACCTGATTATTTATATAAGCAAGCAAGATTGGAAAAGTTTTGCATTCGCATTTGTTGAAACAAAATGGTTTTAATAATTATCAGCTGCGTGGAAACGGCTTTACAGTGGAAAATCAGGCTTTTGGCTTGCTTGGAAAAGGATGAAAAGATTTCCCAGTTTGATTTATTCATCAGTAAAGAAGTGACATCTCATTAACGACTGGAGAGACACCAAATAACTCTGGATGTTTGCCTGGGATTTATGGCGGAGTGTGTGTGATTCAGTTCTAAAATCAGCAAACGGCCAAGAGCGAAAATGAAACTAACTTTGTTGGGTCTGACCAGGTTGTTGATTCAAATTATATAGCCATAGGGGGAGGCAAGCCTCTAACACTCTATTTCTTGATATTTGCATTTCCAGTTTTATGTGGCAAAACCTTCCCTGGAAAGGCTAATGTTTGAATGACGGCTGGTCTGGGGAAAGTAATGGGCAGATGCCTTGATTTGATTTATCTGGACTGAATGGACTTGGCAGCTCCTTTGATCCCTGGCAAGCCGAGTGCAGCCAGCTCAGCCCTCTCGCTCTCTCCTTTTCTCCACGGAGAGCCCTTGCACCTGCCCAGAGAGGCTTCCCTTGAGGCTCTGGGCTGGAGATCTGAGCTGATCTGGAGGAGGATCTGGCAGGGGGAAAGGAGGGTCTGGCAGGGGCTCCTCCATTGGAAGGGGGATTCTGGTCATTCCCCCCCAACCCCTCCCCAAAGAGGAAGCAGCGCCTCGATGCAAAGAGCAGAGCTGCAGACCTCCTGGAAACTCACCCCTCCCCCGGCTTGGCAGAGAGGAATTGGGGGCAGGAGGACCCTCTGCTCCCAGACTTGGGAGTCTCCCCCCCCCCCGCCATTCAGAAGAACACCTCCCATCAGCCCTGGGACCCCCTTCTCCCCCAGGCACCCAAGAGGGAAGAGAGAGGAGACTCACCGGATTCTTCCCAGGAGGGAAACCGAGGCAGCACCTGGAGGAGACCAGAGATGCCGGAATGGGCTGGGCACGGAGGGAGGGGCGGGGGGGTTCTGCTCTGGAAGACCTGCCCCGTCTCTCTACTTCCTGTCCTCTCTAGGACTCCAGCTCTCCTCGATTTAACCCTTCGCGAGCTAGGCGCAGCCAGCTGGCCGCTCTCCCTCTCTCCCAGAATCCGGATGGTCCAGGGCATGTGCAGAGTTCTCTGTGATTCTCGGCTCAGAGGCCATCAAGACAGCAGCCTCGTCCCCTGCCCGCAGATGGGAGGGGGTATAAATAATAAATTCTTCTCCTCCTCCTTCTTGTCCTTTACCTGTTCACTAGCTGACTGAAAGTCTCTTGCAATATTAGGAGGGTATTTGAGAGAGATCCCAGTCCCTTTGAAGCAAATGGCCCCGTTGGTAAATCAGGAGGCTCTCGATCTCAGGGTCGTGGGTTCGAGTCCCACGTTAAGCAAAAAAAAAAAAAAATCCTGCGTTGCAGACGGTTGGACTGGATGACCCTTGCGGTCCCTTCCAGCTCGACAATTCGAGGAGAAGGCCTCCAACAGGAGGTGGGGAGATCGCCCCCTTTATCGGATTTCCTCCCCTTGCAACGTTGGGGGGGGGGGAGAGAGAAACTCAGCGGGTGCAGCTTCCCTTGAAAGGAGACAAGGGGCTGGCGGGGGAAACATCTCCTGGGTATGGAGACCCCCGATATGACACCCCCACCCTTAAAATAAGAACCAGGCCCTTTACAAAGCCCAGCCTGTCCCCTTCCCATCCCTGCTTCTCAATCACTTGAATGGACTTGAAGCACCTCTAAATTCAGCCTCACTGTGACACCCATTTTGCAGGCAACATAACTGAGGCTGGGAAACTTCACCCCATTCACTGTGGCGCTGATGCCGCATCTCCCAGCCTGGGCATGAGTTATTAATCATTATGCACACACACACACCTTGATTTTTCTCCTTTCCAGCACTCCTGCGTTAAAAAGTAAACAAAATTAAATGATTCTCTGGATCTTCAGTGTCAGCAAACACTCCTTCCGCAATCTCTGTTTTCAAACCACCAGGGACAGAGTTTCTTTCCTTGGAGGTTTTCCAGACAGAGGCAGGAAGGCCAAATGTCGGGGATCCTTTAGGTAAGATAAGCAAGATTGGAAAAGTTTTGCACTCGCATTTGTTGACACAATATGGTTTTAATCATTATCAACTGCGTGGAATTTACAGTGGAAAATCAGTCTGGGGAAAGTATTGGGCAGATGCCTTGAATTGATTTATCTAGACTGAATGGACTTGGCAGCTGACTGCAATGGGAGGATTCTTGGCAGAAACATCAGTTTGTGAAGAGATGCTGTGAACCTACAGAGAGGAATCCTGGGTTATAGTTAAATATAATATTGGAAAGTGAAATTGGAACGGCATAGCAGGATTGGAGCAAAAAGAAAGGGGAAAGGGACATATTGTTTTGATTTAACTCGCTTGTCGGACAAACTCAGAGGCTGTTGAAAATAATGAAAGATTAACATCAGAATGCCTTATGAGAACTATCTGAAATGATTATGAAAAGCAGTAGAAGTAGGAGATGATCAGACCCCCCAACCTCAAAGCATGGGAAGACTTCCCCAAAATTTAGAATTTGGCATATTTGGATTGCATGATCATTAGAAAAATTGTATAATTGTATAATTTGGAATGTATTATGTGCTTTCATTGGATTGTTAAAATGGAAAATTTAATAAGTATCATCAATAAAAAGAAAAGATGACCTCTGCTTTGGCATGCCCCCCCAACCACGTGTAAACTGAACATCATGCTAATAAAAACTTGTGTTTTAAAATTTATTGCTGATTCGTTTTTTGTATGTTTTAAATAGCTGTTTCTACCAATAATCTTGGTGTTTCCTAGACTGGAGGTTACTCACAAAGAAACCGAAAAGAAAAGGAGGAAGTCTCCAAGTGGAAAGATAGGCCTTTATTGAAATACAAATGTGCCTGCAAAGAACCGCATCCCAAAAAGTGTTACCACAGAAACTAGGGAGCTAAAGATGCTTTTACAAAATGTCATGGCTAAAGTCTTGAGGGCAGAAACCGGAAAATACTGTTTCCTTCCGGAAGATTTGTGCTGTGTTATCTCAAAGTCATGCTGAGCCAGAAAGATAAATCTGAGCTCAGTGGGCTGGTTTCTCTTTCTTTCGTTTTCTACCTTTCACGTCTGCTATGTTACCTGAAGTTTTTTTTCCAGTAAAGCTGCTGAAAACCCTTTAGTAGAAAGTTCTTATTTTTCCAATGAACTTTGCCTCTGCGTGATTTATTAAGAACCAGATGCATCCACTCCAAAGAAGCTTCTGCAGCTCTGCTCTCCATCCAGACTTGGAGCGCCTTAACACTGAAGACCCAGAAAAGGAGACCGAGGGGAATGTGTAGGTCATAAACTGGGAGTCCTTGGAAAGGAGTCGCTGGGAGAGGCAGAAGGTTGTGTTGAGCAGGCGAGGGAAGAACAGTAGGATAAAGAGCTTCATGGAAAGACGAGGTTGGACTGAGCTGGTGCGGGAATGATCGGCAGAGGAAAATGTACAGCCAGCCAAAGGGGAAGCAATGGAACTTCTGGAACTGTGAACAATGCAAGCTATGATCTAGTCTGAGGAAAGGGAATTAAGATGCATTCTTTCCCATCCCGTGGATTAATATGTCCAAAGATTAGGAAAAGAAAGAAGAGCAAGCAGGATTGGATGAACACATAGGAAGAGGAGAGTTGGAGGTGGGAGGGACCTGCGAGGAACGTAGGAAAGGAAGGATCTCTCAGGGTGGGAGACGGGGAAAAAAGGTGGGCACCCAGGGAAGAGCTGGGGAGCCTGCCTTCCTATGTGTTGATGAATCATATGATATACATGAAACAAATGTGATAACTGGTATTTTTAGTTATTCTCCCCCCCTTCTCCTTTCTATACAATTGTGTTTTGTGAGGGTTGCTTAATAATTTTTGCTATATTACTTTTCTTTTTAGTTTTTCCCTCTGTATGAATTCTTTGATGGGAAGGGAGATTGTGGCTGTAACAAAAGCTCTTTCCACATTCGAAGCACTGATAGGGTTTCTGCCCTGTATGAATTCTTTGATGCAAAGTGAGATGGGAGCTGTTCCTGAAGCTCTTTCCACATTCCAAGCACTGATAGGGTTTCTGCCCTGTATGAATTCTTTGATGGGAAGTGAGATGGGCACTGTGACTAAAGCTCTTTCCACATTCATAGCACTGATAGGGTTTCTCCCCTGTATGAATTCTTTGATGGGAAGTGAGACTGTGGCTGTGACTGAAGCTCTTTCCACATTCGAAGCACTGATAGAGTTTCTGCCCTGTATGAATTCTTTGATGGGAAGTGAGACTGTGGCTGTGACTGAAGCTCTTTCCACATTCCAAGCACTGATAGGGTTTCTGCCCTGAATGAATTCTTTGATGGGAAGTGAGATGGGCGCTTTGACTAAAGCTCTTTCCACATTCCAAGCACTGATAGGGTTTCTGCCCTGAATGAATTCTTTGATGGGAAGTGAGACTATCTTTCCGATTGAAGCTCTTTCCACATTCGAAGCACTGATAGGGTTTCTCCCCTGTATGAATTCTTTGATGCAAAGTGAGATGGGTGCTTTGACTAAAGCTCTTTCCACATTCGAAGCACTGATAGGGTTTCTGCCCTGTATGAATTCTTTGATGGGAAGTGAGATTGTGGCTGTGACTAAAGCTCTTTCCACATTCAAAGCACTGATAGGGTTTCTGCCCTATATGAATTCTTTGATGGGAAGTGAGATTGTGGCGGTGACTAAAGCTCTTTCCACATTCGAAGCACTGATAGGGTTTCTCCCCTGTATGAATTCTTTGATGCAAAGTGAGATGGGTGCTTTGACTAAAGCTCTTTCCACATTCGAAGCACTGATAGGGTTTCTGCCCTGTATGAATTCTTTGATGGGAAGTGAGATTGTGGCTGTGACTAAAGCTCTTTCCACATTCGAAGCACTGATAGGGTTTCTGCCCTGTATGAATTCTTTCATGGGACGTGAGATCACCACTCCAACGAAAGCTCTTTCCACATTCGAGGCACCGATAGGGTTTCTCCCCTGTATGAATTCTTTGATGGGAAGTGAGATTTGCGCTTTGACTGAAGCTCTTTCCACATTCGCAGCACTGATAGGGTTTCTCCCCTGTATGAATTCTTTGATGGATAGTGAGCTTAGCTCCCTCCCGGAAGCTCTTCCCACATTCTCTGCACTGATACCATTTCTCTCTACTCTGTGCTCTTTCGTGTGAAGTGAGGCTATCCCTCTGAATGAAGCTCTTTCTTTGATGGGAGGTGGACTGGGAGCTCTGACCGAAGTTCTCTCCACACTCTGACTTCTCAGCTATATGGATTCTGTTGTGTTCCCCCTTGTTCTTCCCTTCCAATTCATCACCATCTGCAATGAAGACACAAGCTAATTACAGCGTAAGTCATGTTAACTATGCCAAAAGAGCTCCTGACTAGGCAATTGGCTATGCCATGTTGAATGTTCTCTGTTCACTCGTGCTTCTCCTTATTATTATTTTTTAATAGTAATTTATTATTTTTCGTATAAAGAACAAAAACAAAAACACTACACATACACAAATACACAATGAAAAACACAATAAACAATATACAAATCCAACAACAATCACAATAAACATAAGTAAAAACATATACAAACCTAAATAAACACTTATCTTTATACCATTCTAGTTTCTATCTTCTCAACACGGGGCGGGACTTCCCCCGCTCCCTCCACTGCATTCAAAATCCATATATATTTTGGGTAACTTTGTATCCTTTTCCTTAAACATTAACCATATCTCTTGATAATCTTTTAGATTTAATTAATCAAATATAATTCATCACTTAAACCAAATATCCTAATACAGGTGGGTAGCCGTGTTGGTCTGCCATAGTCAAAACAAAATCGAAAATTCTTTCTAGTAGCACCTTAGAGACCAACTGAGTTTGTATGAGCTTTCGTGTGCATGCACACTTCTTCGGATACCTGAAGAAGTGTGCATGCACACGAAAGCTCATACCAGGAACAAACTCAGTTGGTCTCTAAGGTGCTACTAGAAAGAATTTTCGATTTTGTTTCAAATATCCTAAGATATTCTTAAACAATTAGATCGTTTACAATAAAACCTCTTATAAGCAGTTTTATCTAACATTAACTAGCTAAAGCCAATTCTACTGGCTAATTCTGCTCAAATATTCAGTTTTACACAATTGACTAAATAATCTTTATATTTCTTCCACTCCTGCGACACCTTCTCCTCCCTCTGGTCTCGGATTCTCGCGGTCAGTTCGGCGAGTTCCATAAAATCCATTAGCTTCATCTGCCATTCTTCCACTGTCGGGATCTCTTCACCTTTCCAGTTTCTTGCAAGTAAAATTCTAGCGGCTGTTGTGGCATACATAAAAAACACTCTATCCTGACTGGGTATCTCGTCATTAGTCATGCTCAGGAGGAAGGCCTCTGGTTTCTTACAAAAGGTAATTTTCATTACCTTCTTGAGTTCATTATAAATCTTATCCCAGAAGGCCTTTACCCCTGGACATGACCACCACATATGATGAAAGGTACCTTCTACAGATTTACATTTCCAACACACATTACTCATTGTAGGGTTCATCTTAGCTATCTTAACTGGTGTCAGATACCATCTATAAATCATTTTCATAATATTTTCTCTTAAACTATTACAGGCCGTGAATTTCATACCTTCCTTCCACAACTTCTCCCAGTCATCCATCATAATATTGTGTCCCACATCTTTCGCCCAGTCTATCATTGCCGATTTAACCAGTTCATCTTTCGTATGCCACTCTAGCAACAAATTATACATCCTGGAAAGGTTTTTAGAGTTCGGTTCTATTAGCTCCGTTTCCAGCTTTGATTTTTCCATTTGAAAACCAATCTTTTTGTCTGCTTTGAAAATCTCATAAATTTGATGATATTGCAGCCAGTCGGCGACTTCATTTTTCACTAGGTCATAACTTTTCAGCTTAAACGAGTCGCCTTCTCGCTGCAATATATCTACATATCTTAACCATCTTGCAGGCATATTAGGTCTCTTGTAGGCCTTGGCCTCCACAGGTGAGATCCATCTAGGTGTCTTTCTCTCTAACAAGTCTTTATATCTCGTCCAAACCTGATACAGGGCTTTTCTCACTATATGATTCTTAAGTGCTTCTCCTTTTTGTTTCAGTTTAAAGCAATTCATGAACCCAGAACTCATACACTGACCACTGATGAAGAACCATATGTTATAAATATTCCGGCAAATGTATTCTGCTATTTTTGAGATATACAAATCATATGAGAAGACTCAGTCTACATATTTCTATTCTTTTATTCATTATTCCTATTACCCTTGTTTTTAAAAGCAAATTAAGTTATTCCAAAAAGAATAGAAAAAGGCAACACACGGTGGCCCCATCTGTGTTCAATCGTGGCTAAGGGTCGTGGCTTCCAGTGCTGCGCGATGGATCGGTAAGTTTTCTGACATTGGTATGACATTCAGATCACTGCATTTCAGACATTTTGAGCTGTGGTGGCCGGGGACCTGTGATCTATTCCTAGCTCAAATTGCCTGCAGATGACAACAGCGCAGGCAGGCAGGTGGGGGAGGCAGAAAAGGTGCTCTCCTCCTCCTTCTCCATCCACCTGCCTGCCTCCCCCCACCCCCAAGCTCAGCAAGCCTCAATACCTCTCCGGCTCGATCCATCCATGTCCCCATCTCCACTCCCCTGGAACTCACCAGATATCTTGGAGGTCTCTTGGAGGAATCGCTCAGAGGTTGAGAGGAAGGATGCAGGAGACAACCTGAGCAGGTCAACTGTCCATCTTCCCCCTTCCATCCTCGCTAGCTTTGCAGGATCCGTCTCTTTCATCCTTCCTGAGGAGTTGAGGAGCCAAAACAAGTTGCAGGGTGCTGGGAGAGAAGAAGAAGCAAAGGGAGCCTCAGAGGCCCTGCAGGGATTCTCCTGCCCTAGATATTCTACTGCCCCTGGAGAAGCACAGCCCCTTCCCAACACAAGTCCCATTTGTAAACCTCTCCAGTGGTTTCGGTTGGTGACCTAAGAGTAGATCCCACTAAACTCAGTGGCGCTTATGGACAGAACTTGGTGCAAAAACCAGTCACCATCCTGTCCCTAAGCCTGAAAACTGCAACCCCTGAGCCTGGGCAGAAAACAGACTAGTAGCTATTACAGTATATGTAGGTGCCCCCATGCTAGGTGCTTTGTATGGAGAGCCCTGTTGATGCTGTTTGAGCTCTCTCATTGCAAGCCAGGCAGATGTTGTGGCCATATTTGCCTCTCTCAGGGGTTACATGGGGACCAAAGCTTTATGTGGAAGCAGAGGAGCTGGTGATGCCACATTTTTGAAATACTGGTATCATGATAATAGTAATGATAATAATTTATTATTTGTACCCTGCCCATCTGGCTGGGTCTCCCCAGCCACCCTGGGTGGCTTCCAACAAATATTAAAATACAGTGGTGCCTTGCAAGACAAAATTAATTCATTCCGCGAGTGCCGTCGTATAGCGGAAATTTCGTCTTGCGAGGCACAGTCGGAGGAAGCGCGGCTGTACGGGGGGGGAGGGGGGAATCGCAAAACGTATCCGTTTTGCGAGTCACGGCCATAGGGAAATTCGTCTTGCGAGTCACCCTTTCGCTAACAAATGCCTTTCGTCTAGCAAGTTTTTCGTCTAGTGAAGTATTCGTCTAGCAAGGTACAACTGTACATTAAAATGTCACAGATTAAAAACTTCCCTAAACAGGGCTGCCTTCAGGAACAGTGGTACCTCGGGTTACATGCACTTCAGGTTACAAATTCCGCTAGCCCAGAAATAACGCTTCAGGTTAAGAACTTTGCTTCAGTATATGAACAGAAATCATGCTGTGGCAGCGCAGCGGCAGTGGGAGGTCCCATTAGCTAAAGTGGTGTTTCAGGTTAAGAACAGAGCTCCGGAACGAATTAAGTACTTAACCAGAGGTACCACTTTATTTTCTAAATGTCGGATAGTTGTTTATCTCTTTGACCTCTGATGTGAGGGCGTTCCACAGGGCGGGCACCACTACCAAGAAGGCCCTCTGCCTGGTTCCCTGGAACTCCACTCCCTTAGAACTCACCAGATCTCTTGGAGGTCCCTGGGAGGGAGCGCTCAAAGGCTGAGAGGAGGGATGCAGGAGACAACCTGACCAAGTCAACTGTCCATCTTCCCCCTTCCATCTTTGCTAACTTTGCAGGATCCGTCTCTTTCATCCTTCCTGAGGAGTCGAGTAGCCAAAACAAGTTAATACCCCACCCCACAATATCTAAGTTGTCTGTGTTTATACACCATCTTCGCAAGTCTCCAGCCTCGAAATGTGGCCCCCACCCTGGCCTGGAAGCCATCAAAGTATATATCTTCCACATGTCCTCAATCTGTTGTCTTCTTAAGAACACCAGGCATGCATACCCTTTTAAAACTTCAGAGGGGAGCTTTATGCTCCTCTTGTGACAAGATTCCCATGACAGGCGAGATCCTGCCCCAAGTGTAGCAGACAGATAACAATCTGAATCACAACGCCTACCCACTCTATAGTGGGATGAAGCCCAGACAAGACCAAGGGTGGTATTTGACTTGACCCAGGGACCCAGAAAATGTCAATGCTTTCCTTTGCATTGTGATGGAGTAAGTGTGAAAGACTACCGGGTATATTTCACTGAAGGGGCCAAGAGGGAGAGAGCAGAGGCTGCATCTCCTGTCTTGCAGGAGAGTCAGCAAGAGAATGGAGAGTGGGGTCATGCTGGGAGAGAAGGGTTGATGGAGCTGAGTCTGGTCTGCTCTGTCTGGCAGAGCTTCTCTCCAGAGGGATTCTTGCAGCAGTGGTCTTTCCTTGCCAGCCAAGAGACCCCTCAGGGATGGTGTCCAGTCTCTGGTGACTCTAGGACATCAACTCTGCTCAATTAACCCTTCGCAAGCTGAGTGCAGCCAGCTGGCCGCTCTCCCTCCCTCCCAGAATCTGGGTGGTCCAGGGCATGTGCAGAGTTATCTGTTATTCTCGGCTCAGAGGACATCAAGACAGCAGCCTCGTGCCCTGCCCCCAGATGGGTGGGGTATAAATAATAAATTCTTCTCCTTCACCTGCTCACTAGCAGACTGAAGGTCTGTTGCAATATTAGGAGGGTACTTGACAGAGACCCTAGTCCTTTTGGAGCAAATGGCTCCGTTGGTAAATCAGGAGATCCTTGGTCTCAGGGTTGTGGGTTCCAGTCCTACATTAGGCAAAGACAGGGGTGGGGGGAGATTGGTAGGAAGAGTTGCTGGGCAGCATGGCCAGGATCTGCTACGTTCAGCGTGGGGGGGGGGTTTGGCCTGGGATAGTCCCTCCGTTTTGCTTTCCGCTTCCTGGAAGTGTCCCAAATAAGGCCCATTGCCCCTTGGTGCTGGGCTAGGTGGGAGGGGTTCCCTTGGTGTTGACCCAAATTGTGCTGCTGCTGCTGCTGCTGCTGCTTTGGGGTTCTCCTGGGGTCCTTCTGCTCCTAGAGTCACCCCAGGGGCCATCTAGTCCACCCCCTTATACTTCTCCTTCTCACAGGAGTGTCATTGGGCAGATCCTTGCCTCCGGTGGCAAAGCTGGGCTACTGGTTCGTGGAGGAGGCTGGGGGCGGAGGCTCACTCATGCCCAGCGCCCTCAAGCAGCGCCCCAGCATTTTGTTCCTACCCCCACCCAGGAGACACCTGAAAGAATCTTCCCTGGAGTCTGAGTTGCCCCCGGAGGTTGAGGCCGGCCTGGACTTCCAGGTCCTGGGTATAGAGACCCCCCGATATGACACGCCCACCCTTAAAATAAGAACCAGGCCCTTTGCAAAGCCCAGCCTGTCCCCTTCCCATCCCTGCTTCTCAATCACTTGGATGGACTTGAAGCACCTCCAAATTCAGCCTCACTGTGACACCCATTTTGCAGGCGATATAACTGAGGCTGGGAAACTTCACTCCTTTCGCTGTGGGGCTGATGCAGCATCTCCCAACCTGGGCATGAGTTAAACATTACGCACACACCCACCCCTTGATTTTTCTCCTTTCCAGCACTCCTGCGTTAAAAGGTAAATGAAATTAAATGATTCTCTGGATCTTCAGTGTCAGCAAACACTCCAATCTCTGTTTTTAAAGAACCAGGGGCAGAGTTGCTTTCCTTGGAGGTTTTCCAAACAGAGGCTGGAAGGCCAAATGTCAGGGATCCTTTAGGTAAGACTCCTGCATTGCAGGGGGTGGGACTAGATGTTCCTCGGGGTCCAACCTACAGTTGTTTACGATGATTATTTTAAAATATAACTTCCTTTTCAAAAGATCAGTGGAATAATTGAACAACACAGAATAAAATATAATAATAATAATAATAATAATAATAATAATAATAATATCTATACTTATCTAATGTCTAGGTGATATTATTAGCCAAAAACATATATGTTGATTCTCAACCTACTATATTGGGTATAAATGCATTCCAACTCTACAACTCTTTATGATCATTTTATAATGGCCCTCTAGCGGATCCCACCGCAAGCCTCCAATTAATAAAGTCGCATTATGTCCCTCCTAACGGCCCGCAATTAAATATAGCGGATTCACCTCACATTACGCCAATAAAATGAATTTCTCCCATTGACCGCAGCCCTCTCTTGTGTGAGGGAAAACTTGGTGATTTAGAGTCTTGGGCAGAAGCTGAACAAAGGATACAAGTTCTATTTCCCAAGAAAAAGCTGCAGCCAGGAGACGGGTTCTTTCAGGCAGAAGTCAACTTATTCCTTAAACCTGGAGGCTGTCACGGCATTAAACACAGAGGCTCCGCTTCAGGCAGATGTTCCGCTTTCCAGACATGGTGGTCAAATGTTTACCTCCATTTCTGCCCGTTCTTCCCTCTCCTTCCTTGACTGAGTTGTGACAGGTGTCCCTCACCATTCAATGCTCTGCACGCTGCCCCTCCGGAGGGATTCCCAGTCCCAGACCCACAGACCCAGGGGGTCCCCTTGTCCTCAGTTTGGGGGGGTCTTCTTTCCCTCGAATCTCTCCCCCCCCCCGACTTTCGCCTGCCTCCCCACAGCTTCTCCTGTTGAACTCCCTCCTGACTCCTCTCCCAGCGGAGATTCTCCTCACGTTCCCCTCAAAGGTCCCCCTTTCTCTCCCTCTCTGAAAACTCCCTCCTTTCATCACTTTCCCTCCAAAAGTGCTGGCTCCGCCCCCCGCTGGCTTGGGAGCCAATCAGAGCGAGGCTCCAGCGTTCTGAGGTAATTTCTGAGGGACTGCGCCCCCTGACTCAGGCCTGCCTCTGCTGTCCATCACAGGCCCAAACATGGGGGGCATTCGGCAGCCCCCTTATATCTATGTAAATTTCTATACATCGATCGATTGATAGAGCAGGGGTGGCTCAATTCCAGGAGACTGATCTACTCACAGAATGAAAAACTGGAAGTGATCTGCCCCCGTTTTTATTGGGCTTCGGGTCAAAGTTATGGAGCTGTTTTTTAGAGAAGGAAAAAGACCCGTTTTCCCGAGGTTTGGGAGCATAAACCTCCTCTGCTTTTTTAGCATGAAGCTCTGTCTTCTGTTCTCAAACAATGGACGGCGGCGGGGGGGGGGGGGCAGCGATCCATCGTGGTCGACCAAAACCTCACAGGAATCTACTGGTACTCTTAGGGTTTAAGATCGTTTAATATGACTGTGCAGTAAACAGTAGTAATATCCCCCCCCCCCAAATAAAGAAAGAAAGAAATCAGGGATCCTCCACTTAAAGAATGCTGGTCATCGGGTGTCCCTTTATCCGACCCCCCCCCCCCGGCATCTGATGTGGTATAGTCCAGACCCAAGTCTTATCACCTCTACAGACGTGTCCTCACAACGTCCCTGCAGAGGCTGCCAAGCAGAGCAGATTTCGATCCCCCTCTGCCGCCTCTCTCCATAGGGACAAGGACCTGCCCCCTTCCCTCTCCCCAGAGCTAAAAACTCTCTCCCCTCCCCATGCTGTGTCGATTCCGCAGTAGATTGTAAGCCCCTTGGGGCAAAGCCAACATGGATAATGAACACATTTTGAAAAGAAATGCATGGCATGTGTCCAGTGTCAAGAAAGGAGTTAGGTAGTCCCCCCTCCTTAGTGTCCAATTTCCATATTGTCCTAATGAAACGGCCCTATTAAAAAGGTAATGGTAAAGTGGGCGCAGGATTTGGGAAACAATATTTACATGGAACAATGGGAAAGATGATGGAGTACGGATATTAAATTCACAGCCTGTTATAATTAAAGAGAAAACACAATGAAGATGATACACAGATGGCACCATACCCCTGTAAAACTTGCCGAAATGTATAAAGGAACATCCTCAATATGCTGGAGATGCAAGAAAGATACAGGGTCTTATTTTCATATGTGGTGGAAATGTGAAGTGATCTGTGAATTTTGGAATAATATCTATAGTGAACTTAAAAACGTATTTAAATTGACATTCAAAAAAAGACCAGAATTTTTTTTTGCTGGATATTCTACCAACAGAAATTTTAAAAAGTATAAGACCACTGTTTATGTATTCAATTACTGCAGCCAGGATATTCGTGGCAAGGAACTGGAAGAACGAAAGTTTACCACCAATAATAGAATGGCAGATCCTTATGGCAGAGTACCTACAACTAGCCAAGCTAACTGGGGGAATTAAGGGAGTACCGGACCAGAAAGTGAATGGAGAATGGAATATATTTAAAACATATTTAAAAACATATTGTACAAAAAAACAAAATATTTGCAGAATTAGATTGATGCCTGTAAGCAAAAATATATAGTAGATATTGTATTGGATTATATATTCTTTTCCAACAAACGAAACAACATAAATCTGTGTAAGAAATCAGGACAACACAAATAGTATAGTGAGAATGTTTGGAAGTGATTCTTTTTAAATTTTTAATTATTGTATTGTGTCATTTTATTATTAGTTCATTATCTGTTTATTTATTTATTTATATAGTTCTATGTTGTAATGTTACATGTACATGTGTGAAATCAATAAAGATTAATTTTTAAAAAAATCAGTGCTAGGGGAACAGCTCCGCATGCAGGCCATGGGGAAAGGGGGGCTCTTCCCCAGACAAGCCTGGAGACCCCCCCTTCTGGCCCCTCGGTGTCCCAGGAGCCCTTTCTGGAAGGCCCTCACTTGTTCCTCCCCCTCAGGCGGTTCAACAAGAGAAGTTGCTCCCACTCCAGATCCCTGCGGATCTCAGGGGGCCAGTGGGGGGACTGGGGTCCTCCAAGTCCAGCCCAGACAAGAAAAAGAGGGAGCTCTCAGAAGAGGAAGCCATTTTGGAGAACTGGACTTGGCTGTTCTCTGCTGAGGGTCTTCTGCCTTTCTTCCAAGGCTTCCTGGGGCCTGCAATGGTCAGAGGAAGAGACACGCTCACCCCTAAATCCCCTACAGGGCCCTGGGGAGCAAGCAGAGCCTGCCTCCGTTTCCTTCCCCAAGGCCTTGGAGGAAAAGGGGGTGCGGAAGGAGGAACCCTGAATGGAGCTTAGGCTCCTGGAAAATGGGGGAAAGGATCATGATATGGCACTTTCCAGATGAGTCTAGGAATTGCCTCCAAGGTCCAGGGACTGATCCGCCTGGCGTCCTCTTGGAGGTCCCTTCAGAAGGAGAAGGGGTCCCAGATCTCCTTGGGGGAAACAGGGGGGGGGGAGCATCCCTGAGGCCTGCATTCGGGGCCAAGGATTTCGCCTTTCAGGCTCCATCCACCTTCTCCCTGTTGTTTATGTGAGCTGTAGAGATGGGATCACATGCAGACATTCCCAAATTGAAGAATGGATCCCTTTTTAAAAATGACCTCGGCAGAGCTTCCGGCTTGCTGCCATGGAGGAGGCTGAATTCCATCGTAGCCATTGGCAAGGGTAATTCGAGGCTGAGATGGGAGTAATCAGCCTCCCTACACTCTCAGGGTTGGGGGTGGCAGTCTCATCGGCAGTCCGCACCAACACCTGGCCCCAAATCCGGGAGGAGTGAGGGGTCAGGGGGCACTGGATGGAAAGCACCGGGCGTTTCTTGGCAACTCTCCAAAGTCGCCTCCATGAGCAACAAGCTCGCACTTCTTAAGATGAAAAATTGGATTTAAGTGATGGACATACCACGAGCGAGGAGGGAGAAACTATTCTTCTAATTAATTCAGCCACTTAGGTGCTAAAAAGGATTTGAGTGGAAGGATTATCAGCTGTGTGGAGGGGGTTTGACATGACCAAAAGGAGGGCGAGTCTTTTTTTTGTTTCACCTTTATTTTGTTTTGTTGTGTTACTTGGCAAAATCTCCTCTGGAAGGTCCAACTACCTGATTATTTAAATAAGCAAGCGAGATGGGAAAGGTTTTGCATTCGCATTTGTTGACACAATATGGTTTTAATAATTATCAACAGCATGGAATTTACAGTGGAAAATCAGTCTGGGGAAAGTATTGGGCAGATGCCTTGATTTGATTTATCTGGACTGAATGGACTTGGCAGCTGACTGCAATGGGAGGATTCTTGGACCAACTTGGCAGAAACATCAGTTTGTGAAGAGATGCTGTGAACCTACAGAGGGGAATCCTGGGTTATAGTTAAATATAATATTGGAAAGTGAAATTGGAATAGCACAGCTGGATTGGAGCACAAAGAAAGGGGGGAAAGGACATAAAATGCATGCAGAAACACATTGTTTTGATTTAACTTGCTTGTCGGACAAACTCAGAGGCTGTTGAAAATAATGAAAGTTTAACATCAGAATGGCTTATGGGAACTAACAGAAATGATTATGAAAAGCAGAAGTAGATGATCAGACCCCCCAACCTCAGAGCATGGGAAGACCTCCCAAAAAATTATAATTTGGCATATTTGGATTGCATGATCATTAGAAAATTTGTATAATTTGGAATATGTAATGTGGTTTGATTGGATTGTTAAAATGGAAAATTTAATAAATGTCATTTATAAAAAGAAAAAGATTGCCTCTGCTTTGGCATGTAAACTGAACATCATACTAATAAAAATGTGTTTTAAAATTTATTGCCGATTCATTTTTTGAATATTTTAAATACTGGTAGTTGTTTCTACTAATAATCTTGGTGTTTCCTAAACTGGAGGTTACCCACACAGAAACCCAAAGAAAAGGATGAAGTCTCCAAGTGGAAAAATAGGGCTTTATTGAAATACAAATGTGCCTGCAAAGAACTGCATCCCAAAGTGTGTTGCCACAGAAACTAGGGAGTTAAAGATGCTTTTACAAAATGTCATCTTGCTGAAGGGTTGGGGAAAGGCAGGATACTAAATACAGATGGGATTATTCTGGGGTGCATGTTCTGAATCGTTGCAACAGATGATTTTCAGACAGGGAGATGGCAGTTTCCTTTTCACATTTTTTATATTAAGATTCTTTTATTTTGAATTAAGGAGAACACACATAGGAAGAGGAGAGTTGGAGGTGGGAGGGACCTGCAAGCAACATAGGGAAGCAAGGATCTCTCAGGGTGCTAGACGGGGAGAAGAGGGAGGAACCCAGGAAAGAGCTGGGGAGCCGCCTTCCTATGTGTTGACAAATCATATGATATATATGATACAAAAGTGATAAAGGATATTTTTATTCTTCCCGCCCCCTACTCTCTTCTACACAATTGTGTTTTGTGAGGGTTGTTTAATCATCTTTGCTTTATTTCTTTTCTTTTTTATTTTCCTTCTTTATGAATTCGTTGATGGGAAGTGAGATTGTGGCTGTAACTAAAGCTCTTTCCACATTCGAAGCACTGATAGGGTTTTTGCCCTGTATGAATTCTTTGATGGGAAGTGAGATGGGAGCTGTTCCTGAAGCTCTTTCCACATTCCAAGCACTGATAGGGTTTCTGCCCTGAATGAATTCTTTGATGTGAAGTGAGACTATCTTTCCGATTGAAGCTCTTTCCACATTCCAAGCACTGATAGGGTTTCTCCCCTGAATGAATTCTTTGATGTGAAGTGAGACTATCTTTCCGATTGAAGCTCTTTCCACATTCGAAGCAATGATAGGGTTTCTCCCCTGTATGAATTCTTTGATGGGAAGTGAGACTCTGACTGTGACTAAAGCTCTTTCCACATTCGAAGCAATGATAGGGTTTCTCCCCTGTATGAATTCTTTGATGGGAAGTGAGATTCTGCCTGTGACTAAAGTTCTTTCCACATTCAAAGCACTGATAGGGTTTCTGCCCTGAATGAATTCTTTGATGGGAAGTGAGATTGTCGCTTTGACTGAAGCTCTTTCCACATTCCAAGCACTGATAGGGTTTCTCCCCTGTATGAATTCTTTGATGGATAGTGAGCTTAGCCCCCTCCTGGAAGCTCTTCCCACATTCCAAGCACTGATAGGGTTTCTTTCCTGTATGAATTCTTTGATGGGAAGTGAGATGGGCGCTGTGACTAAAGCTCTTTCCACATTCCAAGCACCGATAGGGTTTCTGCCCTGAATGAATTCTGTGATGGGAAGTGAGACTATCTTTCCGATTGAAGCTCTTTCCACATTCGAGGCACCGATAGGGTTTCTCCCCTGTATGAATTCTTTGATGGGAAGTGAGACTGTGGCTTTGATTAAAGCTCTTTCCACATTCCAAGCACTGATAAGGTTTCTGCCCTGTATGAATTCTTTGATGGGAAGTGAGATTAGCGCTTTGACTGAAGCTCTTTCCACATTCCAAGCACTGATAGGGTTTCTGCCCTGTATGAATTCTTTGATGGGAAGTGAGATCACCACTCAGACGAAAGTTCTTTCCACATTCAACGCACTGATAGCGTTTCTCCCCTGTATGAATTCTTTGATGGGAAGTGAGATTACACTTCCAACTGAAGCTCTTCCCACATTCTCTGCACTGATACCATTTCTCCCTACTCTGTGCTCTTTCGTGTGAAGTGAGGCTATCCCTCTGAATGAAGCTCTTTCTTTGATAGGAGGTGGACTGGGAGCTCTGACCGATGTTCTCTCCACACTCTGACTTCTCAGCTATGTGGATTCTGTTGTGGTCCCCCTTGTTCTTCCCTTCCAATTCATCACCATCTGCAATTAAGACAGAAGCTAATTACAGCGTAAGTCATGTTAAGTCTGCCAAAAGAGCTTCTGACTAGGCATTTGGCTATGCAATGTTGAATGTTCATGAACCCAGAACTCACACACTGACCACTGATGAAGAACCATATGTTATAAATATTCTATCCTTTAATTCATTATTCCAATAACCCTTGTTTTTAAAAGCAAATTAAGTTATTCCAAAAACAATAGGAAAAGGCAACACACGGAAGCCCCATCTGTGTTCGATCATGGCTAAGAGTCGTGGCTTCCAGTGCTGCGCGATGGATAGGCAGGTTTTCTGACATTGGTATGACATTCAGATCACAGCATTTCAGACATTTTGAGCTGTGGTGGCCGGGGACCTGTGATCTATTCCTAGCTCAAATTGCCTGCAGATGACAACAGCGCAGGCAGGCAGGTGGGGGAGGCAGAAAAGGTGCTCTCCTCCTCCTTCTCCATCCACCTGCCTGCCTCCCCCCACCCCCAAGCTCAGCAAGCCTCAATACCTCTCCGGCTCGATCCATCCATGTCCCCATCTCCACTCCCCTGGAACTCACCAGATATCTTGGAGGTCTCTTGGAGGAATCGCTCAGAGGTTGAGAGGAAGGATGCAGGAGACAACCTGAGCAGGTCAACTGTCCATCTTCCCCCTTCCATCCTCGCTAGCTTTGCAGGATCCGTCTCTTTCATCCTTCCTGAGGAGTTGAGGAGCCAAAACAAGTTGCAGGGTGCTGGGAGAGAAGAAGAAGCAAAGGGAGCCTCAGAGGCCCTGCAGGGATTCTCCTGCCCTAGATATTCTACTGCCCCTGGAGAAGCACAGCCCCTTCCCAACACAAGTCCCATTTGTAAACCTCTCCAGTGGTTTCGGTTGGTGAACTGAGTGTAGATCCCATTGAACTCAGTGGGGCTTATGGACAGAACTTGGTGCAAAAACCAGTCACCATCCTGTCCCTAAGCCTGAAAACTGCAACCCCAGAGCCTGGGCAGAAAACAGACTAGTAGCTATTACAGTATATGTAGGTGCCCCCATGCTAGGGCTTTGTATGGAGAGCCGTATTGACGCTCTTTGAGCTCTCTCATTGCAAGACAGGCAGATGTCGTGGCCATATTTGCCTCTCTCAGGGGTTGCATGGGGACCAAATCTGTATGTGTAAGCCGAGGAGCTGGTGATGCCACATTTTTGAAATACTGGTATCGTGATAATAGTAATGATAATAAATAATTTATTATTTGTACCCCACCCATCTGGCTGGGTCTCCCCAGCCACTCTGGGCAGCTTCCAACAAATATTAAAATATATTAAATTGTCACAGATTTAAAACTTCCCTAAACAGGGCTGCCTTCAGGTACAGTGGTACCTCGGGTTAAAACATAGCTCCGGAACGAATTAAGTACTTAACCAGAGGTACCACTTTATTTTCTAAATGTCAGGTAGTTGTTTATCTCTTTCACCTCTGATGCAAGGGCGTTCCACAGGGCGGGCACCACTACCGAGAAGGCCCTCTGCCTGGTTCCCTGGAACTCCACTCCCTAAGAACTCACCAGATCTCTTGGAGGTCCCTGGGAGGGAGCGCTCAAATGTTGAGAGGAGGGGGACTTCGGGTTAGGTGCCGAGTCAATGGCGGACGGGAGTCTGACGGCTCCGTCCTCCGCAAGGCTTTAGGGATTACCGTGCCTGCGCCACGGGTCCCTTAAAGCCACGGGAAGAGCGTCCCGTGGACCGTCTGCTTCGTGGGTCCCAGACGTGTCGTCTCCGCTCCCGATTGACCCTCGTAAGGGGGGAAATCGGGCGAGCGAAGCTCCGGCACGGGACTGAAGAAGCGTCTGCCTTCGGAGGATCAAAGCAGCGATCCCGCCAGACCCGAGCACCCGGCACTTCCGACATAGAAACTTCCAAAGAAACTCTGTAAGTAAAAGTTTTTGGACTGTCTGAAAAGTTTGGAGCACACTGCTTGCAGAGGAAACTTTAAAAGGAAGCCTGTTCCCTTTGAACTGTTTGCGCGAGCTTGGTAGCGCTAAAAGACTAAAGCCGCGAGTAACGGAAAAGTTTTGCGAACTCTGCCAAACTTTTTAAAAGTTGATTAAAAGTTGTTTTATGGATGTTTTGAGACTCAGAAAAAGTTGATATGGCAAAAGAAGACACCGCTCGCCCTCAGGACTAGGATTCCGGGTCAGTAGCGGGCTGCAAAATATTGTTGCCATTTCTTTTTCCTTGATACTGTTTCAGTGACTGTTTACCAGTGGAGACTTTTGACTTTTGTAGCCAGATACAAGTTACTTTATGGACCTGGTGGCAACACTGCAAGCGAGAAGCAGATACTGACTTGGGCTATTTAAAATAGACTCTTCTTGGCTTTAAGGAATTTATAATTTTGGGAAAATTTGAACTCTTTGCCTAAAAGTTGGATTATTGGGCTGGTGTGGGACTCCTGGCTCAGCAGCCTCTTTGTTCTCAGAAGCTAGCTGCAGGCCACCTGGTGTTTACTTTTGGGACTGTTGGTCTTCTGCTGCGAATGTCTGAGACAGTTACCACAGCAACTGGAGTGACCTTGAGATTACAGCTACAGAGCCCACAGGGAATGGAAACTAGATCTAAAGGAACTGGCTCTGAAAAAAGAAAAGGCTCTGTTTCCTTAACTCTTCAGGAACAAATGGAGAAATTGGTTGTTAGCGTGGCAGAAATTGCAGCAGGTTTGAATAGTGTCACTGAAAGGTTGAAGCAAACACAAGAATCGGTGAACACTATTGGTGCATCAGTGAATACAACAGTTAACTCTGCAATAGAAAAACTCCAAGCTGATATAAAAGCCGATATTAAAAATTCTACTGAGACCTTGGAAAAATCAATTGGGCAAATTGAGGAGAATGTAAGAAAGAACAGAGAAGAAGTTAATAAAATAGGGCTTGAGGTGACTACATTGAAAAAAGACTCAGAGGAAATTAAAGTGGTCAGAGAAAAAATAAAAAAGGTGGAGGAAAAATTGGACAATATAGACTTGGAGCAGATAGAGAATATTGGAACACGACAGAGAACTGTTGAAGAATCTCTTGCTTTTCTGCAACTACATCAGAGAGAAGGAAACATAAGAATAAGGGGTCTTCCAGAATTGGAAGGGGAAGACCTGAAAGCTTATATTGTGCAACAATTTTCAACATATTGGGAATTAGAAGAGGTAAACGTCTCAGCACGCATAGTGAAGGCCTTCAGATTTGGACCCAGAGGTTCCAGAGGAAAGAAAAGCACCAAAACAGTCAGCGACTGTTTGCTTGTGCTACACGATAGACACGACAGAGACTACTTTCTGGACTTACACTACAGAAACAACCTGGTGGTACAGCAGAATAAAGTAATTTTTTATAAGGACATCCCCAAATTTTTTTTGGATAAAAGAGCTCCTTATAACGATTTGGTGACTGAGCTAAGAAGAAGAAAGATCTCCTTCAGTTGGGAATTTCCAGAAGGCCTGGCATTCACGTTCGAAGGGAAAAAGATAAGAATAAGGTCCTTGGCGGAAAAGCAAAAGTTCCTGGACAAGCATCTGGAACACTTTAAAGGTACTCCATTGGATCCAGCACAGTTCTACAAGTTTCCAGAAGTATTCCCACCACCGTCGGGACTACCAGGACCAAGCCAGGATCCAGAACAAGATAAGAAAGGACAGGCAACTGGAGGAGAAGAATAAACAAAGAAATGGCGCTCAAGTTAATGACTTGGAATGTTCGGGGATTGAATCAGAGACCAAAGAGACGCAGAGTGTTTTATAGCATAGAAAAGAAGAACTTGGACATAATATGTTTACAGGAAACCCACATAGCCCGCCGTCATAGAAGATTATTACAGAACAAAAAACTAGGCCAAGAGTTTATATCATCGGACAAGGTCAAGAAGAGAGGAGTAGTGATTTACGCAAAGGAGAAATATAGCCCAAGACAGCTACTTAAAGATGAAGAAGGGAGATACATCGCAATTGAAATTAACGTACAAGGCGAAAAATTTTTGATTCTGGGACTTTATGCACCAAATGATGGAAAGTCGATTTTCTATAAAAAAATACATGACTTGCTGTTGGACTATTTGGATTACAAGGTAGTTTGCCTTGGAGACTTTAATGGAGCAGTTTCCACATTAATGGACAGATCTCAAAGAACCAAATTAACAAACGATGGGAAACTCCCAAAGACTTTTTTTAAAATGGTGGATAATTTGAATTTGGTGGATTCTTGGAGAATAAAAAACCCCAGAGAAACAGAGGCAACGTACTTCAGTGAATCTCAGCAGTCATGGTCGAGGATAGACTATATATGGATTTCGAATGAATTGGCTCCAAAAATACAAAAGGCAGAAATCGGTCCCAAAACGCTTTCAGACCATAATCCGGTACAGTTAAATCTAAAAATGATTTCCAAGGATTCTTTCAGATGGAGAATGGATGACGCATTGATGAGGGATACCAAGCTGGTAGAAAGAGCGGTGAAAAAGATGAAAGAATACTTTCAAATCAATTGGAGCTCAGAAGTGGAAAAAAGGATTGCTTGGGATGCAAGCAAAGCGGTAATGAGAGGATTCCTCATAAGCGAAAAGGCAAAAAAGAAGAAACAACAAAATGCAGAAATGGAGAGATTGCTGAAATCAATTAAAGAAAAGGAAAAAGAATTAAGAGGACATCCTAGATGTGTCAAAATTCAAAAAGAAATTAGATACTTGCAATCCCAATATGCGAATATTATGAATCAAGACATCGAATGGAAAGTGAAAATGATGAAACAAAGAACATTTGAATCTGCTAATAAATGTGGAAAACTACTGGCTTGGCAATAAAAGAAAAGACAAAAGGCAAATGTCATCAGCAATTTGGTAGTAAACGGAAAAAACGTGGAGAAACCGGAGGAAATCAGATGGTGTTTTCAGAGATTTTATAAGCAACTGTACAAGGAGGAGAAGATAGATGAAGTAGAGATAGACCGATTTCTGGAAAAAAATGGATTGCAAAAAGTCCCAGAGGAAAAACTAACAACCCTCAACCACCCAATATCGATGCAAGAGATAGAAGATGCAATAAACAACATGCAAATGGGGAAGGCCCCAGGACCGGACGGATTAACAGCAAAATATTATAAGACATTGAAAGACTGGCTATCGCAGCCGTTAAGAGAAATCTGCAACAAAATATTAGGAGATAGGGCACCAGAGACGTGGAAAGAAGCCTTTATCACACTGATTCCAAAACCAGATACGGATAAGACTCTAATGAAAAATTATCGTCCAATATCCCTCTTGAACGTGGATTACAAAATTTTTGCAAACGTTTTGGCTACAAGGATGAAAAGAGTGTTGAAAGATTATATACATAGAGACCAAGCAGGTTTCTTGCCAGGAAGACAAATAAGTAATAACACGAGAATCATTGTGGACATTCTAGAAAAACTGGAGAGAGACATAAATACAGATGCGGCACTATTGTTTGTTGATGCAGAGAAAGCATTTGATAAAGTATCTTGGACATTCATGAAAAAGAATTTGGAAAAGATGGGAGTTGGAGAAAAATTCTTAAATGGCATTAAGGCCATCTATACGGAACAAAGAGCAAAAATAATAGTAAACAGTGTGATATCGGAGGAGATAGAAGTTGAGAAGGGAACAAGACAAGGGTGCCCTATCTCCCCTTTACTTTTTATTACGGTCCTGGAAGTTCTCCTAAACATGATTCGAAAAGATAAACAGACAAAAGGAATCAGAGTGGGAGAGAAAGAATACAAACTACGCGCCTTCGCAGACGATTTGATGCTATCCCTGCAGGAACCGGAAAGCAGTGTCCCCAGAGTTTTGGAATTAATTGAACAATTTGGACTTGTAGCTGGCTTCAAATTAAATAAGCAGAAAACCAAAGTTTTAGGTAAAAATTTGAGTGCAGAACAGACTCAAAGAATACAAGAAGCCACAGGCCTCAATTTTGTTAAATCTGTAAAATATCTAGGTATCAATCTCACAACCAAGAATTTGAACCTGTACAAGGATAACTACGAAAAACTGTGGATGGAGATAAAAAAAGATATGGAAATTTGGACAAGACTTAAACTGTCGTTAATGGGAAGAATAGCAGTGGTCAAAATGAATGTCCTACCAAGGATGCTGTTTTTATTCCAAGCCATACCAATTTTGGACAAACTAGATTGCTTTAAGAAATGGCAAAAGGACCTATCGAAATTTATATGGCAGGGCAAAAAGCCTAGAATTAAATTTAAGATTTTAACAGACTCTAAAGAGAGAGGAGGCTTTGCCCTGCCGGATTTAAGACTATATTTTGAAGCTGCGGCCTTTTGCTGGTTAAAGGATTGGTTTAAATTAGAGAACGTTGACGTGCTGGACTTGGAAGGACACGACAATATGTTCGGCTGGCATGCATACCTTTGGTATGACAAGGTTAAAATCCACAGAACTTTTAAGTCTCATATAGTTAGAAAATCCTTATATCAGGTTTGGACTAGATACAAAGATTTGTTGGAGAGAAAGACTCCTAGATGGATCTCTCCAGTAGAGGCCAAGGCTTATAAGAGACCGAATATGTCTGCAAATTGGTTAAGATATATGGACATATTGCAGCAGGAAGGGGACTCATTCAAATTGAAAAGCTATGATCAAGTGAAAAGTCAGGTCCCCGACTGGCTGCACTATTATCAGGTGTATGAAACATTTAAAATGGATAAAAAAGTTGGTTTTCAAGTAGAAAAATCAAAACTGGAAACAGAACTGATAGAATCGAATTTCAAAAACCTTTCCAAAATGTATAATCTTCTGCTAGAGTGGCATACTAAAGATGAACTGGTTAAATCGTCAATGATAGATTGGGCAAAAGATGTAGGACATAATATCATGATGGATGACTGGGAGAGACTGTGGCAGAAAGGTATTAAATTTACTGCTTGTCATAGTTTAAGAGAAAACATAATGAAAATGGTTTACAGATGGTATTTGACACCAGTTAAGATAGCTAAGATGAATACCAAAATGTCAGATGTATGTTGGAAATGTAAACATGCGAAAGGTACCTTTTATCATATGTGGTGGTTGTGCCCAGCGGTAAATGCTTTCTGGGATAAGATTTATAACGAGCTCAAGAAGGTAATGAAAGTTACCTTTTGCAAGAAACCAGAGGCATTTCTTCTGAGCATAACCAATGAAGAGATACCCAGTCAGGATAGAGTGTTTTTTATGTATGCCACAACAGCAGCTAGAATCCTATTGGCAAGAACATGGAAAGGGGAAGAGATACCAACGGTGGAAGAATGGCAGATGAAGATGATGGAATACATGGAACTCGCAGAACTGACCGCCAGAATCCGGGACCAGAGGGAGGAGACGGTGTCACGAGACTGGAAAAAATTTAAAGACTATTTAGTTAAATCAGTAAAATTGAATATTTGAGCAGAGATAAATAGAGGCTTTAATAGGTTCATGTTAGATAAAACTGGCAAGAGAAAATTTTTGTATGAATGATTTCTTTGTTAAATAGGAGTTAAGATTTGATATTAAGACAAGATTTATAGTTGATTAAGTATATGACCGAGTAAAGTTAAGCATATTGAAAATTTGAGCAAATGTTAATTGAACAAGATATAAAGCTACCTTAAAGATGCATTTGATTTTGAAGACAGTGGAGGGAACGGGGGAAGTCCCCAAATAGAGAAGTTAGAAACAAGGAAAGTATAAAGATAGGTATTGGTTAAGGTATGTATATGTTCTTTTTTTCTTTTTATGTTTATTGTTAATGTTACTGTTTTTATTGTTGTTTTTATATTGTTTATTATGCCTTGTGTTGTTGTTGTATTTTGTTTTTCTGTGTTTTATTGGAAAATAATAAAATCTTATAAAAAAAAAAAAAACAAATGTTGAGAGGAGGGATGCAGGAGACAACCTGACCAGGTCAACTGTCCATCTTCCCCCTTCCATCCTCGCTTGCTTTGCAGGATCCGTCTCTTTCATCCTTCCTGAAGAGTCGAGGAGCCAAAACAAGTTAATACCCCACTCCTCCTTAGATATTGTCTGTGTTTATACACAATCTTCGCAAGTATCCAGCCTTGAAATGTGGCCCCCACCCTGGCCTGGAAGCTATCAAAGTATAGATCTTCCACATGTCCTCAATCTGTTGTGTTCTTAAGAACACCAGGCATGCATACCCTTTTAAAACTTCAGAGGGGAGCTTTATGCTCCTCTTGTGACAAGACTGCCATGACAGGTGAGATCCTGCCCCAAGAGTAGCAGACAGATAACAATCTAAATCACAATGGCTACCCACTCTATAGTGGGATGAAGCCCAGACAAGATCAAGGGTGGTATTTGACTTGACTCAGGGACCCAGAAAATGTCAATGCTTTCCTTTGCATTGTGATGGAGTAAGTGTGAAAGACTACCGGGTAGATTTCACTGAAGGGGCCAAGACTGGATTCTCAGGTTCTACCTGAGACCACACCTTTTCTGTGACAGATCTATTCCCATAATCCCAGAGGGGACTAGCAGGGAAGGATTGGAGCCAGAAAGCGGGGTGAAGGGGGGGCCCAGACTCTGAAAGGGAGAGAGCAGAGGCTGCATCTCCTGTCTTGTAGGAGAGTCAGCAAGAGAACGGGAGTGGGGTCATGCTTAGAGAGAAGGGTTGATGGAGCTGAGTCTGGTCTGCTTTGTCCGGTAGAAGCTTCTCTCCAGAGGCATTCTGGCAGCAAGGGGTCTTTCCTTACCAGCTAAGAGACGCCCTCAGATATGGTGTCCAGTCTTTGGTGAGCAAAGGGTGAGCAGCCCCGGAGCTAGAACGTACCCCATGGCTCTGCTTGTCTGCGCAGCACCCACCTCCACCTGCTCCTTGGTCCCCAGATACAGGTCGCCCCTCCCGCTGCGCTGCCCTGGTCCTGTGCTAGAGCGGCCAGTTGGAGGGAGTCTTTTGAGGTCTGGGATGCGGAGAAATTTGCTCTGGCAGGAGGACAACCATGGGAGGAGGGTGGGGCTCTTGTAGAGGCCACTCTGATGCTGCGGCTGCCCGGCATTCTTGGATGGCAACAATCATTTTTGGTAATCATTCATTTTTTATAACAGACATCAGAGAAAGTTCCATTCTTCCCCATGTTTCAAGATTCTTTTTTATTTATTTCCATATTTTAACATAATTATCTTGAAATATATTAGGGTTGTTTTTCTGCTGTTAACCATACTCCAATATATTTCACTTTATTCATATTTATAATCCACTCTCTATAATTCATTTTTTGACTGTGCATACATATTTTCCACTAACACCGTAGTTTTTCCTGCATCTATTTTGAAACCTGCAGCATTTCCAAACTGCCTTATTGCTTCTAATACACTACTAAGAGGTTCCTCTAAAAATAATACCACATCATGCAGAGGCCTTCGGTTTGTATTTTTGTTGCTCCACCCGTACCTCCTTTTATATTTGGAGTTTTCCTTATTCTTCATGCTAATACTTCTAGCATAAACAATAGCGGTGAAAGAGGACACATCCCCTTCTGTATCTTACATTTTTCTAAAAGAGTATTATTCACAATCATGCTTGCCATGTGTTACGTATAATTGTCTTAATTCCCTTTAGAAGTCTCTGCAAACTCCCTTGTTTTAATCATAAATAACCAACCAACATATATTGTCAAAAGCTTTTTCTGCACTGCTTGTTTCTCCTTCATTCCATGTCCCACGCCTGTTGCCTGGCCTGCGTGGCTTCTGCTGCCTAATAGGTCTGTTGGCAGTCCCAGATTATTTGTATTTACTAGGACTTGTTCTGAATACTCCTGGTCCAGCATCCTGTTCTCACAGGGGCATCCATAGAGACGCCTCTTCTAGCAAGCAGGATCCGAGCACCAGAGCTTTCCCTGCCTCTGGTTCCAGCAAGTGGGATTCAGACGCAGGCTTGGCTCCAACTGGGGAGACAGAGCACAGCCCTCCTAGCCAGGAGCCCCCCAGAGCCCCCCCTCCTCCTTGCATGGGCCTCATTCTCTCTTTTTTTCTTCTTTTTTATTAGAGATTTTCTTGGTTTACAAGTGTACAATGTCTCTCGCATTTTTCCATGTAACATTTTACAGATCAATTTTGGTTGTTGAGACATTAGGCAGGGGGGGGAAGAGGTGGGTGGGGTGGGGGTTTCTTTTTTCCTTAGTATATGTAGGATTTGGTGTCAGCATCATTCGTGTTGGTTCTCTGTTGTTCGCTTGCGTTTTCTTGGCGGTGAGAGGTCGCGATTGGCGTAGGGTGTGCTTGTTCCTTTGTGGTTGGCTGTGGTGATCTTTGGTTTTCTGTGTGAGTGGGGTGGGTGGGTGTTTTGGATCAGGTTAGCCATATTGATTTGTATGCTGCCGGTAGATTTTTGTCATTATCTTGTTGAGGACCTCATTTTCTCTTGAAACCAATCTGGGTTGGTGGCCATCCTGGGCTCCTGCGGGAGGGAGTTCCACAGTTTTACCTCCACGCTGTGAAAGTTTGATGTACATAAAGCATGCTGCAATTGAGACCAGACTGATGTTTCTCCTTTGGGAAGGGATGAGCGACCTGGTGACTCCCAAGGGCTTGTTTTCTAGTAGCAGCAGCAGCAGCTACAGAGAAACTCCAGCATGGAGAACATCATTAAAAGCTCACTCTGGGGTCAGAGAGAGAAACGTTTGCAGACCTGACACCCAGAGCCTCCTCCTCCTTCTTCTTGCATTGTCTCATCCCCCTAAGGACAAGATCTTGGCGTACTTAAACAGCTTTGCATCAGCTCCGTTCCTTTGAACCCTGGCAAGCTGAGTGCAGCCAGCTCAGCCCTCTTGCTCTCTCCCTTGAGGCTCTGGGCTGGAGACCTGAGACCTGGCCTCCTCCATTGGAAGGGGGATTCTGGGCATGCTCTCCCCCCAGACCCATCCCTCCCTCCCCAAATAGGAAGCAGTGCCTGGATGCAAAGGAAGAGCAGAGCTGCAGACCTCCTGGAAACTCGCCCCCTCCCTGGCTTGGTAGAGAGGAATGGGGGGGGGCAGCAGCAGTCTTAAGCATATCCAGTGCCGTGGTGCAAAGATCCCTCCGGCGCCCGCTCGCCCGTTTCCAAGGTGCCCTCTGGAGCTTTTGCACCCTGGTGCAATGAGCCACTTGCGCCGCCGGCTAAAGATGGCCGTGTTCCCTTTAAAAGATGAAAAGAAACTGTAATTTATTTGATCAATGAGGAGTTTTAAAATAAAAGATGCCCAATTGCCTAACAATTTGAGCAACCTTTAGGGCTTTGGAAATCTAGGACAAACTATAAGAAAATGCATTATCCATATATAGGTTTTCATAGTTTGACTGGGGGCGGTGGGAGAAAGAGAGCTGAGGCAGAGATGGTTTGCAGGGATTGTGACTGGCGCAGTGACATCTCTGCAAAACCATATCTGCAAAACCGATATTTGCCTCGGCTCTCCAACATCCGTGCCCAACATACATGCATGCACACATCCAAATGATAAGCTTTGTCGGCTTCACGGACTTCATATAAGCTGGTCTAGATACAGTACAATGATACTAAGAACCTGGGGGTGCAGAAAGACTGCCCCTGGACCGGGAGGTTCCATAAGGCCATAGGAAGAATTTGGCCGCCGGATGAGGCCAAGCGAGGCCCAGTCCTCCTACCCTCGCAGCAAGCAGCCCTCCAGATGTCCATACCTGCAAGCAGAATTCAAACGCAGGAGGAGCCGCCCTCTCCCTTCCGTGGTTCCCAGCAACTGAGAGTCCGACGAGTTTGCTGCCTGCGGTGCTACTTATCTCTCTCTTCCTCGCTCATTTGTTTATTTCTTGCATTTATATCGCACCTTTTCCTCCCCTCCCCATGATCCTCAGGTGGCGCACATGGTTCTCCCCCCTCCTGCACGTGTAATCCCAGCAACCACCCTGCGAGGTAGGTTAGGTCGAGAGGCAGTGAAGGGCCCGCGGCCGAGTGGGGATTCGAACCCACGTCCTTAGCCCGACACTCTAACCATTACTGTATACCATACCGCCACCGCCGCCCCTCCGTGACATTTGGACCGGCCCTCCTAACGGGGTCAGGGTTTGGGCTCTCTCGTCTCTTCCCTCCCGCCTCTCAATGGGCCAACACGGGAGCTGGGAGCGTTAAGGGGTTTGCACGTTCACACGAGGGCTGAATGCGCGAGTACCCGGATGTCTCGGCCTCTTCCCGGCCTCCCTCTCCCCCTCCCCGCTTTGCGGCGCCGCCCATCATGCACCGCGGCAGCGTCCCCTCAGCGCCGCCAGCGCAGGAGCGGAAGCCCCCTCCTCTCTCTGGGCGGGAGAGGGATTCTTCTCCCTGCCGCGGCGCATTCTGGGATTTGTAGTACCGACGCCCTTGCCGCGTTAGCCAGCCTCCGTCCCGCTTTCTTTCCCCCGGTCCACGCCCACTCACGTAAAGACTACAGCTCCCGTCGGCCCGCGCGGCTTGTTTTCCTTCAAACCCCCGAGCGAGCCCTCTCACTCCCTCGCCTCCTGACAGGGCTCCTGACAGGATTGTCCCTCGCCGGCCACTGTTCGGGCCTGGCGTGCCTCCGTCACCACCTCACCTCTCGCGCCGTCCAGTCCCTCCTCCTCGTTTCCCCCCTCCCTTTTCCCGCCCACCCTTTCGAAGACCTTTAACCCCAGCCCCCTCCTCCTCCTCCGTTGTTATGTCGGGCCTCGGCGGCGGCAACACCACCATCAGCATCCCTTAGAGAGCGCGCGCGCGCCGAGCCCCCCTCCCTCTCGCCCGCCCGCCCGCCGTTTTTCTTCCCCTCAGCCGCCTCGCCCGCGCAGCCCAGCGCCCCGCCCCTCCCCCCGCCAAAACCGCGCCCGAGTAACGGTCGGCCGCGCGCGCTCCCGTCTGCCTTCCCTGCCTCCTCCCGCTCCCGCTCCTCCTCCTCACGGTCTCTGCCCCCCCCCCCCCACGGCCGCTGTTGTCCTCCGCCCCCCCCCCACCTCGCGCGCGCGCCTGCCTGCCGGGAGCGCCCCTCCACCTCGGGCCGCCTCGCTTGTTTCCCCCTCGGAGGAAGATGAAGGAGATGAAGCAGAGGAGGAAGAAGGAGCGCACGTGGGCCGAGGCCGCCCGCCTGGTGAGAAAGTGGGGGGGGGTGGGCTGGAAGAAAAGGAAGAATAAGCCCTTCGCGTGGTTTTTTTCTTTTTGTGTCCCGGTGTGTGTATGGGGCGGAGGGCTCTTCCTTGCCTCTCCCTTTGTCACGGTGGAGGGAGGAGCTGCTTCCCCATGGAAACGTTGCAGGAGTCCTCCTCGCCTTTTCCAGGTGGGAGGGATACGTGGGCACAACTTCCACTTCCCCTCCCCCCTCGACTCTCCCGGGTGACCCCCGTGGGGTGTCATAGAAGCACCCCTACGAGGATGGGCGTAAGTACGAGGGTAAGGCGATGCAGGAGGGTTAAAACTTGAAATTCCCCCGAGTTCGCTCTTGGGGTCCTTAGGCCCTGCACAGGATATACAAAGTGGAGGTGGGAAACGTGTGAAGTCCTCCAGGTGATGCAGGAGCTACAACTCCCATCATCCCCTGACCATATTGGCGGTGCAGGCCGGGGCAGGTGGGAGTTCACAGCACTCGGAGGGCTGGGAGGTTCCCCATTCCCCTGATGCAGAATCTCTGTCATAAGGATGCCAGAAGAGCCCGGCTGCTGGATCCAGCCAAAGATTTGTGTAGTCCACCCATCCTGTTCTCACAGTGGCCAACCAGACCCTTTGGCAGGAAGTCCGCAAGGAGGACCAGAATGCACCTGTGCTCTCCTGGATGTAATTCTTAGCAGCTGGTATTGAGAGGCATGCTGCATCTGACAGTGGAAGGAGAACATAACGGTCCTGCATAGTAGCTATAGATATCCTTGTGTTCCATGAAGTTTTCTAATCCACCATTAAAGCCACCCAGGCTGGTGGCCATCTTGCTTTGGTAAGAAATTCATAGTTCTGTGAAAAAGAACTTTCTTTTTCTCTGGCCTTTCAGCTTCATTGGATTGCCACAGGTTCTAGTGTTATGAGAGAGGGGGGAACCTTTTTATAAAACGTCTGAAATGCCCCTACTTGACTTTTCTCCAAACTAAAAAGTCCCAATGTTGCAACCTTTTCTCATAGGAGAGCTGCTGCAGACCCCAGTCATTTTCACTGCTTCCTTCTGAAGTGATGATAACTGTACACAATATTCCAAATGTGGTCACATGTCAAACATCACATTTATGTGTGTGTAGGTTCTGTGAAGGCTGTGCTAGTAATACAGAAGTTCATCTACAAACAAATGATAATTCCTTCAGTCTCCCTAGAATAGGGAGAAACACAATACAGTGGTACCTTGGTTTTTCAAACGTCTCTGTTGATGAACATTTCGGTTTTCGAATGCTGTAAACATGGAAGTAAAATGCTTTGGGTTTTTGAACACGCCTCGGAAGTCGAACATGCCACGTGGCTTCCATATTGAGTTTTCTGTATTGAGGCTTCTGTATTGGGTTTTTTGTTTTTGAACATTTCGGAACTCAAACAGTCTTCTGGAACAGATTACGTTCGAAAACCGAGGTACAACTGTAATAATATTTAGAGGGGTAGCCATGTTACAACACAATCATAGCCATGTCTACTCAGAATAAGCCCCATTGAATTCAGTAGGACTTAATCTAATGTAAGTGAGGTTAGGATTGAAATCATTATGATACAGGCTTCCGGCGGCTGGCGCAATCATGGATGGTCGTGGGCTGCTTCGGCTGCGAGGCACCCAGTTCATCCCGGGGGTCAGGAGCTCCGCTACCGCATAGCGGGCTCCAGTTGGGGCACGGGAAGAGCGTCCCGTGCCCTGGGCTCCCCGGCTGTGCCCATTGTGCTCCGAACCCTTCCCCCGCACCCCCTGTAAAGGGGGAGTGGGGGTGAAGGGACCACGGAGCCGGGCCTTAGGGGAAATGCCCCAACCGGGATGTTTACATGCGGCGGCAAAGTCCGTGATGAGCGTCTCTGTTCTACCTATCATTAAGGAGTTGCTAAGAAACCAGAAGCTGTGAGTAATTGACTGACTCTTTGTATTCCGGGAAAGCTCTGGGATTAAGAGAAGAAAGGCAGCCCGCCTCTCTCCCTTCGGGTGGTGAAAGAAATTAACTCTTTAAGTGACTGCTGCTACAACAATCAATTGAAAGTACTTGGAACTTGAAAGCTGAGTCTGTTGAGATCTCCTTTTGGGGGTTAACTGAGGAAAAAATATCTTCATTTGAAGTTTTGGTCTTTATACTCCGGCATTGGAAGAAATGGCGACGTTTCGGACTTGCGTAGGAAAAAATTCAGACAAAGGAAGGAAAAGACAGGAAATGCAATCTGATACCCACCTCCCCCGAAGATGCTGGACTTTGCATTTATGTTGGCACTGAAGGACTGGGAGGAGGAGGAAAAGCTTACTGTCTTTCAACTGGAACTGCTTGATCGAAAACTAAGAGCCTTGAGTGCGATTATAAATGGAAAGAATTTGTTTTCCACAGAGGAGGCTTTTCGAAAGTTCTATTCAATGGAAACAGACTTTTGCAAAGAGTTGGAAGATGTGCTGCAAGGATGGTTTGAGATGGCTGAGCAAATCCGTCTGGAACAGGGGCCGAGTTCAGGGGGTGGCAGTAACCCTGGAACGGAAAGATTTTTAATATCCAGACTTCGAGGTGGCAGCTCGGGGTCGAGGGACATAGAATTAAGATTTCTACAAGAAGAAGAAGTATGGTACAAGACACGGAGAAACTCAGATTGGAGAGGGCGAACATCTTGGAGCTCGATGCAGGGTTTGTTGTGGTTGCAATCAGGATCTGTGGACACTCAGAAGAATACAATAGGAGATCCGGTTCTGGTGAAAGACAGGAGAAGATAATGGACAAAAGGGAGTGGGCTGAATCAATTAAAGTATAACATAGATGGTCTGCCATGGTATCCGAAATCGAGTGTGAGTCTGTTAATTACAAGTTTTTTTAA